>NC_081414.1:635067407-635399907 GCF_030272615.1 Cryptomeria japonica
CATCTTTTGAGCTTTCTAACCATATAATTTTTTTTCAATTTGAACAACTATAACATATTATTATTGAATTTCTTTTACTAGTGTCTCCATAGTTCTCACAGACATAGGTGCACCATTTTTTGAATAACTTTTGATATATGTATCCAAATTTAAAAAACTTTATATATTATTGTAGTGCACTTGATTCTTTACAATTTAAAACAAAAAATTGTATTTTCGATTTGTTTAGTGCAACTTATGCTTCACGCAAGAACATGTACCAAATTTTTCAAGATGTGCTCGATTGAAAAAATCATAAAAAAAAAAAATACTCAACAAAAAATTAAAAACAAATACACATCTTCTAGTGCTCACTCTTAACTATCTTTCCGCCAAAGGATTTGTCAAAATACTAAATCTAACTATGACTTTTTTGATGCACACGTCAGACACTATGTTATGTTTTTCAGAAAAAATAGGGTCATTTTTTTGTGCGCGAATGATTTGACCCCTTTAATCTTATCCAATTTTGAAAACATTTAGTAGTTTGGAAACTAGATTCAGAGTACTACAATATTCATTCTTTGATTATCTTCATATCTTGAGTGGATGACTTTCAAATTTTGCCTCTAAGTTCAGGTTCACCTAATTTCAGAAAAAAAGTGTCCACTTATACCCCCCTTTTTTACCACCATCTTTGTGCACTTACCCTAATATATAGCTGAGATTTTCCCATCTGCGACACCAACAAAAAATGGCAACTCTACTAGGGAATAGTTTTCCATGTTTTCTTGTGATTTGATGGTTGAGCTTTTCTCCCTCATCATAGGACCCAAATCTTTTGCCTCATAGAGTTATGAGCTTGTTAAATCTGTCCCTTCTCAATTTGAGTCAATTCTCATAAATGTTTTTTGAGAATCTATTGTATTTCATCTTTCAATGCAAGTTTATCTAGATTTGTCCCTATTTCATGATTAGTTTAATACCTCACAAGTAGTAAGTGGTGACTTTGAGATATTTGTACCAGTGTGCATTATTTGAAGAAGAACCAAAGAATTTGCAGTAGAGATGAAACAAATTCGAGCTCTTATGTTGAAGTACCTTGACAAGTTGAGGATGGAATCCATATGAATTCCATATCATGATAAGGAGGTGTTGCAATCCTAGTTTTTTAACAAATTTGACCTGTGAAGAAATTCCAACTTTTCAAATATTTGTCCTTTGCAAAGAGGTGGTGACTCTACCAAAGAACCTAATGAAGATGTGGGGGTAGCTCCAGATCTATCAATATTTCCAACCAGAAAGATAATTTGCAACCACTACAACATTTCCAGGTATTTTGACTTTCATGAATCAAATATATTTTTATGAAACTCATTTGTAGAAAAGGTTTCCCTATCCAGTGTTGTAGCACTAAGTAAAGGGGAAAGTGTTAGTTTTCATATTTGCATACTTCTTAGTTTCATATTTCAGTTATATGCTTATATTAGGAGAAGTATGCAATCTTTGTAATAGGCTTATTCAAAAGTCTTAAGTCCGATATTTCAGTCTTATGTATGTTCTTCTTTTACTTAAGACTTTGTTGAAAAAAAGAGTCAAGAAATGTGTAACTATGAAATTTGAATGGGAAGCTTGTAAAGACAAGCAAGATGTATGGTCATAATGTTGTTTCTGGTATAATGAGTGATCAGCAACTTGAGGGAGGTCAGCTTAGAAGAGTATTCATCCCTAAATAGTACAGACCTTTAAATTTTAGCAACATTGAAGGGTACCCACATCTCTTCCCCATTGAGATTAAGGATCATGTACCTTCGTTTCATGCACAAGAATCTGAATCAACACTCCACCATGTCAAGATATTCAAAGACTTTGTTGAAGATTATTAGCTTTGCAGTGAAGATATAGTCATGAAGTTCTTTATGAGATCATTGGAAGATAGTGCAAAGGACTAGTATGAATGTTTAGCAGCACAAAGTGTGTCTTCATGGGATTGCTTCAGGAGGTTGTTTTTGGAGAGATTCAACTATGATATAGTCATTTACGAGGAGCCTCTTAGTCCTCAGATTTTTCTAACATGTGAGGATACAATGTATGCACAAGAGAAACCTATGTCAATTACTGAATGTGCATCTCAAAGCATGTGTATCCCTATTGTCCCAGCTTATACTTTTCAGCAGCATGAGAAATTTTATCAGCCCCAAATAGCACAAGAACAAATATTCTATGTGGAGAACCCAATGGTGTATGTTAGTGCTCAGCTAGACATTAAAAAGAAACTGGGTGAGCAAAATTATGCATTGTTGTCCAGATTTTTTAAGGCATTGCAAAATATTCCTATGAGTTATATGCTTCAAGATTCTGAGTGGGTAGACTTATAATTGCAAGTCTATGAACCTGATGTTGTTCATTGGCCAAAGAGAACAAAACTGGCTAATATGGATCAGCTGGTTGTATGGATTGACATATTTGAAGATGTCAAATCTAAGATACAACAAAATAGTGAAGGTTTGCATCCTGATAATGACAAGGTTGAGAAAGAGTGTGATGACGTTGCATGAGTTAATATTGATGCTCCCTATGTTGTTGAAAATCAGTCACATGATCAACATGAAGGAGACAATGTGTGCGAACAACAAAGGGTTGAAGAGCATGAACCTAAAAATGAATGTCATGATAGCCTAAATGAAGATGGATATAAATATTTACAAGGACAACATTCTTTTCTAGATGATAACTATGATTTTGAGAGGGTTGTTGGAGGTGCAATTTCCCATAACATGACAAAGACATGCTCTCGTGAATCCAGTAGGTTTTCAGTTGAAGAGGATAGCAATATGGGACATGTTAGTGAGAAAGAGGATACATGTTCTATCAATAGTGAAGGAATCTCAAACTTGCTAGCAGCAAAATAATTTAGATATGCACATGGAAAGAGTGATGAACTTATGCACCTTGCTGATTTGGTTTTTGACAGTGAGGTTGTCTCTTATAATACATTAAATAATGCAGCTACTATCAATCTCCTTCACATGATGGAACTAGCTGATATGCAAGAAGACAAAAAGCTTGAATGCATGGGACTATTTGATTTCAACTTTGACATGTGTGCTGGTAATAAGGATTTGCATGCTAATTAACACTTAGTTATTTCTTTTAGTAGCATGTGTATGGATACTAATGATGACACTCTTTGTGAGAGTGTTAGTGCACATTAGGGGGAAGTGGCTCTTGGTGGATATGATCAAAGTGGTGATAGGATGGGAGGATGTGATAATCCAACATGCACCCATGTTGCTGATATGAATGACATCAAATGTGACTCAGAGATAGAGGCTGAAATTTTTGTTTAGCTTGATGATTTACAGTTGCATGAGAGGATCAATTGTGATCCTTTCCCTTCTTTTGATAACAATTTTCTTATTATATACAATGGGAAGGTGGATTCTTTTGAAGGTTCCTCTTTTGATGAGAAAACTAATGATTTGAATGAAACCTATATTCTTAATTGTGTGCCAGATCATTGAGTCTTTATTTTCTCAGCTGAGTGATGTTTTTACAGAGTGTGACAATGATTTGAGTCATGATGCATGTTATATTTAGCATGGAAGTGTGTCTTTCAGTGAGCATGACTTGTTTTGGTCACACAATATTTTGAATTTTCAATCATTGCACAAGTTTAAAAAAGTTCAACAATGAGTGCACTAATAATTTAAAGCATAATAACTGGATAAAATATGACATCATGCTTGACCAATGCTATTCCAGCTATGTTATCAAATTGGTTTCAATGTAGTCAAAGGAAAACCATGTTTATGAAAGAGGAAAGCATTGTCTAACCTTTTCAGATGGCCTTGGGCCATCACATGTGATTTTACCTTCAAGCCATAAGCTGATTGTGGTAGAGTTTACCTTTTGACTCAATTCCCAATGAAGATTTTCCTTTCTATTCGATTTGCCCTGTCTAGAAAATTTCCTCTTGGTTTGCTTCACAATGATTTTCTTCCCCAAAGATCTAGAATCTTCCTATTCCTACAAGAGACATACATCCCCAATCAGAGCCACTATTGGCACCTAAAAAAAATTAGAGGTTGCCATATAAAATTTGCTAAGGTATGAAAAAGTACACTATTGAAAAGCTATTAGAGAAGGGCCTTTTGCAATCTAATAAGTTGGGATCCAGTAAACTTCATCAGAAATCACTTGGATAATGTGTTGTAAACATTCTATTAAGTCCATATATCCATATACAAGCTCCTACAATCAGTTTTAACATGTTTTTGATGCACCTTCTTTTAGGGGTTTGCACAAATTTGCATGGTTCACATTTACAAGAAATCCTGTGTAGCCTACTTTGGAGGTTTATACCTTGCACCTTGTTAATTTTGATGAGGAAATTATTGTTTCCTTGTGTTCCCTGCAAAATTATGTACTGCGCTGCTCATTTTCAGACTCGTATGATTTCATTTGACCTATTTGCCAAAGCCAAATCATTTGCGATTTGTTGTTTTCTGCAAATCAGACAGTGTAAAATAGCAGTTCGGTCCCCTTTTTAGAAATTTGTATTTCACACCCAGTTGACCTGCAATCAAAAGTGGTAGTACACTATGAATCTCTATAGTTTTCTCTACCATCTACCTAATTTGTAGCCCCCAGCTCTTCGTTTGGTTAGTTTTCAAGGCTCATTCCATATGGACTTTTTAAGTTTTTTAGAAACAACATGTAAATAGGCCACTTTGAGCATTAGTATCTTTCACATGGATGATTATTTTCTCAAACCAATTGGTCCATGAAATTCCTTTTAGTGAAATGAGTATGTTTGCCAGTTTCCAACTCTTCATGATTTCATCTGATATGTTTTCAAAATTGTTTTGAAACTGGGTTTGAAGAGGTTTATGGCAGGTTTCAGTGCAAAAATAGCTAAATAGAGAACATTCGGGATTAAAATCTTGCAACTCAGTAAGCATCAAGGAAATCTATTTTGCAGATGTAAAATCGCAAATAGAGCCCGTGAACTGTTGAAGTCATGCCTCAAAGTGAGGTCTTTTGATAGACGAAATAGTTACAGGCCGAATGTGGAATCATTGACATGATATGTGAACCTTTTGACACCTCAAATCGAAGTGTGATCTCATGGGAAGGATAGAAAATACAATGAATGCAAATGGAGAAGCATTAACATGACACATGAATTATTCAAGTGCCATGACACCACCCCGCACAACCTTTCCTTGCATCATCTTGCTTGTGTCAACAAAGAAGTCATGGAACATCATTTGGATACCCACCAGGCTAGAAACCAGATGCTATAGTTGCATAAAATTTGGTGAATGAAGGCATGTTCCCACATTTTATAGATAGCTTGTGCAGACTCTTTATCCCACATGCGTCGGGCAAAAGAGGATAATGTGTTTTAAATACCATGGAGCTCACATATGAAGTGAGCAAAGAAAAAAAATTTGCTCCTGACAGCAAAGGTGGAGCCTAGGTGCTAACCTAGGCTTGTGAGGCCCCCATGCCCACAAGGCCAATAGCATAGCGCCAACGTATGAACCAACTCAAACTTGGTGGTGACATGGACAAACCCTTAGTTTACACATGGAAGTTGGTGTTGCAGATCAGAGCAACACGCAGATGATTGATGAGGTGACATGTGACATTTGGTGGATGCCATGTTGCGGCTATTGTACCAGGTGAGTGATGTGGCGACCAAGTTGGAGATTGAGGTAGACTAGTCAAAGAACAACATGTTGCGTTCCAAGATGCTCGAAGATGTTAACTTCCTACAAGAATCCAACGGCTCGCGCTATCACGCGAATGAAAGATGCATAAGAGATAGTGATCATGTGATTGCGAGATCATGCCATGTGACCTATATGGTGTAGCAGGTAGATGCCATGTGGAAATGAAGTAGGCTCCAATGGCTAAAGGGACATTTAAACTAAAACTCCCCCCATTCCCTATCGAACAGTAAAGGAATAAAATAATCCTCACGTATATCAAGTCGCCCAATATATAAAAGAGTGAAATAATTAAATGATGGACACAAAATAAATATAGAGCTATATTGTGAGAAAACAAAGGGTATTCAACCAGGTAATAATCAAGACTGGTTAATGTGGTTTCATGTGCACCCAGACCTAAAAAATCATGCCTAGATATGTAAAATCATAATTCTTTTGCTAGACATAAAGGGTTTGTGGTAATTTTCAAAGTGTAATTCATGGGAGTGCAAAACAGAGATAATATGGATACCTTCAATGAGGCATATTTTTTCATTTACATAAGAGGTATTTCACGGGAAAAATAAGGAGAGACAAAATGGAGAATATTTGCAGCTAGAAGATATTTTGGGAAAGTGTAGATCAGATTTTGAAATACCAAGGATATTTTTCAAATGCAGAGAGATGAAAGACATAGGACACATGGCATCAATAGGGCAAGTTGATTAAGACATGTGGCAAAGTAGGAGCAGATCTGAAGTTTTCATCTCTTCTATTTATTCTTCCTTCTCTATTGTAAAGGTTATATGTTTTTTCTCTTGTACAGGGTCTATAGGTAGTTCTTATCTAGAGTTTTTAGATACATGTATTAGACTGGTTATTTTGAGCAGCATGTAATGCATCTTGCAGAGCAATTTAATATGGAGTCCAGTGTTCAATTTTTTTGCAGGCATTTTTAATAATGGAATGTAAAGTGTTATTGATAGAAGTAGCATTTGGAATACATGAAAATATGGTTCAGATCTAGTTTCTCTCTGTAGCGTCGTAAATTGTACGCACTTGCTAGGGTGGTACAATTTCACACCTAGTTTAGCACCTGCCTTGGCGCATTTTGCATTTTGCATTACATTTCCCCTTTAACACTTAATTAATCAAATTAATTAAGTCTAAGGTTCTATTTTATCATCTCCCATATCATAAAGTTGGGCCCTTTTCATTAAAGTGTGCCCCTTTCATTTTATTCTTCCAATACATCATTTAATCTAAAACCCTAATTAGGTCCTATTTTGAACTTGGGGGCTTGATTTCGGGGGTCAAAACATCTCGAAATCACCTGTAACTTCGGGATTCTCTCTAAAATCATCATATCTGACGGCCCTGAAAATTTGGTGAAAAGTTGTCGGGACCATGGCGCCCGGAGTGCACACAGTCCCAGACATTTTTCCTGAAATTTTAGGAGTGCCATCCAATCATAAAATAAAGCTTAACCCCAAGATATTGGCGGGAGACTCAATCTCTAGGTCGGCCAAAAGTTGAAATTAAGACCTAGGGTTTCATATATAAGAGCTCTCTTTCTTCATTTGAAAGGATCCGATTTTTGGTTTCAGGGACTTTCTATGCAGTGAAAGAGCAGATCTTTGAAGACTTCAACAACATTCAAGATCCATCCATCAAGCATTCATCAATTTCATTCATCCATTTAGGGCTTTGAAGACATTGAAGAGCAATAGGGGATTACCGACTGAAGATTGGCTTGTACCCCTCCCTTGGGGTTGGGTATGATTTCATGTTGTTTTCATGTCTTTGCATAAGCCTCATTATATCATTTGTATTCATGCTTTAGATCACTTTGCATCTCAATTTGGAGCATTTACATTATCATTTACAAGCAATTAGGGTTTACTTTCTAGGTTGCTCTAGTTTGCTTACTTGCATTTTAGGATCTTGCACACACACAAGGTCTGCACACACATTACTTTTACAATACAAATTGGCTATTCATGGAGGTGGAAATCACCAAAGCGGGGGTTTGACTAAGGCAAAACCCTATATAGCCGCCCAAAACACCTTTTCAGATATAAGTGCAGATTTCGGGATTCGGACGACGTCACAAGTTGCAGATCCGGAAGAGGCAGACGAAGACTGAACAACACACCAAATTTTAGAGCAAAAGACTAGGATAGGGGCGTGGGGTACCCTGGTCCTTGGGATAGGGGTGCTAGGCGCCCTGGTCCCTCTGTCAGACAGCAAGTTTCAGCATTTTTGACAGCTTTTCAGGTTGCAAAACAGCAGTTTCAGGGGCAGAATCAGGACAGTGGCGCCCACGCCCCCGTCCCGAACATTTTCATTCATATTTTAACACCGGGTATGCATTTACATTCTTGTCTTGTCCTTGTGTTTACAGCTTTCCATTGTTTAAGTTCAATTCTACAATCTTGTTATTAGTTCATACTTGCACTTTGGGGTTAGGGATTGAACTTGCATCATTCTATCTATCATTTGCAACAAAGGAATAGAAATCCTAATAGGTAGCTCGTGGCTCTCTCTTCCACAAAAAGAAGTAGCCAATTGTGTGATACCTCTAGGCTCTTTCGTATTCCACAAGTGTGTGATTGAAAGTGAGATTAGGGCATGTTTGCTTAGTGTCACCTTTTCCCCCACACACTCTCCATTGTATGATTCTATCAATTTTTGAGTAAAATCAACCAAGGGTTTATTTTATTCAGTGCATTGTTATACTGTATGTGGTTTTTTGTTTATGCTTTGGCCGAAGGGTCAATTAAATTTCTTAAATAGAGTTGTAAAATGATAGGGCTTGTGCAACGATTTAGGTAAGTAGTTCTAGAAGTGAATCAGTAATGAGATACACTATTAGGTAATGTTGTCTGGGGCCTAACTACTGCTGGATAAAGTCTTGTCATATGTTATTTTATATTTCCATAGTTTCAATTTGCCCAATGCAATGAGGCACTGATTATATCTAGCAATTGTGTTTGCAGTCAGTGTTGTCAAAATCATTATCTCTTGCTACAAGCTTTGTTTGAATCAGAATATCATTTATTTTATGTATGCGTGTTTATGAGTTGAAAGGTCTCATGTCTCCTTAAATTGTTGTTGAGGCTTTTGGTGAGATTATCTTCTTTATTTAATGTTATTTACAAGTATGGTGGAGAGATTGTAAATGCATTAAGGGATCACCCTCCCTAGTTTTGTAGAGCCTAAAGTGCAGAAGGATCTTATATCCTTGTTAATTTGGTCCAAGTCCTTGAAATTTTTTGATAATTGAGGCTGGCAACCTCATAGGAAGTGGAGAGATCAACTTGATTGTTGCATAAACATAAAACCCATAATTGGGAACCAACACCTAGATTGGTCCATCTTTATCTCCCTTCCCTTGTATATCCATCTCTCTCTATGAACTAGATCTCATATTCTCTCTCACCCCTTACCTCTTCTCTCTCTTGATTCTTATATATCCTTACTCTTCTTTGGCCCTCCCCTCTCTAGCTCTCATAATTCCATTATTTCCCTATCGCTCTCTATCTCCCTCTCCATCCTTAGACCCATTTAATTCCCTCTCTCACCTCTTTCCCTCAGTTTCTTCCTCACTCCCTCCTCTCTCTAGGTCTCTCCCACACTTTCTTCATGCTTACCTCTCTATCCCCCAACCTTCCTTAAACCCCCATCTCACATCTCTCTCCCTTTTGTGCCTCTCACCTCCCTTCCCCTCTACATGTCCTTTATCTCACATCTCTCTCTCTCCTTTAAGCCTCTTAGGTCTATGTTCCCCTCTATGTCCTTTATGCCCAAGTATCTCGTTCCCTTCATGTTTACCTTTATATCTCCCTCATCATCCTTATAGCCTTTTGCCTCCCTTCCCCTCTATGTCCTTTATACCCAAGTCCCTCCTTCCCTTCATGTTTACCTCTCTATCCCCTCCACCCTCCTTAAACCTTAGTACCTATCTCACCCCTCTATACCTCTCAAATATCTTCCCTTCTATGTCCTTTATCACTAAGACTCTTAGTCCCTTTGAATTTTTACCTCTATATCCCCCCCACCATCCTTAAACCCCCATATCACCCCTCTCTCCCCTCTAGGTTTCTCACCTCTCAAAATCTATCTCACTAGTTAAATCTCCCTAGATTGGCCTATCTTTATCTCCCTTCCCTCGTAGTTCCATCTCTCTCTATGAACTAGATCCCATATTCTCTCTCTCCCCTTACTTCTTCTCTCTCTTCATTATTATAGATCCATACTCTTCTTCGTCCCCCCCATCTCTAGCTCTTGCAATTCTCTTATTCCCCTATCCCTCTCCATCTCTCTCTGCATCCCTACACCCATCTAATTTTCTCTCTCACTTCTTTCCCTCAGTTTCCTCTCTCTAGGTCTCTCCTATACTTTCTTCATGCTTACCTCTCTATCCCCCCCAACCTTCCTTAAACCCCCATCTCACATCTCTCTCCCCTTTGTGCCTCTCACCTCCCTTCCCCTCTACATGTCCTTTATCCTACCTCTCAGGTCTCCATTCCCCTCTATGCCCTTTATCCCCAAGTATCTTGTTCCCTTCATGTTTACCTTTGTATCGCCCTCATCCTCCTTATGGAATTTTACCTCCCTTCCCCTCTATGTCCTTTATACCCAAATCTATCGACCTTACTTTCTTACTCACACCCTTCCCTCTCTAGGTTTGTCCCTCACTTTTTTCCCCACTCTCTCCTTTCTCTAGGTATCTCCCTCTCTTTCTTCCTCATTCCTTCCCCTCTCTAGGTATCTCCATTCCCTCCTTACCCCTATCTCTAACTCTCCCGCAAACCCCCATTCTCTCTCTCTTTGTTCTTTTATCCCTCCTCTTCTTTCTCTCTCCTTCTATAAGTGTCACACCCCCTTTATTCCTCCCCTCCCTCCATATCTCACCCTCCATCCTTACCTCATATGGTTTAGCATATCGGGTTATAGGGTTTATGATTATTATATAGGGTCGAGGATTTAGCATATTGGGTCATACGATCTAGGATATTTGTTATAGGGTTTAAATGGTTTAATTTTTATGGTTGTGGATATCAAATTCTAGGGTATAGATTATAGATTATAGGTTTAAGGGTATTGATTGTTGCAAATGCACACTCCAATGAGATATTGTAGGTGATTGAAGGTTTTGTCATTGATGGCAACCTTGCAATCCTATGACACTAGCAAGACAATTTACTAGCACTAGCAATGATAGACTCTACACCTACACATAGAACACCAACAATGAAAGGAAGTATATCGGCACCCAGGCCGACACGAATTTTGTTTATAATATATTTTGTAATTAATTGTAAAATCATTATAAGCCGACTTGGCAAGTTATAAAATGACTCATATATGTATGAGATCACTATAGAACATTTTGTAAGGAAATTGATAGGTGAAATAAGGCAAACCTATTATGCGAATTATAGGTTAAGGGTTTATGTATAAAGCAGAGCTTAAACGGGTACTAGATCTGGCATAGTAGATGCTATTTTGAAGTAGTACAAGACATTGGATTTGCATAATCCATTTTGTAAGTTAGTGAGACTTCCCATTTTGTAATTGAGCAGTGAGCTCTAGGCACTTGGCCTTTCTGCATGTTCAGGCCCCTATTGTAGCAGTAATATTCTCTTATTGTCCAGTAAGTGAATATTGTGGGTCACAAATCCCATCGAGGTTTTTCCCACACCAGGTTTCCTCGTTAAAATACTGTGTTATGGTGTGCTCTTCATGTGGTTGATGTTATCTCTATTTATTGCATTACTTTTTGTTTACCGGTATACAATACTAATATGCTTTACATGTTTTAAGTTAAGAAAATTCTCAAACTGGTTAGATATTGATTCACCCCCCCCCCCCTCTTAGTATCTTTGGGAATCCAAACAATTGGTATCAGAGCTTGGTCCTCTATTTTTAGAAGCCTAACATCTTGAGGAAGATCTTGACACCAGTAGAGATGGAAAACATAATGAAGCAATTAGAAGTAGCTCTCTCAGACTATGATACATAAAAGTTGAAAAATATCAAACTTGAAGATGATCTAAAAGCTACACAGGATATTATTGAAGCACTTCAAGAAAATCTCACCATTGCAAGGAACAAGAGAAGAGAACTTTGTGAAAATATGCAAAATGAGAATGATGAAAAGGAAACTCTTAGTGATCTGATGAATAAAATGAAATAAGAAAACATGATCACAAATAATGAGATGCAGGATATGACTATGAGATTTTGTAAAGAAATTGAAGATAGAAAGAAGAATGAAGGAGACTTGACTAGAAGAATGAATGATGCTACAAATGAAAATACAAGACTTAGTTATGAAAATGATATGTTGAAAATAGATTTGATGCATACACAGAATGACTCAAATGAACTTATGAGATAGAAAGAAATCTTGGAAAGAGAACTGGATTCTGCAAATTAGCACAAAGAAAAATTCAAGAAAAAATCAGAAGAACTTGGTGACTTGTTGAAGAATGAAAAACCTAATGGTGACACTTGTGGCCTTGGCTTTGAAGTTGGTGAAAGCTCTAGTACTGCAAACACACAGGATCAAGGCAAACTGGTAAGACAACCTACTGCTTATAAATTTAATGGCAAATGCTTTAACTGTAACAAGTATGGTCATATAGCAAATCAATATAGATCTAGAAATTATCAGAATACCAATACACCCACTGGTCAATGTTCAAAATGCAACAAAGCTGGTCATAATTCAGAAAATTGCAGAATGAATGTAAGATGTTATGTTTGTGGAAGATTTGGACACTTATCTAATCAATGCAGAACACAAACCAACATACGATATGGGAAAGCTATTCAGAAAAATAATATGACTTGTTATGCCTGTAATAAGATTGGACATATTGCAAAATTCTGCAGACGTAAGGCATCACTAGCAAGTAATAATGGTGCTGGTTTGAAAGGTAAAGAAAAGGTTGAAGAGGTAAAGCAAGAATTCTCAAAACAATGGATCAGAAAGTCAAATCTAAATGTTGATAAGAATTCTCCTCCACCAGCAAAACAAAGTAACACTCCACTGACAGGAGACTCTTCATCTAACTGAAGAAAATTCCTTTGAGGGTTTAGCAACCAAATATGAAACATGCTATTATTCCCTCAGTTGATGGTAAGAAGTTGAAATTACTTCTATACCGACATATAAGTTAAGTCATTATTTAACTGACAAGAATTAAATATGGTGGTTGGTGAAATTAACATTATAAAACAAGTGTTTTGGCTCCATTTTCATTTCAGCAAGCATTCAAATCTTCAAGAGCACGAAAATTACCGAGGGAAGGCATTCCCAACAAAGAAGTGAAGTAATTCATCAAGCAATCATTCCTTAAGGCAAATAAATGTATTGATAATCATGGCTTCTTCATCTGTCCCTAAATTCATAGCAAACCCTACTATTGTCGAAGTGATTAAATGTCGATGACCCATATTTCAGTTAGTTCCCGAAATTGCCAAGAAAGATGATAATGTTGGTTTTTTTTCTCAAATCCCTAAACGAGTAGTTTTTGCTGAAGACCCTAGAATGTAAATTCATTATCACATAGAGGTATTAGGTGATGAAGAAATCAAGAATATGTATAAGTCTAAAATTTGTGATGAATCCGGTAATGTTAAACCTGAACACAAGATAGTAGAAACCCTAGGTTTCACTGAAATTCTCAGTATTTCAGATTTTCCTAAGGATGTTATAAGGATAGTACTAAGCAGGGTACATGGTGAATTTTTCTAGTTGGACTCAGTTCACAAAATCACAAAAGAAGTAGTAAAGGCTGTGACAGGGTTACCTTCCACCAGTAATAGACCTGATAAAACAAAGAAGGTCTCAAATGACCTAGTGATTAACCTAACCAGCGCAACATCTGATAAAAGATCCTTAAGGGTAAATGATGTAACAGATATCAATGTTAGATTCATCAGTATGATCTTAGGCTACAAAACCACACATGCAAATAGGTTAAACTCAGTCTCTAGCCTATGCATAAAGAGTGCCTATGACATGATTAATGATAATACAAAAATAGATTTGTGTGAATGGCTTAAAGATGAGCTAATTGACAATTTGGGAAAGATTAAGAAAGACAAAAAGGGGACATTCAGATTTGGAAACCTACTTGTTTTTTTAATGCTACACATAACCAAACAAGTACCCAATATTGATAACATAAATCTTGGTTTTGACATACCGATAGGCAAATAGTTGGCAGATTTACTAAACAACATGGGAGAGAATAGAGAAAAGAACATAAATGAGTATTTTTCAGACACTGAAGGCCCGGATGAAGACAGAGTCAGATTGTCACAAGCAATTGTGAACAAGTATAAAGATGAAATTTGGATGGAGGCAGTTATCCCAAGAACCATTTGGGTTACTGAAATGGGGTATGAAACTGATGACCACATAATAGAAACATATGCAAAAGCCCTCCTGGAAGCACCTAAGGAACCTAAAGAAAAGGTATTGGGCAGTGCTGAGACTATTGAAAACCAAATTCAATCAAAGAAAAGGGTTAAGAAGGTTGAAGCAATAGTTAGAAGAGGATCCAGGCAAGCAAAAGCTATTAAGGATGATGTACTCAAATAAACTAGTATTACTAAAGATGAGTTAGAAGCACTTCAACCGGAAACTCACCTTTCACCGGTTGGAAATTCTTCAGAAAGTGATAGACCAGCTGAATTCAAAAGAGTTGTGAGAAAAAGGAAACCTTCACCGGTATCTACACCTTCTCCTAGAAGAACTAGATAGAAACAATAGGCAGTAAGGCCCACAACTAGGAAATTAACTCCGAAGAAGAAGTTAACCCCCAAGAAGAAGACTCAACAAACCAATGCTCCAATTGACAAACTTCTCAATGAAATAACAGAGGATGGAAAGCTGAAAAACATCAACAAATTATATGACTCGTTATCAACTGATCACAAGGAAAAAGTTGAAAAAAGTGTAATCCTACACTTGGATATTTACAAGAAATTTTTGATGCAAGTTGTGGATGAATTACTGGCAGAATTGTTCAAAAGACTTGAAGCTAGAAGGCAAGATGTTGTAGAGCTTGATAAGAAAATAAAAATTGAAAAACTACTTGTTGTATATCGATTAAACTCACCGAAAGAGATAGATGATCTGATCTTTGATGCTAACCAGTCAATATTTTAAACTACACACTGACATGTAGCACTTATGGTTGGTAGAGTGAATGAGGTTGCAAAGGAAACAACTAATGCATGGGACATATTCCTTGTAGAGAAGGAAAAGCAGGAAGAATATCAAAATCCTAAACCCATCAATATATACAAAAAAGATAAGGATAAGGGAAAAGGTAAGGTTGGTGGTCCACCCAACATAAAAATAACAGATAACTTATCCCCACTGCCTCTAGATACTCCACTGGTAGTTACTACTGACAATCAACTATCTAGTGAGAGTATGGACATACCACATAAGGACACAAATCCTAATTCTGGGGTGTTATATATAATGAACATTGACACTCAGAAAGTCAATATTGTGGTAGATAAGGATTCAATAGGGAAAATAGATGTGGCAAAAGAGGCACCGACAAGAGATAGCATAGAAGGTAAATTGACAAGTGACAATATTGAGCAACAGGCTCCCTCACAGCAATAGGTTCATGCAGAGACAGTGCCACTGGCAACAGCTGAGCAATCCAAACCTTTGTTTAAAGAAATGCAAACACAAATTGACCTAACAAAGGTCACCACAAGCAAAGAAATTGCTCCCACCGGCGGAATATAGATTGTTGGTTCTTCCAATGCACAATTCAAACCAACAAATGTGATAGAAGTTCTTTTGGATTCTATCAGGAAGATAACAGAGTGTAGTTCACAAGCATACAAAGCAATTGATGACACAATTCCAATTTTGAAAATGATAGCACGCAAGTGTAATATAGATAATAAAGATTTTTTGAATCAACTTGACACATTGTCTAAGTATATTATTGACAACATTGTGATAGTTGAACAAATAAATGAGGAAGCATTCAAGGAGAAACTAGAGAAGGAAAAACACAAATTCTTTGAAGAGGAAATAAAGAAGTGCATGAGACAATTTGACACTCTTTTACTGGCACTATGTTGTACACTAAAAGAATTTAAAACTTTGTATAGAGATACATGCAAAACAAACTTCTTGATAGTAGATATAGACAAGAAGATCAACAAGGTACAGGAAGAAATAAATCAACTAGCTGATAATTTCATTAATTCATCTGAACCATTATCAGTTTTTGAGCAAAAAAGATAGGTTTTGAGGAGGAACTTCTGAATTTGGAAAGAGAAAAGGAAAGAATAAAAGGAAAGGCAAAAGATCTAAAATGGAGACTTAGTCCAAAATTAGACTACCTTGCCTCCTTAAGAAAAGAGATATCTGAGGCTTTAATTCAAGGATAGAAAACACCAGCACAACAAATGCAACACCTCACCAATATAATTCAGAGGATAGAGGCCGCATTAAAAGATAGCAAATGGTTCACAAAGAGCCTAAATCTAGTATTGGTTGACCTTTTTCAGATTATAACCAACCAGTTACAAGGATAAAGATGGAAACCACACTCAATTGACACTTTGACAACCTTTTTCATTGATGCCAAAGGGGGAGTAGTGCTAATGAGAAAAATAATCAGCAAATAGATCATCAACTCAGGGGGAGCACACATTTTTTTTGGTACACAATTTTTGGTAAGACAATTCTAGCAGATTCTTTTTTATGACACTTTTTGGATTTTTCTCATGAGTGTTGCCATCAAAGCCAAAGGGGGAGATTGTTGGCAAATGCACACTCTAATGAGATATTGTAGGTGATTGAAGGTTTTGTCATTGATGGCAACCTTGCAATCCTATGACACCGACAAGACAATTTATCGGCACCAGCAACAACAGACTTTACACCGGCACATAGAACACTGGTAGTGAAAGGAAGTATACCGGCACCCAGGCCGACACGAATTTTGTATAATATATTTTATAATTAATTGTAAAATCATTATAAGCCAACTTGGCAAGTTGTAAAATGACTCATATATGTATGAGATCACTATAGAGCATTTTGTAAGGAAACTGATAAGCGAAATAAGGCAGACCTATTATGCGAATTATAGGTTAAGGGTTTATGTATAAAGCAGAGCTTAAACTGGTAGTGGATCTAGCATAGTAGATGCTATTTTGAAGCAGTACAAGACATTGGATTTGCATAATCCATTTTGTAAGTTAGTGAGACTTCCCATTTTGCAATTGAGCAGTGAGCTCTAGGCACTTGGCCTTACTGCATGTGCAGGTCCCTATTGTAGCAGTAATATTCTCTTATTGGCTAGTAAGTGAATATTCTGGGTTAGAAATCCCACTGAGGTTTTTCCCACACCGGGTTTCCTCGTTAAACTACTGTGTCATGGTGTTCTTTTCATGTGGTTGATGTTATCTCTATTTATTGCACTACTTTTTGTTTACCGGTATATAGTACTGATATGCTTTACATGTTTTAAGTTAAGAAAATTCTCAAACTGGTTAGATACTTATTCACCCCCCCCTCTCAATATCTTTGGGAATCCTAACATTGATTACATGGTTTATAGTATCTGATGTATACTTGACTTTTTGGAGTATTTGTATAGGGTTTGGAGTTCTTGATTTAGGCCAAAAGGCTTATGGGTGAGGGTCATGTGTCTGTGTGTGTCTCTCACTTTTCACCTCCCTTCTCTCTTTTTGTTTCCCTCTTATCACTCTCCAAAAATTTTCCAAATTTATCAAGCTTAAAAAATGTCAATGGAATTCATTTGGCTAGCCAAATGAGCTGCACTATAAAATAGTTATACAGGACCCTTGACTCGTGATCCAAGCTCACATTCTCTCATTTTGTCTTCTTTTTGCATGGTGTTGACATTTTATGCAAGGTTATTTTATACATTCCATCAGCTCCCCACCGCCTTTTTTTTCATTTGGCAACGTCGAAGAGGAAGAACATAGTTTGTTTGATCAAATTTAAATAATTGAGGTAATATTTTCTTGTTTTAAGAATTCAAATACTTATTGAGTATTTTTTTGTTTAAATGTTAGAATAAAAGTGTTTTGTCAAATTTGATTATAATCCTATTAGATTTACATTACATTTAGCAATGCATTTGAAGGAAGTTGCATAAGAAAATTATTTGTTTAGTGGTTTAAAACAAAATTTGCAATTTCAGACATCCTTTTTAAGATCTTATGAAATAATTTTAAAAAAGAATACATGAAATAATTTCAATTTCATATATCCATTTTAACATATGCATAATTAGGAAAGTCATAGATGCATTAGGACTTCCCCTTACACCTCTTGAAATCTCTTTATGAACTAACTTTATTCTCTTTTATGTGCATGTACCTGTAGAAATCATCATCATGCCAAGGAAACGACTAGAAAATATAACACCGGAAGAGCATGAAGCTAAGAATGCAAAAAAAAGAGAAGGAATGAAGCAAATTCATGAAGCAAGGAAATTGAATACCATAGAAGAAGAGGTGCCAATTGAAGAGGAACATGAAATATCCATCCAATCTAAGAGAGAGAGAGAATTGGCCACACAAAGGCAATGGATGTAAAACCTTTGTGCAATGAGACAATTGAATCCTAAGGTTGAAAGCATGTCATCTACCACAATTCAAGTTGAAGGCTTCCCATCTCTTACATCTCAAGTTGAAGGCACACCATCTCTTATTGGCACACCATTGGCATCTAAAATATCTCATATTGAATGCACTCCCTCTATGACATTTGACTTTGCAAGAACTTCATGATTGACATCAAGTATTGGAGCTACACCATCTTATACACCTCAATTTCAAGGTATGTCATCATTTTCATCTCCAGTTGAAGGCATGCCACCTATCCCTAATGTTGTTGACATTTCTAATCTTGAGGTAACTCAAAGTTCAAGAACACCTCCTAGAGTTTTGCATAGAAAGCCTAAGTATTTGATTGATATTCATGCTAATCTTTTGAAAATAATGGTTGACAAGATTTTGAAGCATACTTGTCAAAGACATGCTAACTGGATATGGAAAATATTTTTTGAGCCTTTAAATGAGACAAGAAGATGTCAACTATTTGTTGAAATGATGATAAATTTGAAATTTAAGCCCATAATGAAGATTCTTGGGCTAAGAACATCAATGAATTAGGTGACAAATCTATTGTGAATAATTTGATGAATGTATATGATAGTGTTGGTTCTAACTCATGCACAAAAGATAGTAATGCCACATGATGTATCATTACATCAACAATTCTAAGCACTCAAACTAAGAAAGCTCACCTCATTAGAAAGACAAGTAAAGAATTGAAGATAAGTAGACAGACTCTAATGAGAGCTATGGGAAGGAAACAAAGAGCAGAAGATCCAGTAGATTACCTCGGAAAGATAAAGCAATTGTTGAATCCTTTAGAACCCTAATAGAAGATTTTTGGAAGAATAACACAAGGGTCTCTCCAAATCAAAGAGATGTTGTAAGAAGGAGGATTTGTAGTAAAATTTGTGATCCACATTCGAAACATGACTCAAACACAATTGTTTGCCAAGTTTTAACATATGTATCCTCAAATTAAAATTAGTCAAAGATTATTTGAAATGGTAAAGCCTTTTTATGTCAAAATAAATCACACACGCACAACTTGTTGTTGTAGAGTAAATATCAAAATTTTTAACCATTATCATGTTTATCAACACATATGTATAGATTTGCATGCTAACAATGTTTTGCAGGAATGCAACATAAGTGGTCCACCAACATCTTCAAGGGAATTCATATCCAACATCTTATGTGAAAGAGTAGATGGTCAACTATATTACAATAAGTGTTTCTTGGATGGCACATGTTCATTGTGGTGGATTGCAATATTTACAAATTTTTTAACATATGGATATTGGACAAGAAATTGGTAATGAATTAGTGGAATTTGGAAAATATAAGACAATGGCCTACATGCTCAAAGTTGTCAATATTTGACATCGCTTTTCTTGGTTCCCGTGAATCATAAGAAAAATTTGTCTAATACTATGGGGCCATGTTATGGCACTCTAAAAAAGCCTCTCTTAGTTTAGGTAGACTCAGATCTAATTGCTCGTGGTGACACTTTCTTGGTTGCGACAAAAAGCGTCAGATGAGTCCAATGAAAAGTTGCACAATACCCCATACTTCAATCCACTCATTGTGGAACCAAACCATTAGCTCCTATGTATCTACACGGCTAGGTTTATGCTAGGAATGCCTTTGTTTTTCTCTCCAACTCGTCTGATCGATGCAGGCCACACCCTAGCAGTGAAATTGCTTAAGTGCTCAAGTTGCTCAAAGTTGTCAATATTCGGCATCATGTTTCTTGGTACCTGTGAATCATAAGAATGTGTCAACTAATCCTATGGAGTCATGTAATGGAAAACTAAAAAATCCTCTCTTGGTTTAGGTAGACTCAGATCCACTTGGTCGTGGCAACATTTTCTTGGTTGCGACAAAAAAAGTCAGATGACTTCAATAAAAAGTTGCACAATGCCCCATCTTTAAATCTTCTTGTCGTGGTAGTGAACCATCATCTTGTACACTTCCAGGTGGTTGGTTTTATGCTAGGAATACCTTCATTTTTCTCTCCAACTTATTTGATCGATGCGGGCCACACCCTAGCAGCAAAATCGCCTAAGTGTTCAAGTTGCTCAAAGATGTCAATATTTGGCAATGTGTTTGTTAGTGCCCTGAATCATAAGAGTGAGTCGTCTAATCCTATGAGGTCATGTTACGAAACTCTAAAAAAACCTCTCTCAATTTAGGTAGAATCATATCCAATTTCTCATGGTGACACTTTCTCGGTTGCGACAAAAAGCATTAGATTCTTACCATACTCTCTTCAAGGGGTCCGGAAATGGATTTATCAATATACTCCCCTTAGGATTCTTAAAAATATTAGTTTACTGGTGTAGCATTCTCCACACTTGGTGAAGGGTTTGATTATTTTAATGTGTTGTCCTCACTTTTCTTCTTTCAAATCCTATTCATCTCTACTCTAGTTTCTTCAACATCAACTGCCTTCTTTCCTTTTCGATCTTCAGAGTGATTTGCTGGTTGGTGATAACTTAATGATGAACGAATAGTACCAAATCGGTACTGAGAGGGGGGGGGTGAATCAGTATAGGCAAAAAATCAACCTTAAATCAGTTTGTCAACTAACACTTATGCACTGACAGACAAACAGCAGCACCGGTCTTTCAACAGAGTTCAACCGGCAAAACCTAGTGTAACTAAGACAAGCAAAGACCGGTTGACACTTATCTTCTCATATAATCTAACTCTTCATTCCCATTTCACTCTAATGCATGAATAGGCAATCTACCATCAAAGATGCACATATTATAGAAAGATTAACATGCATCACCACTTAATCAGAAAACAATCATAACATTACATGAAGAAAACATCACACCTGACACACATATTTTTCACGTGGAAACCCAACTAGGAAAAACCATGGTGGGGATGAATACCCACAAGCTTGTTTTTGAACTCTTTGGAAGTCCACTCTGTTAGGATCCTTGTCTGGTTAAAGACAGATAGAATAGGTTTTGTTAGGAACCGATCCTGTTAGGGATCACCTGGTTAAGGGATGGCTACAATACCCGGTTAAGGGTTAAACCCTGTTAAGGGTACCTTGTTAGAGGATTTCAAGAACTCAATAGCTAGAGGATATCAATGACTCAGTAGCTTTGAGTTACCCTGTTAGAGGATTTTCAACAAGCCGGTTAAGGGTACCCTATTAGGGGATTTCATAACTGTTGAAGTAGTTAAAGATCAATAGGTATATCAATGACCTAATAATAGCACTCAATGCCATTATAGATCCGCTTAAGCTCCACTTCACCTTCTGCACTTACACTCTTCAGATATGACTTCTCTCCTCTAGTCTGGTGAGAATCATGTATCTCTTCTCTTATATACACACACATAACTTTTGCCAACAAACTCTAAAAGAATCACAACATTGACCTTATAGGACAACAGACAGGTTGGTAGCATAAACCCTAAACCCTAAACCTGTTAGGTTAAGGAATTCAAACTGTTCAATCCTGACCATTGATCATACTGTATTGAATGCAACAGTCTTGATCCAATCTTAAGACATTCTCCATCATTCATTTTCCACTGATTTCATGGCGACTGATAACCCATCACACATTATCACCATTTACAGACTTCACACATTCCCAAGGTAGATAGGAACACTCTTCTTTATGAAAGATCCTTCACATGCACAAGGCTTACATGGCAACACTATCTGTTCTTTGTTATCATGCTAACTTCATCACATAAAGATCACCGATTGAGTCACACAGGCTTGAAATACTCCAACCGAAAATCCTGAAGTGGAAACTACCTACCAACTTGTAGTCATACAATGCTTCCATGTGCTGGTTCCCATGACTACATGTCGGTTCACCTTGACATGCCGGTTTACCTTGAACAAATATACCGCTTTACTTTGGCATATATACAGGTTCTCACATATGCCGGTTCTCTCTTCACATCACATATTGACATCAATGACAACATACAATATCATTATGTCCTCATACCGGTTCACATAATGCCAAAAATCTCCCCCTTAGAAATTGATGGCAATATACAAAGATATCTTTCTGCAAACTCATCTTCTCCCAAATTTCTACAGATATCTTCTCCGCTACACTTCTTCTCCCCCTTTGACAACAATGCCAAAGTGGAGGCACAAACATCCCTATTCCATTATGTTGCTCCCCCTAAGGAGTAGCATCCTTCAACACATCAATCAAAAAAAAATTTGACTATGCAATACCTGACTGATGTGGAACAAATACTTTTAATTTACCTTCTGAAGGGGCAGTACCCCCAATTCACCTCTTAAATACACAAATGTAGTCTTTGGGAGAGGCTTGGTGAATATGTCTGCTAACTACTCCTTACTAGAAACATGTTCCAGTGCAATCTCTTTATTCTGAACCTTTTCCCTCAAGAAATGATACTTAAGCTCAAAATGCTTGGTTCTAGAATGTAAAACCGAATTCTTTGAAATATTGATAGCACTTATGTTATCACAGAATATACTTACTAGTTTGGATACATGGATTTTGAAGCCATCTAATACATGCTTCATCCAGATTGTCTGAGTGCAGTTCATGAAAGCTACAACATACTCTTCTTCTACTATAGATTGAGAGATATAGCTCTGCTTCTTACTCATCCATGAGACCAGTCTACCACCGAGAAAGAATGCACCACTGGTTGTGCTTTTCTGATCATCCACATTACCTACCCAATCAGCATCTATGAATACTTTCAGGTTGAAATCATTACTGTATGGGTACCACAATCCATAGTCAACTGTTCCCTTCAGATACCTAAGAATCCACTTGACTGCAACCAAGTGGGATTCTCTTGGACTTTTCTAGAACCTTGTAGTAATGCCAACTGCATGTACAATATCTGGTCTGCTATGCACTACATAATGCAACTTACCAATCATTGATCGGTATTCCTTCTCATCAACCAATGTGGAATCATCCTCTTTTGATAATTTGAAACCGGTCACCATCAGTGTACCAACCGGTTTGCTATCTTCCATGCTAAAGGTCTTCAACACCTCTTTGACATATTTGGACTGAGTGATAAAGATTCCATCTTTCATCTACTAGATCTACAATCCAATGAAGAACTTAATCTCCCCTATGAGTGACATCTCCAACTCTTCCTTCATCTCATGAGCAAACTCATGACTCATCTTTTCATCTCCACCAAAGATAATGTCATCAACAAAAACTTCACAGATCAGGATCTGATCTCCTTCAGATTTCAAGTAGATATTGCTATCTTCACTTGTTCTCTCAAATCCAAGCTTCACAAGATGGGAATGTAGACATTCATACCATGCTCTAGGTGTCTGCTTTAGACCATATAAGGCTTTACATATCCTACACACCATATCACTGTCTTCAGATAGGGAAAACCCATCTGGTTGCTCTATATACACCTCCTCTTCAAGTACACCATTTAGGAATGCAGATTTTACATCCATTTGATATAACTTGAATCCTTTAAAAGCTGCATATGCAAGAAGCATACGAACTCCTTCCAATCTAGCTACAGGAGCAAAGGTTTCTCCATAGTCTTCTCCTTCTTCTTGAGCATATCCTTTGCACACCAATCTGGCTTTGTTCCTAATCACTGTGCCATCCTCATTCAACTTGTTTCTTAACACCCATTTCGTGCCAATGACATTTTTATGTTCTGGTCTGGGTACCAAGGACCATGTACCATTTTTCTCTATCTAGTCAAGTTCCTCTTCCATTGCCTTGATCCAGTCTTCATCTTTATGAGCCTCTTTGAATGACTTAGCCTCAAATTTAGAGATCAAACATGAGTTTTCTCTGATCTTTCTTCTTGTAAGGATTCCTACATCCTTATCTCCTATGATCTTCTTAGGATCATGATTCAGCTTGACATACTGAGGAATAGTCTTGACTAGTTCTTCTTGCTTTTCTTCTTCATCCTCATCTTCATTAGTATCAACATTCACCGGTTTAGGAACACTGTTACTAGTACTTGGTTGACTGATAACTGGTTCCTAGAAGGTTGCAACCAGTTCATTTATAGCTTGCTCACTACCTTTTTCCTCTAGTTTCTCAGAGGTTTCATAAACTCTCACATTGATACTTTCCATAATTCTCCGAGTCCTATTGTTGGAACACTTGAGAGCTTTACTCTTGGTGGAATATCCTAGGAATACTCCCTCATCACATTTATCTTCAAACTTGCGCTGATGTTCACTCCTCTTGATGTAACATTTTCTACCAAATACCCTAAAGTAGCTAACCACAGGTGTCTTACCGGTCCAATACTCATAAGGAGTTTTATCCTTACCTTTCTTGATGAGTACCTAGTTCATTGTGTAGACTACAATGCTTACCGCTTCTTGAATCAACATGGTTCTAGCTGCTTCAACCATAGTCCAGTTATTCCTCTCTGCTAGGCCATTCTGCTGTGGAGTCCAAGGGGTAGACAGTTGCCTCTTGATGCCAAATTGTTCACAATACTTGTTGAATTCACTGAAAGTGAATTCCCCTCCTTGATTAGTTCTGAGACACTTGATCCTTTTACTGCTTTCCTTCTCCACTAATTCTCTGAAAGCTTTGAACTTCACAAAGGCTTCAGACTTGTCTTTCAAGAATGTGACCCACATCATTCTTGAGGAGTCATCAGTGAGAATCATGAAGTACCTATCACCCTACACACTTCTAGTTTTCATAAGACCCCACAAATCACTATGCACAAGATCAAGCAAGTTGTCAGCAGTGAAAGATTTACCTTTAAAGGTTGAGGAAGACATTTTACCCAATTGACACTCTCTGCACAAGGTATTATCTGGTTTTCTTAGCACTGACAACCCTCTAACTACCTTGATCTTACTAGCCTTCAAAATGTTATCAAAGTTTACATGGAAAAGTCTCCTATGCCATATCCAGCTATCATCAAACTTAGCCATAAGCCATGTACTTATATTTGCATTCAGATGAAATAGGCTACCTTTGGTCTGCATGCCAGTGGCCACCAATTCACCATCTTTTCCTTTGATTCTATAGATTCCATTCTTGAATTCCAGAGTGAGGCCACTATCATTCAGCTGGGCAACACTTAGAAGGTTGTGTCTGAGACCATTAACCCAATACACATTTTCAGCACTACTCTTTCCATTCAGAGAGATTGACCCTTTTCCTTTAACCATACATGGTGCATCATTGCCAAAATGAACCACACCACCATCATACTCTTCCAAGGATAGAAACTTTCTCCGGTCACCAATCATATGGTGTGAGCAACCACTATCAATAATCCACTCATTGGAATTATCAAAGCAGGAGACAAGAGCCTTCTTGTCTGACACATCTTCCTTTACATCAACAAACACAATTTCTTCATTCTCTTCATCTTCTCATTCCTCATATGTGACACCTTCATCAACTACAACAAAATAGTTTCTCTGGTTTCCTCCTTTGAATTTCCTGAATCTTTCCGGTTTATCCTTGTTGTCACTATTAGGATGGTTCATAGCAATATGTCCTATCTGGTTACACGAAAAATATTTCAAAGGGAGCTTACCTCTGTATTTACTGGTTCCTTTTGGAAATTTACTTACAAGAAGAGCTTCAAATTCCATCAGAAACTCATCATCATCCATTACTCTGCTCTATCTTGGTTCACCACTAGTGCTTGCTTCTTTTCCTTTCCTGGATGGTACAACAGAAGCTCTAAAAGATGATTCTATCTTTTGAACACTGCCATCAAAACTATTTAGCTCATAGGCTATCAACTTTGCTATGATTGAGTCCAAGGATACCTTAGTCTTGTCTATTGATCTTAGCTCCTGAATAGCAGCAACCCTTATTGCATAGACTGGCAATAGGGATCTTAGGACTTTGCTTACCATAGTGGAATCTTCCATTTTACCACCTGCACTCTTGATATCTCCGACAACAATTTTGATTCTAATACCATACTATTGAATGGTTTCACCTTCAACCATTCACATGTCTTCAAACTTTCCTCTAAGGCTTTCTTCCTTAGCTTGTTTTACATGCTCATCACCTCCATAGATATTTTCAAGAGCATCCCATACCTCTTTGGGATTTACCTTATCTTGGACATCAATGAACTCAATATCAGATAAGCTACGGATTAGGGCTTCCATGACTTGCCCATTCTCTTGTATCTCTCTCTTTTGATCATTGGTGAGAGTACCAGTAGGGGCAACATAGGGATTCTCAACATAGCTCCAGTGTTGAGCACCCATGCTTCTGATGTATATCTTCATTCTATCTTTCCATATACTAAAATTTTCTTTGTTAAACTTTGGACCTTCCCTCTTAATCATTACAATAGGATCTTTCCCTCAAGCGGTTAAGCTTACAACACACAGGACCTAGAGGATGCTCTGATACCAATTGATAACTTAATGATGAACGAATAGTACCAAACCGGTACTGAGAGGGGGGGGTGAAGTAGTACAGGCAAAAACTCAACCTTAAACTAGTTTGTCAACTAACACTTATGCGCTGACAGACAAATAGCAGTGCCGGTCCTTCAACAGAGTTCAACCGGAAAAACCCAGTGTAACTAAGACAAGCAAAGATTGGTTGACACTTATCTTCTCATAGAATCTAACTCTTCATTCCCATTTCACTCTAATGCATGAATAGGAAATCTACCATCAAAGATGTACATATTACAGCAAGATCAACATGCATCACCACTTAATCAGAAAACAATCATAACATCACATGAAGAAAACATCACACATGACACACATATGTTTCACATGGAAACCCAACTCGAAAAAACCATGGTGGGGATGAATACCCACAAGCTTGTTTTTGAACTCCTTGGAAGTCCACTCTATTAGGAGCCTTGTCCGGTTAAAGATAGATACAATAGGTTTTGTTAGAAACCAATCCTATTAGGGATCACCTAGTTAAGGGTTAAACCCTATTAAGGGTACCTTGTTAGAGGATTTCAAGAACTCAATAGCTAAAGGATATCAATGACTCAGTAGCTTTGAGTTACCCTGTTAGAGGATTTTCAACAAGCCAGTTAAGGCTACTCTATTAGGGGATTTCACAACTATTGAAGTAGTTGAAGATCAATAGGTATATCAATGACCTGATAATAGCACTCAATGCCAATGCAGATCCACTTAAGCTCCTCTTCACCTTCTGCACTTACACTCTTCAGATATGACTTCTCTCCTCTGGTCTGGAAAGAATCATGTATCTCTTCTCTCAGATACACACACACACAACTTTTTCCAACAAACTCTGAAAGAATCACAACATCAACCTTATAGGACAATAGATAGGTCGGTAGCATAAACCCTAAACCCTAGACCTGTTAGGTTAAGGAATTCAAATGGTTCAATCCTGATCATTGATCATACTGTATTGAATGCAACAGTCTTGATCCAATCTCAAGACATTCTCCATCATTCATTTTCCACCGATTTCATGGCAGCTGATAACCCATCAGACGTTATCACCATTTACAAACTTCGCACATTCCCGAGGTAGATAGGAACACTCTTCTTTATGCAAGATCCTTCACGCACACAAGGCTTACGTGGCAACACTATTTGTTCTTCATTATCATGCTAACTTCATCACATAAAGATCATCGATTGAGTCACACAGGCTTGAGATACTCCAACCGGAAATCCTGAAGTGGAAACTACCTACCAACCTGTAGTCATACAATCCTCCCATGACTACATGCCGGTTCACCTTGACATGCCGGTTCACCTTGAACAAATATACCAGTTTACTTTGGCATATATACTAGTTCTCAAATATGTCGGTTCTCTCTTCATATCACATATTGATATCAATGACAACATACAATATCATTATGTCCTCATACCAGTTCACATAATGCCAACAGTTGGTTCTTCTAAGTCCTGCAAAACTTAGCAATGTGTCCTGGTTTATGACAATAATAGTAGGCCATCCCAAATTCTCTCCAAGGTCCTACATTACCTCTTCTAGTCCTTCTTATGGAGTTTAGAGCCACATTTTCAAAGCTATTACAAATTGTGCAAATCACATTGGTTACTTTCTCCATCTCATAGGGGCTAAACTGGTTGACATAGGGTTTTTGCCAGTTCACGTTTCTCTAGTTGTCATAAGTCCTTCTCCAGTCACTGATAGGTCTTAAATTCATGTGAGGTGTTGGGTTATTTTCTCCATATCAGCATTCAACTGATCTATGCCCCTACATATTACATGCGTAACAATGACCTTCAAATCTTCTAGACACATATCTAGTATTAGAATTATAGCCTGTGTTCTCATTAGATATGCTTCTACACACATTGGCAGTATGTTCAGGTTTAAGATAGTTAAAACAAATTGGTTTAAACTTCTTCTTAACTGATCTCATGCCTTTAGATACTGGTTTGTCTTTTGATGAAATATCATTTGTTTTAGAAGACTCACCTTACTCAAATGTGTTGAATCCTAATCTAGATGTGGGTAACTGCACAAAGATGGTGGTCAAAAAGGGGTATAAGTGGATACTTGTTTTTTGAAATTAGGTGAACCTAAACTTGCGCTAATACATTTGGGGTCAAATTCCGACAGAGGTTTCCGACAGACAAGGAGCATTGTGTGAAAATTTGATTTTTTAAAAAAAAAAGCCCATGTTCATCGGAATTCTGACAACCTCAAGCATTATATTAAAAAAAAAAGCCACAACGCATTTTCATTGTGATAAAGCAAACCGAAGCCGTTGCCCCCCCCCCCATCGGAGTGATCTCTACACTGCAAGCAAGGTAAGGTTTTTGGCGGCATTTAGAAGGACCTTTTCAAGATTTGATTTGATCGGCCATTTAAACTTGCTTTGCAATCCTTAACATGATCGGCCATATTAATTAGGTTCCTTTGCAATTTTTCACTTGGGCAGATTTTGAATGTTTCTTTTGTGCAAGCAATTCAGTGTTTTCTCGTTCTTTTGTGTAAACAAATCTGTATTTTGATCTTCTTTGTTTGATGAGTTCACTATTATGAACTTGTTTAAGACAATCAGACCACCTTGTTTTTTCTTCCTTCACTAATATTGGCATTGATGACAAATGCGTAGCCTCCCTCATCTACTTATCTATTTCTATATCTATATATCTAGATATAACCAGGTAGCTTCTTCTTACTCTTGGTTAACCGGGGGGCACCTAGGAACAACTACACTCACAGTCGGCTTCCAAACCACAATCAGATACATGGATTTACAGTCGGCTTTTGAACCACAGGCAGAGCAGAGCTTGTTCCTTCGCTGTTTGCACTTTCAATTGCATCTGGATTTTGACTTTGTGGTATTCCTCAATTCAATCGATCGTTTCCCTTTCATTTGTATCACAAGGTCTTGATGCTTTTTCTTATTCATTTGTATAAACAAATCTGCCCCTCATCATTCATTCGCATTGCAACAAGTCGGTCTTAGGTTCTCCATTTGTATTACCTCATCCTTATGTGAACAAAACCTTCACTCCCAAATCGATGATTAAAGTTCCATTTGCATAAGGTGATTTGGAAGATCAAGTTTTACTTGTCTTCACTTGTACAAACAAATGAACTTGATTAGATTTTGATCACTCATTTGTTTTGCTCTGATCTTTAATCAAGGATACCTTATTTTTGGATACTTGAACAAATTGTCCAACCTTGCAATCTCAATGATTGGGAACATAATTATAACATAAAACAACAAAAAGATGCAAAAAAATAATCCACACAATGGAGCCTCAAGACATAAGGATTATCTTGGGAAAACCCTCAAAGGGAAAAAAAAAAATCCTTAAGATTCACCTTCTTATATTAGATAACAAAAACTCATAATATTTGCCACTAGAGATTCATACAAGTTTGGTTGTAGCCCAAGGTTACAATAATATCAAGTAAACTCTATGGCATATCCACAAGGAGGCCTATATCTCAATCCTTCACTTGCTAACTCAGTTGCTTCTCTCATCTCCCACACATCTTTTCTCTTTCCTGACTTCTGATTCTGCTTTCTTACTTCTAGTTCCTCACTCTCTTTTCTCGGTACTTGGAAAAATCACAAGTCACGCATATATATCATCCACAATTCTTCAAAAAAAATTTGAGACGACTAAAAGTATAAACCTTCACCAAACATGTAATAGGCCAACCCCAAAACCCCACATGTTACTCCAAATGAAAGAACACAATATGTGTTACCCAATGTAAACACATCTAGTCCCAATGGTCACCCACATACTATCTTCGATGAGAACACGTTACAAACCTCTGGCTACATCAATGTGGAACAAATAATTGGCGAGTTTGCACAACTCTATCACATCAAACTTTTTTCTTGATGAGGCTCAACTCCAAAACTCTGAAATATGACATGTGTGTAGACATACTCTCCATCCAAACTAAAAATCATAACTCTCAAGTGCAGCAGAATGCGACACTCCCCATTGACTCCCTAATCAAGTAAAATAACACAATTTTCACCCTATCATCACCAAACATCTTTGTGGTAGCTCAAATCTCTAGAAACTCAAAGAACACTCCCTAATACCACCACTACCTACTATCCAAACAACAAGACCAAATAATGAACTGAGATAGAATGTCGTACTCTCTAATAGCCCTCTTTATGAAACAATAAGGATTTACAAATCTTCCAAATTCTCCGTGATGCTCCTACATAAAATTCTATAGGTTCATTTTAGTTTTAACTAATGAATTGCCTAACCATCAACTCCACAAGTTCACTGATCTACTCATAGCTCACTGCACTACCTCAATGATCAATGATCTGCACAAGATCTCACTGCAAGATACCTCAAGATGAAAATTCAATTGTACAAATTCAATGACTTTCACATGCTCATTGCATTGAGACTAAGATTAAGCTCAACAAATTCAGGGATGTTCTCATGCTCACTCCATTGCCTCAATGGTCAACGATCTATATAGGTCCTCACTGTAAGTTGCCTCAAGATGCAAATTCATTATGATACTGCCTCCATGCAATAACCTCAAGAATGTAGCACAAATTCATTTTGCAAACTTACAATAAGGACTAGGACATTTTAATTAATTTGGAGTAGAAAGTAAAACATTTGAGTTAACAAAACAAATATTCATATTGGAAATATTATTCAAAGAACAAGTACTTTGTATCTATATCAGAAATATATACCAAGAGGACAATTAATGAAGGTGTTAAATTCAGATAGATTGGCATGATTATGCTTTTTTCCATTTGTCTTATATTTTATTTAATTTTGTAAGTCTTTAATTTCCACTAAAAAAATACTTTAGAGGTTGTAGGTATAGCTTGTGAAAGATACATTTTAACATTTTTTGTTGAATGATTGTATATCTTTTTATCAATCTACTAAAAATGGGTAGCACTAGTACTTGGGTGGCAAAAAGCATGGTATATGTAAGTATGTGTTGTCAGCAAATATTTTTTATTAAGTTGAATGCTTTAGGATACAGCTATATGAATTTGAAAAGGGAGTTTTGAAAGGGCCTCACCCTTGTATATAGCATAGAAAGAGACAAGCAAAAATCCAAAAGGTAATAGAAGTGCTCACATAGAGCCAACAACAAAACAAAACAAAAAAAACTAAATATCACTGTATTACTGGCACTAGAAACAAATATAGGAAAAATTCCCAAAATATCTACAAAACTCACAACTTAAAGTGACTTGAACTTCACCAAGGAACTCTATACCTTGCAAGCATCCACATCCTTAGCTTCAATCAAAATATGATTTTCTTCAATTCTAAGATATGAATCCAAGGGGAGAGGGGAACCCTTAAAGCTCTTCTCATTACATTAGTTATGTATTTTCCTTGTTTGAGTCCATAGATCATTTCCCCCAATGAGTTTCACTAGCCTTATTGAGGCATACTCCTCTAGGCAACAACCACTTACTAAGATCATTCACAAATTGAAACCAAGAATGACATATTTAGAATGTGTCTAATCTCATCCTACTTATTTGGATGAAGATGATTTCCAGCCCTAAACCCAAGAGAGGCATGGCCAACCATGAAATATTAATTTCAAAAACCAAAGAGACCATATATTTGATCTATTACACCCAAACTCCCAACCTACATGATAATGTAATTGGAGAAGGAAGCACCTTCTCCTCATCCACATTAATGTAGAACATTGCAAATAAAAATTATTTTCTATATTTTTCCACATTGCCAACAACAATGAGTTGGCAAACAAAGCTAACACTTCATGTCCAAATCTCTTTGTCTCAATATTAGAAGGATTAGTTTTTAAACATTTCTCACCATGAAGGATTTTAATCACATCAATGGAGGTTTTGTGGCTAAAAGTATATGGAGAACTTGGGAGGTTGTTAAACCTTCACTTGTCTTGACTGGTTTCAATTTTTGAGATGTCATTTCCTTTAGGTATTAGAACATTTGGTGTTTCCTCTTTTACAATATCAAGGTCATCCTTTGGCTCACTTGCAATGGGTGAGGGCCATGTAATTTCACAAAAAATATATCCAATGCCCAAAGGATTTATTCTCTAGAAATTTTGAGTGTCATGTCATCAATTGAGACAAAAGCTAAGTTTTCCCTTTCTAATTATGATCATGAGACTTTTGAAATTGTTATAGAGGATATTCTACTTGATATGATTCACAAAACGATTATTCAATCTTCTAAACCTTGGTGGAAAGATTGGAAGATGGGGTCCAAACACAAATTTATGTAACTATAAGCCACATCTTGAATATCATTTTCTTTAAAAGATGGCATTTATAGTCATTTATCTTGATTTGGAAATATAAATTTCTCACCATCTACTTTACTTTTCTAGAGCCTAAATTGGTCCACTTTGCCTAGTGTAGTCTTGTCTAAGGCTTACCTGTGGGGTCGTGTTAATTCATCTGAGCATCCAAGACCCTTGTTGCACATGCTATGTGTAGTTGGAGTCTACGCAACATATGGATAGATAAATAAAACTATAAGTTTTTCATTTCATTTTTTAATAAAATATTTCACTTTTTTCTCAATTAATAATTTGTTCTAATGTTATTATAGATCTAGCTACACACCAACAAAGTTGCCCTAGAAGTGGCTCACCATCAGATATTTGTCAACCATCAATGTAATGCCTCATGTACCATGGATAGAGTTCCTTCATCTTCTTCCTACTCCTAGGGCTACTCATTAAGAACACTAGACAAGTAGGAGTCTCTCGACTCATAGAAATCAATCTTCTTGGTTGTAGGTATCTTCATCAGTTGGTCAAATGGATTGTGGTCACTGGAGCATTGTGACCTATTTGGTTGCACATGGCCTCTCTTTTTCATCCATGTGGACCTCCTAGGTGACCTTCTAGTGGTTCTTCTAGCTAGTTTGACTCCAACAAGTATCCTTGATTAGCAAATAGGCTATGTGGCATGTGCCCTATTCATGTCTTCTTTGTGAGGCACATTGCTATGTGCAATGTGGCCCTAGGTGTGTATTCTCTATGAGGTGTATTACCATGATATGTTAGGATTTATAGTGTGCAGGGCACAAATGTATGCATGAGGGACTATTATTATAGTCATGTTTTTTGGGCATGTAGCCTAGGCATGTCTTCTCCATTAGGTACATGGCCATGCCGTGTGGGAGTTTTTGTGTTCATGCCACAAATGCACACATGAGGGACTATTATTGGAGTCATGATGATTCTTCACTCTATTTAGCCACAATTTCTAGTCGTATAGTTATGTAATGTGCACTTTTAAGGATTGTGAAGTTTCCTTCAATTATTGATGATCTCTCATCTTTGTTGCATTGGCCAACAATTTTATTTTATCTTTGAATTATTTTAATCACTATTGTGATTTTTCTCTATTGTGTAGGTATTGTGGCTATGTTTGATTTTCTATTGCAATTGAACACATTTATTTGACTTATTATTGTTACTATTTTTTCTTTCTTTCAATATTTATGATTTTTGGTAGTTTAGTGAAACTCTTGCTATTTTTAAATGTTGCCTTCTTTGTTGTGATGTGATTGCTCACCAAGATCGACATAGATAACCTTGGATGAGTGTATATAAGGAATCAAACATTGGGAAAATTTGAGGATAGGGGTAAGTGTTTGTTGTATGGGTAGCTACGATCCACTTGTACATTCTTAGTGATTATTGACGGCTATGTCTTGGAGTTGGCTAATCCCATTAAACAAACAAGGGGGAAGTCATACATAATCGTTTGGATCCTCCCTAGTTGTGTGTGGATTCAAGACGGCCATCATTTCATATGGTTCTTGGTTACTTTGTGAGATCATGGCATCCTCTTAGACCAATATGTGAGCCTTGTATTGTTATCCTTTCAATGTGGATGAATAAGTGTATGTTTAAATAAATGCTTTGCTTAGAATACTCAAAAATGTCTCTCAGAAAGTCTGCAACATGCAAACTTTTAGTAAGAATTTGCAGACACAATGCTCAGAAATTCACACAATTAGCTACATTAAATACGTTCTCTATTAAGTTCAATGGTTTTGGTTCGATTTGCAATTTTTGTGAAGCTTTTGCACTGAAGTTTCCATAGCCTGATTTTTTTGCCTGTGAAGAAAGACCATGTCAGATAATATCAGCAAAGAACAAAATAAGGAGACAATTGCTAGATTATGGTCTAACTTGAAAAGAAAAGGTGATGGGAAATGTTATCGTCCCTACAAAATTTGTAAGGGCTTAAAGACTAGAAGACTTCTAATCAAAACAGCTAAGAAACATTGTAGGTAGCATGGTCACATTGAAGGGGGACATGATTATCATCCACTGGTAAGTTGTTCATTATATCATTTTAACAATTTATATACATAAGAAATCACTTGATAATGAGATCATGATCACAGTTTATTTATGTATATAAATTTTATATAGGTGGAGCACCCTAGAGCACATGGTATGGATCAACAAAACCCTGAGAATATGGTTTTGGAAGTGGAGGAACATGGAGGTGTGAATATTGAAGCTGAAGATAATGATCCCATGGAAGATGATGATCATGCACCAGAAAACACAATTGAAGATGATGGTACACATACTTTGATCCATGACACATTTAGTACTGGCATAGTTGATCATGATGATCAGGATGACCTTGATGTTCATGATTTACCTCTTCTTGAGAAGGCATATGAGCCCCTTTACAAAGTCTCCCAAACAATTCTTCTCTCTGTTGTATTGTTGTTGGTGAACTTGAAGGTTATGGATGGTTTATCCAACATAACAATCTCTCATATGTTAAGGTGTGTCATACATGTCATTACAGTTAATAAATGGTGAATCATGTACCATTAATATTCTTTATATTAACACCTCAAACTTTTTTTTTTGTTGTAGACTGATAAGTGAGTTTTTCTTACCACCATCAAATATTCTACCTCGCTCATACCGAGAATTATCTACCATTATGAAAGATATTGGAATGGAGTATCAAACAATAGATGCTTGTCCCAATGATAATATTATATATCATAAACAACATGAATTTGGAACTGAATGCCCTGAATGTCATATCAGTAGATATCAAACAGATCAAATAACAAAAAAAGTGCCTCACAAGGTTCTTCGTTATATTCCCATTATTCCACGTATGCAATGATTATTCAGGTGCACTAGCTTGGCACAATTTATGGATTACCATGTACGTAATAGAATCGAGATGACATTATTTGAATGCCTATGGATGGTTCAGCATTTATGGACATAGAGGAAAAGTGGTCACACTTTAAAGAAGAACCTCGTAATCTCAAGCTTTCATTGGTAGCGGATGGTGTCAATCCATTTGGAGAGTTGAGATCTGTTTACTCAGTGTGGCCTATTTTTGTTATCAACAATAATATTCCTCCATGGATGTCAATAAAGAGGGAGCATATAATGTTGGCAATGATTGTTCCAGGTATTTTATCATTTAATAGTCATCTACATTTAATTATAAATATTGCAGTAAAATGGTCATAATAATTATGTAATGTTTTTGTTCATTCCACTAGGCAAGTACCAAGTTAAAGATATGAATGTATATATTGAGCCTCTTATCAACGAGTTGCTGGATTTATGGAATGGTGTGACCATGTATGACATCTCTAGACTAATAGGACAAAGACAATTTCAATTCCATGCAATGCTTGTATGGACAATACATGATGCCCTAGGGCTAACACATTTTTGTGGTACGTTATAGTGTTCAAGTTGCCGTTATAGTGTTCAAGTTGCGCATGATAATTATAATTATAAAAATTAACAGATTTAATAGAATTATACATTATCTTGTAGGTCTTCAAACAAAGGGAAAATTTGCATGTCCAGTTTGTGGTCCAAAGATGAAATCCCGTCATTCAAAAAGTTTAGGAAAGCAGGTGTTTGATGAGTATAGGCACTTCCTTCACAAAAATCATAAGTACCAGAATACTGAAAAACATCTTCAATGGGAAAGAAGAGACTACATCAAAGCCACGAAGAATGACTCCTCATTTATGGAAGTTGGAATATAATAGAATTAATTGTCAAGGTAATGTCATTCCATCTAATGGTTTATGTTTGGAATTTGAATTTTTCTATCGTGTTTTGTTTACTGATGATGTAATTGATGATACTGAAGGTCGTCAAGGCATGGATGGCCACCTTCCAAAGGGACTAAAAAGTTATCCCAGACAATTTAGTAGGTTGCCTTACTACGAGCAGCTACAAATTGTGCATTTGTTTGATGCAATGCATATTGGAAAGAATATAACAGAGACATTATGGAAAATATTGGATGGAAGGCGTGACAAAGAAAAATTGTCAAAATTTGTAGTGACATTGTGGAATCCAATCATGCAATGAAAAATGTGATTCAATCAAATAGCAATGGAGATCAGATTAATATAAGTGCCCTTCCTTGGTTATTAACGGAGCAGCAAAGCAATTCTACAAAAGAAGTCATACAAAAAATTCAATTTCCCACAGGATTTGCTGCGAACATAAACAATCTCATATCAAAGAAGAGTGAATTTGGGCCAGGGATGAAAATGTATGATTGGCATACCTTCATTAAGGTAATTCGCGTTCTTGTGTATTTACTATATATTTGTATACTGTGCATGTACTTTTCATTGTATTATGTTAGAAAACAATGAAAAGATCATTTTAGAATTGTTGTAGTACGTTCTACCTCTATCTCTCCTAGACCACTTCGACAATAATATCAAGAAGTCGTATATGATCTTGGAAAATACATGAGGTAAGTAGTGATGTTTGTTCAATTTGTTGTATAGATATTATATTTGCCTTTTATTTTACTTGTTATGCAATATATTTGTATATTATTTTGTAAAGTCTCGTTTATATATTTTTGTGTCTTCAATCTCTTTAATTAGGTGGTTGTCATCTAAAGAAATCCACAAGGAAGATATAAAATATTGGAAGAGAAAAATCCCTCATCTAATGTGTGAAATGAAAAAGTGTCCACCTTCAACTTTTTTCAATGCACAAGAACACTACCTCATACACCAAGTTGAGGAGATCAAATTGTGTGGACCTGTACACACTAGGTCAATGTGGATGGTTGAGAGGCACTTGAAATTTTTGAAGGCTTTGGTTTGACAAAGAGAACATCCTGAGGGCTCTATGGTGGAGGGATATATGGTATACCAAACTATGGTGTACATTATTGAATATCTTCCTAAGTTTGCAGCAAAAATCCACGTAGATCGCATTTGGGATCCCAACCCCATTAATAAATTTGAAGGAGAGCACTTGATGGGGAAAGGTAGATTGAAGAAAGTGAGAGGTAATTATAAGATGTTATTGTAGTAAATTAATTCTTCATCTTCTAAATAAATCAATTGTAAGTGGTCTATTAATTATTTGTACAGTTGGTTGGGAGTGGGATGCGCTACATTTGTATATTGCAAACAATCTTGATTGGATGACGGTGTGGATTGAATGATGTCAACATTCTGGTCACACATTAACATGGGATGGTGTCGCTTCATTGATTAAAGAAGCTCATCGTAATGGAGATTCCAATGTTACACAAAGGGAAATTGATTTGGCATATGGTTTAAGAGATCAACAGGTATGTATAATTTTATTAATCACCCATATGTTTATCAACTCATGATGCAATAATTTTAATATGTTAGACATATTGCAGGTCAAACACCACAAGGCTATGTGCTGCAATGGTCATAAATTTCGCATCAAACAGTTGGATGACACGAAGAAAACTTATGATTCTAGGATAACTGCAGTCTTTGAGGTGACCAATATTTCATCTAGAAACGACATACATCCTCAAGTGTCTCAAAATCGATACTATGGCATTTTGGATGATATACTTGAGTGTGACTTTAATTCCTTCAAATTAGTTTTGTTCGTCATCAAATGGTATAGGCTATGACTGAATATAAATGATCCTGATAGAACTGTTATCAAACATGATAATGGATTTACAATGGTTAATACAAGGTCATTTGAACGAGTTGGGGATGAGCCCTATGTTCTTCCAAGTCAATGTGAGTAGGTATTTTACTCGAAGGTTCCACATAAATTGGGTTGGTCATTTGTTGTTAGACATGATCCAAAAGGAAGGCCGATAATGTATAATGTGATGGAAGAAGAAGATACCGAAGAAGTAGAAGACGATATAGATGATAACAATCGATAGTTACTCGATGATGTTCCTGACGGAAATGTACACGAAGAAGAATTTGATTATGATGATGGTGCTGCTGCTGATGATGGTGGTGATGGTGATGGTGATGGTGATGGTGATGGTGATGGTGATGGTGATGGTGATGGTGTCGGTGATGGTGATGACGATGACGATGACGAACACAATGACGATGACGATGACGACGACAATGACAACGACAACGAGGATGATGATGATGATGATGATGATGATGATGATGATGATGATGATGATGATGATGATGATGATGATGATGAGTTGGATGAAGAAGAAGATCAATGACATGAATGAAATGTATGAGATGCGATTATTATATTATCTATTTAATATTGATATCTTGATAGAAATTGATTTGACTTATATGGTTACATAAATAATTCATATGTTTTGAATTCTAATGCCATTACTTAATTAATTCATGATGCACCTCTAGCTATGTGATAGATGGTGATTTAAAATACATATGTGATGGATTACATGCTTATGATGATACATGTGACATTTTTTGAACTTTGTGTTTATTTATGGAATGTGGACTACTTATTAGCTATGTGATGGATGGTGATTTATGATACGTATGTGATGGATTACATGTTTATAATGATACATATGTGATTCTTATGATGCTCAATTACATATATGATGATATATATGTTATGCTTATGATGCTTATGATGCTTATGATACTATAGTATTTATTGTTTATCAAATTACAAATGTAATGCTTATGACGCTCAATTGTTGCTGCAGGAACCTGAACCCCTTTGACTAGGATCTTGCACAGTCTCATGGATCGACAGGTATAAGCCAATACACCTTATAGAAATAATATATTTTTAAAAAATTACAAGAAAAACAAACTTTCTCAGTTTTTCAAACATCAACATTAGCAACAAATCTAATACAGTTATCAACACTTGAGGCCCCAGTTGGACTTACTCAAATTTTAATCTCAACATCAACTTTATGGCCGACTTCTTCATAAATATTACCCTTATTTGCAAAGTATCTCTCTCATTATCAACTAACTCTCTGATTTGATGGTGCACAGGTATCACCAAATAGGTATTTGTCAGATGTGTCTTCCTCGAGTGAGGGAAATGCAGGAATAGAAGAGGAAAGTGAGACATGTAGTAGATCTCAAATAGGGAGATCAACTAGAGGTCAAAAGATTAGAAGAAAATTCAATAAATGCATGGAATTTTTTCTTTCTCAAGGGGGGTCATGTTCTTATGATGATGAGACCAAAGGCGACATTGAGGTACAAACATCTACTGAAACAATGTGTACCCAAGGAACTTCCTCCAATAAACACTGATTTTTGTGTTAATGAGAGGATATATCGCATAACACCTTCGTCGTTACATGGTTTGGGCCTATTTTCCATGGACAACATAAAGGTCTGTTACAAAAAAGTTGTTGAATTGATGGAGTTTGTTGGACCTTGTTACAATTATAATGATTCGATGCAGATTGTTCGATATAAAAAAAGTATGCGTAGGTATGCACTATCAGCCAATTATATACAACAAAAAGATAATGATCAAAGTAAATGAGTGGCTGTATACATTGATGGAAGGCCAAAAGCAACAAGGAATATTGCAGGTTTTATAAATAGTACACAACCTAGGTCAACTAATAAGCAACCCAATTGCATATTTGAGGCACGTGAGGGAAATTGTGTGTTTATATGTGCGATAAAATCAATAAGTGCAGGGGAAGAGTTGCTAATCAATTACAATTTGAATCGTATAGATACAAACAAAGTTACTATCATGGGGGTGGTACGTACTATATATATACCATTTAAGCCAACTTCCAATTAATGAATCCAATAAACCATTGTATTATTAAGTTTTTTTGCTAAGTCTATTGGTTTCATTTTGCTAACATTTTTATATTTTTTCTTTGTCACAGGGCCACATGGATCCACCACATAGCACAAATAGGGGTGTAGGTCCCGACACTTCTACAGAGCAGGTAAACCTCATTGTAATTGTACAAATTAGATAGAATCAAACTGTTACATTATGATCTTTTCTTGAGTGTTTTGAAGTAATTTTGATAGTGTTAATTATATTCTTGTCACAGATAGATGTTTGGGATAAGGGAAAGGAACCTGCAATACCTCAGCACCTCCATAGGGATGTGGGGCACTCGACAGTGTTATGCGCTGATGACATCGCACTTACCGCAAACCCTATGCAATTTGTACATAAGAATATTAGAAAAACTAGCCAAGAGATTCTTGATTTGGTAACCTAAGTCCTCAGAATGATGAAATAACAAAGAGGGTGCAACTATTGTTGACGACAATGGAAAACTTGCAAGTAAGCAGTAATGAAAGCTTTAATCATAACAAAAGTTCAATAATGGTTTATATTTTTATCTCTTTTATGTCACTAACTAAAATATGTATATGTTGTTTTTACAGAAATTTATAGGGCCTCATCATCCTGGTTGTGATGATCAGGGTATTGCGAGTAGTTCAGGTGATGACCATGTTCTATATATTAAAACCACTCCTTTGGACTTGTGAACTTTCTTTTTTAATGTTTTACATATTTAATGTATTACACTTCAGGTGCTGACATGGGTCTGAGGTCAAGCCCAACTGTATTGCCGACTGCAATGTCGGCAACACATAGCATGCAGACATCGTCTATTACACAGGCTCGTGTTGACCCGCTCACTAGTGGTAGATCCCTCTTTTTCTCTCTCTTTCGTTATGTGTTTATTACCCTTGAAGTGTTCTTTCTTGGAGGCATTTCATAGTGGATTCATTTACTGTGGCAGGAGATGCACATGAGGATGCGCCAGAGGCAAGTACTGCTGATAAGATACCATCATTTCCTGGATCTTCCCGTATTGCTAGTATGGGAACGTTGTAGGCCACATTGGTGGTGAGCGACGAAGAATCGATTCCCTTGAAGATACAGAAGGTTCCAGGTACTTTAAAAATATTATTATATATAGTCTAATTGTAATTTACTTACTGATCACTCATTTTGGACTAATGATCCCATGTTTTTTTTGTAGGAAATGATATTTTTTATAAAAATCTTAATGACATTTCATTCCAGATATTTGGGCCCACCATACGTAAAAGGTGGAACATCATACCTGAACTAACCCTTATCCACTATTTTGATTTCATATCATTGCTAGAATAGTTTTCCTTTTATCCATTTCTTGAACTATATCAAAGGTAGCTTCAATTTCTTTCTAAATCTAACAGGTTTGTTTTTGCTTTTAAGGTGGAATGATCAAGAAAAAAAGTTAAAAGATGAACTCACAAACCATATGGTAGGGTTGTTTGGAAATGACACATTCGACAAGACTAAGCTCCTGGAAAAAGCTGGCACATATCTGAAGTATGTGAGAGACCAATACAGGACATATTTAGAGAAGAACATAAAGTATGAGCGTCCCCCCATGATTCTAGAGAGGGAGTGGAAGGACTTGATTTTGGATGCAAAGGAGAGAATTGAAAGGAAAAAAGGAAATACACCACCAGACACCAGAAGAAGGTATGTGATACTATTAAGAATGTGAATATGTACTAATTATTCATTATAATTATATAATCTAACATATTTCAAACTTTTCATTGATTGAGTGACACATCAAAGGCAACCAAGGCAAGACAAGAAAAGAATGGGCAACACAAACTCGGCTCTGGTGGTTATATGAAACTTGCCGCATGAATTGTAAGAATCAGTAAATTAAGTATCACATCAAAATATTTATAAATTGTAAACAATTTTTTTTTGATCAAACAATACAAGCAAAATTCACAATACTAAGCAAAAATGCAGGGCTCTGAATTCAATAGAGCGCCCACGGGAGATGACAAGAGAATTGGCTACCAGAAAGGCTATATAGCTGTGGATGAACGACTATGAGAAATGAGTGGGCAAACACGAGATTCTGATGCATCTGTCACAACGGTAATTAAGCTAAATGAAAATTATTTCAAATTGAATACTTAACCAATAATCTATTTAATGTTAAGTTTCAACATAAAGTGACTATATTTTTTTTAAATAAGCAAGCAATGATAACATTGCGTGTGACATTGCAATGCAGCATGATAATCGTGGAACAAAACTTGTACATGAAGGTCCGGATGTGCATCCTAGTAGTGGAGGTATTCATTTGCTATTCAAATTTTTTTATGTAATTATTAATACAATTAAACATATTAAATTGAAAATTAGTGTAGTGATTAATGTAACCTTTATTGTTAATATTTTAGAGCATGTAGTCGATGGTGACCAAGTGGAGCATGATCCAGGTAGACAACATCAGGAACATGATGTTCCCCAATCAGGTAAAGAGGACCACTGTTATTCCTTTAAACAAATTTAATTGCAATTGGTGTATTGATTAATGTAACGTTTCGTATTTCAACACCAGAGGATCTAGAGGGTGCTCAGCATGTCGAGGTTGAGGCTAGACAAAAAAATGTGGAAGACGATGTGGCCCCATCAGGTAAAGAGTGTAACGGTTGTGTTCTTTAAATTAATGAAATACTTGTAACAATAATAAAAAAATGTTTTGAATTTAACCCAATTCTTTGTTATTGCAGAGGACCCCCCTTTGGTTCAGCATCCTCATCCTTTTTATAGGACTAGGCATACATCAAGAGCACGAGAAGAGGGCATAACATCCGCAGATGGGGGAAATGATGAAGAAACCGATGTTCCACTTAGTCTTTTCATAGCTTAAAAAAAAAACAAAGAAAGAAATGATTGTAATCTACCTTATTTGATAATGAATGATTTTTATGTGTAATGAATGTAATTATGTGCTAATGAATGTTCATGAATGATATGTGTTGATGATTATTGATGAATGTTGCATTTTAATGAAAGTTAATGAATTTTTATGTGTTAATGAACATTATGTGATAATGAATGAATGTTATATTTTAATAATGGATGAAAGAATGAATGAATGTTAGATGTTAGCAAGGGATTTAGAGTGATGTTGGGGGGGGGGGGGGGGGGAAGAGGCCAAATGAGCTTCCACCTCCACGTGGTTGGCCCTATTAAGTAGAGAATATTAAACTATTCACAAAAAAAAGCGAAGCTCAATTATAAGATGTGAAATGTTTGAAAGGTGAGAGTCCACAAACAGATGTGAAATGTTTAAGTAGGCCTCCCAATGAAGTGGATCCCATAGACATGAAGAATCCTATATAGAGAATCATTGAGAGCCCTTGAAGAAGAAAATTTGAACTTCGATGAAGCAATACATGATGGAGGAATATCTTGCAAGAGGAAATCAAAGTCATTATGGTGTCATCTAGATCTAAAATGTGGTCTACTTTTCAAAAAAGTAAAGATGCTTGATATGAATGTGTCATTGATTTGACAATTTCTAATGTCTGGTAGATGACTTTGATGCTCTCAAATTGTTCTTGAAGCTTATATGGCTTGGTTATGATCCTTATAAGCTTTTAGATTGATTTAGGCACTATGATCTCACTGCAAATTTATCATTTATTGGTTGTTCTTTTGTTGATAGTGACATTTATCACTACTTTCATCTTAGGCAATCACTTCTTGATAGTTAAAAGGTTGCCCGAGGTCAAGTTATATCATGGAAAAATGAACACGAAGAAGAACTTCTATTTTTAAGTAACAAGGTATAGATCTACATTCTGCATGACACTTTTGTAAATCCATGCATATACTACTCTTATATATAATTTACTTTGTTAAAGAAATGCTTGTTATTATTATTCCAAAGAGGTTTACCTCGACTAGGCATGATTTGAAGGAAAATCTCTCCTCGCATAGGTAAGGAAAGAAAGCATCTAGATCCTATGTGTAAAACTTATATCCTTTCATAATCATGCAAGCATAACTTTCACAATCAAAGCCAAGTCTTGTCCGAAAAGCTGCAACTTCCCCATCAAATGGGGAGGTAACTCCCCCAAAAAAAGCTTGGCATCATGCCTTCTGAGGGAACTTCATTGCTGCAAACTAAATTGTATGCCTTCCATGACCATTCAAGAATCCCTTAATAGTGGCCCACACTAAGAGTGGCAATATATAACTATCTAGGTACTCTAATATTCCTTCCTCCCATCCCAGTACAACATACCAATGCACAAATGACCATAGATTTGTGGATATGGATAGTCCACATTCAAGTCATCTCACTATAGCCAATTGATGCAGGGGCATCTTCAAATTCAAATCATGGGATTCTTGAAGAATAAAAATCCTCTTTATTGGTTTTCAGGTTTTGAAACACTTAAGGATATTTTTGGTTTATTTTCATGTTGATGTAATAAGTCACCCCACCTTGTAAGCCTATGCCCTAGGTAGGTGTGTTATAAACCACCTTGGGTATATGGAAATTGGGGTTATTCATTCCTTGAAGGAATTTTCAGTGCATTTGAAGAGTTTTAAGTGTCTTAGGGGTCAATTAGTGTCTAGGTGTGTTTAGGAGGACAAAATGTCAAAAGTTGTCAAAAGTTGTCAAGCAATTATGACAACTTTTAACCCAAAATTGCAACTTCCTCCAAACCACCATGTTGGTTTCCAAAATTAGTTGATAACTATTGTAAGGGTCATTAAAGGTTGAATCCCAATCTTTGGCAAGGTTGTTGAAGGAAAATGAAAGTTTTGTGAACAAAGAAACCAATAAAAATCTGTCTTTTTCTTGCATTTTGCTGCTATTTCCCATATTTCATACAGTACGGCTTTCTCCAGGGCATAAAACCTCTTGAATATGAAATTCACATGTATTACCTTTCCAATTCAACAATTCTGAGCCTCTAAATCTTCTAGAGCCATGAGAAAAGTGGTTTTTTGTGAAGGTACCCCAGATTTGACAGTCTACCTAGGGTTTGACAGCAAATATTAGTTTTTCTTGCTGATACCTCATGGGATTTGTATGGCCTTTGGGGTGAAGCAATTGGTGACAATTTAATTTAAGATTTTCAAGACCTTTTGCAGGGAAGTGATAGGTAACGGCGAGGGTTTGAAGTTTTAGAGGTGGGCATCCCTATGTGACCACCTTGGTTGGGTATGCCTTCGACCCCACAAATGATGATAGAGGTGGAACCAAGGGCTATAACTTGGTAATTTATGTTTTATCCATGTCCCCCACATGTATCAGGTCTTACTTTTCCTAGGAAGTAGGTTTTGAGTATACTTCCTTTGTTAAGGTGGCCTAATTAGGGCTATTAGGCCTAGGAGTGAAGTTGGGTTTATAACCCTTAGACATTGGATCTGCCCAAACCCTTTTGTAATCCTTTGGAAATAACTTTAATGAAACAAAATCCACTCTCAATTGCAAAGGTCTTTTGATAAATTAACAAGAAACCTTAAGTTTTTTCAGACTGGCAGGGCTACTAGGAGTGACAGGCCTAATTGTAGCAGTAGTACTAATTTTTCTCAATACATCATGTTTGATGATTGGAAAAGGTCTATTAACCCTATAGGATTGTAAATCAAGGTATTGGAGGTCCCCATTTCCTTAGGAAGTTTGTGTCCACCTTTGGTTGGGTGTAGTGGCCTTTGAGTCCTGAGAGACTTTTGTGAGACACTGTGGGATTGGCATTGTCCAGATGGCTTAGTATGGGGAGAGGTATGAAAAAAATAAAATTGAAACCAATCCAACCCTTGATGTCTTTGTAGAAGTTGTAGGGTCCTTTTTTGGGGATCTTGAGTGAAGGATCCTATCTCAGCAACAAGGGCTCTGCATCACTAATGGGTGGATTAAATCGATACAACTGCATAACTTGTAGATCTAAAACAATGACACATGTGAAACTCATCATCAAATCAATAACTTGAAAACTAAGATACAAATAAATACCATATGTATCTCAAGACAAAGACACCAAATCAACTCCAAATCCGATTTGCCAAACAATTCCACTAGTCAAGGAATCCATCAAGAACATATTGTAGAGATGATGAGGGACTAATGATTGCATACCAACATCTCCTCAATGAGAAAGTTGCAAAAAACCTCCTTGAATCATGCACTAAACATGCATGCAAACCCACAACTATCTTTCATCTAGAACCACCTATTGATGTTTTTTTATGCACCGTTAACACAATAAAATACCAAGGTATTCTATCATCTCTTGAACAAAGAAACTTTGAATGCTAAAAAAAGTGATCAATCAAAGCAACTCCAAGGTTTACAATACGAACTATGCAACTTAATTTCCTTGGGATAGACTTAGTGAATATGGTGTGATTTTGCTGGAATCGCAAGGGGGCTTACATTTTTCTTGAACTCTACCGGAACTTGGACTCTACACTAACTTGCTTGGAAAATAAAAGACAAAAGAGATAAAGGGTTTAGAGATATAATTTAATCCTAAGAATAGTGACAATAAAGGATGATAATTTGATAGACAAATTCCATAATCAAGCTTTGCTTTGCCATGCAGAAACAAGTACACAAAAGTAATGCAATCTTCTAAGGAATAATGAAGGGTTTTCATATCATGAACATTCATTTGAATACCCAAAACTACCACAATTTAAGTGAACATTCACAATTGAACTTATGCTTAATGAAGTTCAGACTAACCGTACATTGCAACTTACAACTAGTAAATTAGAAATAGTATGAACAAGAATTCCATCAAGAAATCATCACATTTCTCCATTGCAATATATGAAATTTATCTAAACTTGAGAAGTAACAAGAAGCCATGCAACATGTAGAAATTATATGTAGAAATCCACCATGCTTCAATGAAGATCATGTATTAAAATCAACAAGTCTTGGCAACAATTCCTTCTTTCCTCCTACTCTACTATACTTGCTATCTAACTGCTATCTATGAACTATTAATTGTTGACTAGAAACTATTAACCTTTACAAATGAAAAGGCTAGGCCTTTTATAGACCCCCATTATAATGAATGACCCAGATTGACTATCAAATCAACAGTCAAGATAATATAGTGAAACCCTAATTAGGGCTTGTTATAACAAACTCCATTCTAGCCAATTAAATAATTACATTGAATAGGACACATGTCCACCTTGAATTCTAACCAATGAGGAAATAGGTTAGGTATGCTTGAACAAACTTTGATGCATTGCAATGTGTCACTAGCTCATTCATTAGATGAATCAAGTACGATGAACTTGGACATGTCAATGTGGCTTCACTTGATTAGGTTGATGATGATTGGATGCCAACTCAACTTGCCAAGTCGATCATCACAAAGCTTATGTGATTGAGCAATATCTCTTGATACTCAATGTTATCTAGTTTTCTCAACATGGTGAAGGTGGTGGTACATATTCCCAAATTGTATCATCTAGATGATCAAGTCCTTAGCTTTTGATTAATTCTTCTAAAACTATCTACTTGATCATGTTTGTGTCCTTCCATCTTCCTGATAGTTCTTGATCCTTTTATGTGACCGTGTGCTTAATGAAGTATATGTTTGATGATGCTTGGTCCTCCTTTTGTTGCATCTCCATACCGATGATGCTTGCTTCAACTTCATGGTGCATATACTTGACTTGAATGGCTTGCTTTGATGAAATCCTCTTTGAGATTCAAAAATCTTCCTCTTTGTGGGGTAATTCACCTTGGTGAATATGTTTGATATAGACTTTGTAATGCCTAGGCTTGATGTAGAACCCACTTATTCTTGATCTATCCAACCTTGATCACCTTTGTAACTCTGACTTGAATACCTTGATCATTGGTGATTGATGTCTTACATATGGCCTATCGTGTTGTAGATCCCTTCATTTTAAAGCAATCCTTATTGATTTCTCCTTATTCTACTGATTGCTATTCTTGGATTTTTGAAGGGAATGCAAGATAGTCTTCTGTTTCTTCCTTGCTTAATCCTCATAATATCTTGATCATCATTTGACATTGTCCTTGCGCCTTGAGATGCTCCTTCCTTTGTATTTCATTGTTGAAAGCTTTGAATAGGTTTAGCTCCTCATGTTGCCATCCTAAACTTGTGAATCTTGGTGTTGATATTGATGTGAAAACCCTCCATGATGCCAATGTCCTCTTTCATGCCTTGAAGCCTCCTTTCATCAAGTGTCTTCATCTTTGCATTGAAGCATGATGTTGGCATGCTCTACGTGCTGGGTAAGGTGTTATTTTCCTTGTAATGAAGTCCTCGTGACATCCTGAAAGCAAGAAAGAACATATCGTGAATGAAATGAAAAACAAATAATGCATCACAAATAAATTTAATCTGATTTTATACCCTAACTCACAGACCTGCTCCCTAATTCTTCTCCTCTTAATTGGTTGCAAATTGAATTTGATGAGCATTTGATCTTTGTTTTATATGCTTCCTTTTTACCTTTGCCTTCATTTCACCTCCATAGGTCAGCTAGCCCAATAATTGTTTATTAAATTCATGAATTTACCTTCCTTCTAGCTGACTTAAGGTGCTCTTCTCTTGCTGAGTGGGTTTGGACTCCTCTCATGCACAGATTTAGGCACAAATAACAAGAAGGTTTGCATATATTGGGGTCAGCAATGTAGAAAATTATTGATTTTATCCTTTAAACGTTTGCATTTTTCCTCAAAATAAGGCCAACTTAGGGCTATTTTACCCCCGAGTGGGTTTGAAAGGCTCATATGCACAGACTAGAGGTGAGAGAGAGAGAGAGGGTGAGAGGAAGAGATAATGACTTAGAGAGGGTAGAGAAAGAGAAGTAGAGAGGGAGAGAAGAAGAGAGGGATGGAGAAAGAGACCTAGAGAGGGGAGAGAGAAGAGAGATAGTAGAGAGGGATAGAGAAGAGAGATAGAATGGAGATGCCAATGCCAATATTTTTCTATAAATTTTTTTTTTCTGAAAAATCGGCCTACCGTCGGAATTCTGACACCAAAGCATAAAAATTCTGACAGAGGAGTGTCGTCAGATGCATAGCATCCTCGTCGGAGCTCTCCTAGGGACCATCATAATTCCGATGCCAAGGGGTTCAAATTACGATGGCATCCAGGAGAGTTCCGACAAGGATTCTGTGCATCCGATGACACTCATCTGTCAGAATTTCTACGCTTTGATGTCGGAATTCCAACGGTATTCTTTCTGGGTATGAGTATCAATGGAAGCCATCGGAAAGGATGGGGCTAATTTCGGAATTGTGATGACCACAAGGATAGTTGGAACTTCTGACAAAAATTTTTTGATGACTTTTTTTGTCGGTAGTGCGACAAAAATGCGTCGGACTTCCGACGATTTGCCGTCGAAATTTTGACCTGAATGTACTAGTGCTAGAGGCAAAATTTGAAAGTCATCCACTAAAGATATAAAGATAATCAAACAACAAATATTGTAGTACATTGAATCTATTCTCCAAACTACTAAACTTTTTCAAAATTAGATAAGATTAAGGGGGCCAAATCCTTCGCACACAAAAAATAGACCTTGATTTTTTCTAAAAAACATAACATAGTGTTTGATGTGCACATCAAAAAGGAAATAGTTAGATTTAGTATTTTGACAAATACTTTGGCAGAAAGATAGTTAAGAATGAGCACTAGAAGTTATGTATTTTTTTGTAATTTTTTGTTTAGTCTTTTTTATTTTAATGATTTTTCCAATTGAGCACATCCTAAAAAATTAGGTAAATGTTCGTGCATGAAGCATAACATGCACTAAAAAAATCAAAATACAAATTATTATTTTAAATTGTAAAAAATCAAGTGTACTACAATAACATATAAAAAAATTTAAATTTGGATAAGTAGATCAAAAGTTATTAAAAAAATGGTACATGTATTTTTGTGAGAACTATGGAGACACTAGTAAAAGAAATTCAATAATAATATGTTATTGTTGTTCAAATTAAAAAATATATATATGGTTAGAAAGCTCTGAAGATGGGTGAAAATATGGTAGAAATTTTAGAAATACCTACTTGATTAAGTGTAAACCTGATAATGACAAAGTCGAGAAACCAAGTTGATAAAACAAAACATGTCAAAAAGGAGGGAAATGGAGGGAAATCAAACTTCCAACCCACAAATTTTTCATCCAAGCCTATTCACAAGACTAAATAAACTAAAGCACATACGGGGTATTTAGAATATGAAGCGTGTACGGGGTATTTTGAATATGAAGTGTGTATGAGGTTTTAATAATAAAAACTACGTACAAGGTTTTAAGAAGACAAACTGTGTACAGGGTTCAAATTAATAGAGTTAGATTAGTCTTTGTCTTTTATCGTTCTTATGCTTTAAGTTATAGTTTATGTATATATTGTTAGGATGTTTGAGAGTGGTTTCACATCTCTAGGAGTCATAATGCAGATTCTAGATTTTAGGAGATCCTATAATTTTGCAGACAGTCAAATTTTAGTAATCAAAAGGCTTGTATCATCCTTCACTTGTTGTCTCTCTATCTCACACTAATTGTTTCCCCTAAGCTTTGGACATGTCTATTTTCCTATCTCTCTCATCCTCTCTTCATCTCTCTCTATCTCAATCTCTCCTCTTTCCCCAAGATTTAGATATTATAATTTCTCAAACATAACCAAATTTTAGTAATCACTAAGCTCTTATTATCTACATAATCTACCTACCTTTTTACACTCCCCCCTTAAAATATTTATCTAAATACCTAGATAGGGAGAGGGAGAGAGAGAGGTTAGATAGATAGAAGTGGAGGTGATATTTAGAGAGAGAGAGAGAGAGTATAAAGGGAAGGGTGTAGAGAATTAGGGGAGTTAAAAGTAGTGAGCAATGAAAAGAGTGGTAGGTAGAAAGAAGGAGAGGGATTTTAAAGAGTGTGAGATAAAGAAAAATAGATAGGGAAGGAAGGAGGGACAAAGTGAGAAAGACAAAAGTAGAGAGCCCTACTTTCCTCCCTCCCTCTCTCTCTCCCCCTCTCCTTTGCTCAACCCCTCCTTTCCTCCATCTCTCTCACTTCAACTCTCTCTCAACCCCTCCTTTCCCCCCTCCCTTTCTCTCACATGGGCTCTCTCTATCTCTAGTCTCTTCTTCTCTTTCCATCAACCTCTCTCTCTCTCACCTAGTATCTTTCTCTAGTCTCATACTCATTTTCCATCCCTTACTCCCTCTCACTTAGTATCTATCTATCTCTCTCTCTCTTAGGTCTCTCTCTCTTAGGTTAGGCTTGTGAGGGAGAGAGGGAAAGAGAGGGTGAGAGGGAGAGATATATAGAGGGAATAGGAGAGAAATAAAGAGTGTTAGATGGAAAGAGAGAGACTTGAGAGAGAAAGAGAAATGGAGAGAAGGAGACAAGGTAAGAATGTGAGAGATAGAAAATTCAAAGAGGGAGAGGGAAAAATGGGAAGGAGAGAGGGAGAGGGAAGAGAGAGGATGGGGGAGGGAGATAGGGAAAGATTAACATAATAGGAAAGAGAGACACCTGAGAGAGAGAGAGAGAAAGAGAGAGAGAGAGAGAGAGAGAGAGAGAGAGAGAGAGAGAGAGAGAGAGAGAGGATGGGGGAGGTAGATAGGGAAAGATGAACATAATAGGAAAGAGAGACACCTAAGAGAGAGAGAGAGAGAGAGAGAGAGAGAGAGAGAGAGAGAGAGGGGGGGGGGAGAGATGGATGGGGAGGGAGGGAGAGAGTGAAATAATGGAGAGAATGGGAGAGATATACCTAAGAGAGAGGGAGAGAGATGGAGAAAGGGAAAGGTAGGTGTAGGGAGAGATAGAGAGAGGGAGATAATGAGAGAAAGAGAGAGACACCTAAGGGAGGGGGAGTGAGAGAGATAGAGATAGAGGGTGAGAGGGAGAAGGGGGTTGGGAGGTGGTGCAGGAGAACCTCATGAACAAGATATTCATGACCCTAAGGATGAAGAATAGGATCTTTAAGATGTGTTAGTGTGTCTTGTGTTTCATGTATGCAAATAAACCCCACCATGAAAGCCTATGTCACCAATTAGGCAATTTGAGAAGCCAATGGGGAAAATGTGGTAAAAAGAGGTAGTAAGTGGTTTAGATTCATTTTTATTAGGTTTTAGACATATTTTGTGTGTTTGGTTGGTCCATGTGTGCAGATCCCATAGGAAGTATGACAACTTTTTGTGCAAAATTGCAAAAATGCAACTTTTGAGTGCAAAAGTGCAACTTTTTGTAATTTGGTTGGGGAAGCCTTTCAATAGCTCCAACCTACTCCAAATTTAGTGGAAAATAATTGCAGGGTTGTATAAGCCTTGTGGGATTGATTCCCAAGGTTTCTATTGTTGGATTTTGAGTTTATGAAGCAATAATACTCAAAACAATTTAGTTTCCCCAAATTTTCTGAGTTTGCAAGTGATATATGTGATTGTATAGATTGAATTGAGTCCCACCATCCATGAAGTAGATAGGAGGATTAACTAGTTTACTTTTGGTGGTGGTTTGAGATCTTAATTGTTTGGGAGTAGAGAGAAACCTTCATTTTACTGACTGTGACCCAAAAATTTAGGGTTTGGAGAGGGTTTTGAACCAAAATGGCTTTATCTTGCACTTCAGTCCATTAGAAGACTCTTCCTTTGGAGGGATGCAAGATAAACCTTTGTGTTTCAGTGTTTTCATGTTTTTTTGCAGGGAAGATTTTGTTGTGTGGAGAAATGAATAGATTTAGGTAGGCATCTCTATGTGACTACCTAGGACAAGTTTTAGGACAGTCATCATAAATTATCTTAGCGATGGATTCCAAGCATGAAACCCTAGAATTAGAAGTTTATCACTACCCCCCACATGACCATTAAGTGTTTTTTTCATTTGGTCTACCAAAAAGGGTAGTTGCTTTGGAAAATAGGGCTAATTGCCCCTATTAGGTCTCTTAGCCTCTGAAGGAGCAGACCTTATATTTATAGATCTGACCAAATAAATTTGGGGATTATTATATCTTCTAAAAGGGTGTCAGAAATGATAAGTTTTTTGTATGGGTGTGTCGAATATTTTTGAGTTAAGGCCAAAACACTACTCTAGAAGGGCTACTAGCTAGAGGGGTATATTTACAAAGGAGGTATAAGGATTTGATACCCAAGATCAAAACCAGTTCTTGAAAGAGGTCTTAGATGTTGTGTGTTGACCAAATTCCAAATACCAAGAAGTGGGGATCATTGGTAAAGACTATTTGAAGATTTGAAGCCTTTTACTCATCTTACCGGTAAAGCCTGATCGGTAAAGCCTGTTGGAAGAGTTGAAGCTTTTTACTAATCTTGATTAGGCCTAAGACTAGGGAATGTGTGTGTTTAGTTTCATCCAAGGTGTAGAGTCCTTCCTTGTAGGGCCCTTGTAAGTAGTTGAAGGGTCACTAACCTAACATGATTTGGGCTTGCTATTAGGAGTTTTGGGTAGGCCTCTGCATCAAGTGGTATCAAAGCAAAGGAGTGTCCTTTGGAAGAGAAGGATCCCATGAGGAACATTCCAAAATGACCAATGCAGAGTTGAATGTCCTGGTGAAGAAGAAGATGGCAGAAAGTAGAGCAGTCAGGGCTGAGAATCGGGCCTTGAGGAATGAGATGGACCGGTTGAAGGACAAAGTGGAGAGGGGAGAGAGAGACTCTAGAGAAGAAGGGGATGAAGAGGAGATCCCTATACAAGAGGAGCTAGAGGTACCTGCAGACCAGAGACCCTTGATGAGTGTCCTCAAGTCCATGGAAAGAAGAACAATGGATGTGAAGATGGATCTGTCAGTATTTGCAGGCAAGATGGAGCCTAACACTGTGATGGAGTAGATAGACTCCTTGGATAATTTTTTTGAAAGTGAAGACATACCAAACCACCAGAGGGTGAAGATGGCCCAATCCAAAATGAAAGGGGCTATAATAATTTGTTGGATGTTCATCCAAGATGAGTGGGTGAAAGAGGAAAGGAGAAGAATAGCTACATGGAAGAAGATGATAGCTTTGGTGAAAGAAGCCTATGTCTCAATGGATTACAATGTCCAATTGCATAGGAGGAGATAAAATTTGAAACAAAAGGAGATGGACATGAGTTCCTATACCAAGGAGTTCATGAAGTTGTGTGTCAAGACTAAGGTGAAAGAGAGTAAAGATGAGAAGGTGGCTAGGTATGTCAATGGGTTGAGATTTGCAATCCAAGAAGACTTGAATCTCCACACCCCGGAGACAGTCCAAAAGTGCTTTCAATTGGCACTAAAAGTGGAGGAGAAGTTGAAGAGAAGTCAAGATCAAAATGGCAGAGGTAAAGGGAGACAACAAAGAGGAGGAAGAGGCCCTTTCAGAGGTAGAGGAAATGGTTTTGGCTACTAGGGAGACTCTAATCAAGAGGGCAATAGAGGAGAGAGTAGTTACAATCAAGGAGGAGGCAACAATCCAAGAGGAAGATTTAGGGGTAGAAAACCACCCTCTAGAGGGAGATTCCAAGGCATAGGACCTCCTAGATGCTACAACTATAATCAAGAAGGGCTTATGGCCAATAGGTGTCTGGAGAAGGCTTCTAGCTCCATGGGAGAAAGGAGAAGCAATTTGGTGCAGGAATCTGATTTTCAAAGTGTGGCAAGTGCAAGCACTTATCAAAGTGTAAATGTCCCTGATAGTTATGGATATCCTAAAAGAGGAGAGGCTGTGATGATGAGAAGAGAAATAACCACCATGAAAGTACCTGAAAATGACCCTACACAAAGGAAATCTCTTTTCAAAACCACTTGCAAGGTAGGAGGAAAGGTATGCAAGGTTCTGATAGACTCTGAATCCACTGAAAAATTTGTATCACTTGAAATGGTAGAAAAGCTTAAACTTAGGAAGTTGCCTCACCCATATCCCTATAAGGTTTCATGGCTCACCCAAGGTCAGCAAGTATTAGTGGAAGAGCAGGCTTGGTTGGAGTTTTAGATTGGGTCTTACAAGGATAGATTGCTATTTGACATAGCTAAAATGGATGCATGCCACTTCTTGTTTGGGAGACCATGGTAGTATGACTTGAAAGCTCATCATGATGGGTTGAGAAACACCTACTCAATCACCAAGGATTGTAAGGTGATAGAACTCTTGCCTCTAATAGAGGAAGAGATGAAATCAAAAGGAAAGGATACAAGAGTGTTGATGATAGAAGGTAAATAGTTCATGAAGGAGATTGCAGAGAAAGGTGCAGTTTGCTATGCCCTCATGCCTAGCCCAAAGGTGACAAGGAAAGAGTAGTTTGCAGAAGAGAAAGAAGGACCAAAACACCTAGAACTGGCAGTCAGAAAGTTGCTTGATAAGCATTAAGGCATCATCTCATATGGAATGCCAAGATCCCTACCACCAGTGAGGGACATCAGTCATTGCATAGATCTGATCCCTAGATCTACATTGCCAAACAAAGCAGCCTATAAGCTCAACCCAGACTAGAATATAGAAATGGCAAGGCAGATTGAAGAATTGCTTGAATCAAGACTGATTGGTAAAATTTTAAGACCATGTGCAGTATCGATAGTCCTTGCACCCAAGAAAGAAGTCACTTGGAGGCTTTGTACAGATTCAAGATCCACCATAAGGTATAGGTTCCCAATCCATAGAATGGAGGATTTGCTTGATTGCTTAGGGATTGCTAAATATTTTACAAAAATGGATCTAAAAAGTGGATACCATCAGATTAGAATAAGGCCAGGGGATGAATGGAAAACAACTTTTAAAACTAATGAGGGTTTATATAAATGGAAAGTCATGCCATTTTGGTTATCCAATGCACCTAGTACCTTTATGAGGTTAATGAATGAATTCTTCGTGGAATTCATAAGAAAATTTGTCATAGTATACCTAGATGATATCTTAATCTTTAGTCACAAAAGGGAAGAGCACCTCAACCACATAGATATGGTTCTCAAGAGGTTACATGAAGAGAAACTAATGATCAATTTGGATAAGTGTTTGTTCATGCAGGAAGAGATCATCTACTTGGGTTTTGTAATCTCACAAGGTGAGTTGAAAATGGATCAAGAGAAGGTGAGTGCTATATTGTCTTGGCCTACACCTAGAACTATGAATGATGTCTAAATTTTCCATGGTTTAGCAACTTTCTATAGGAAGTTCATAAGAGTATTTAGTCATATGTGTGCATGCATGCTTGATACCATAAAGGGAAGACAAAAGTGCAAGTTCAGTTGGACCAAAGAGGCAGATAATTCATTTGAGACATTGAAGAAGAAGGTTGTCAAACAACCAATCCTTTCCTTACCAAACTTCAACAAGATATTTTAGGAGGAATGTGATGCAAGTCACATGGCCATTGGAGCCATACCCAGTTAGGAAGGCCTATTTCTTTTTTCAGTGAAAAGGTAAATGATGCTAAGAAAAGATACTCATCTTATGACTTGGAGATGTATGCTCTAGTACAATCCTTGAAGAAGTGGAGGCACTGTTTATTGCTTAAGCAGTTCATAGTGTTTACAGATATTCAGGCACTCAGTTTCATAAATAGCCAAGAGAAGCTTAATCACCGACACATGAAGTAGGGAGAGACCCTACAAGCTTTCACATTTACCCTCAAACACAAGACGGGAGTCAAGAACAAAGTTGCAGATGATTTGAGCAGGAGAGTCTTAATTGTCAACCAAATCAAGATGGAGAGTGTTGGTATTGATTGCTTAAAAAGTATGTATAATGTTGATGAAGACTATGGAGATATTTACAAGGTATGTGAAACTTTGAGTGACCGGTATCATATTGATTTTTATGAGTTTCTGATACAAGATGGATTGTTGTTCAAGGGAGTGCAGCTGTATATTCCTAAATGTTCCATGAGATTAAATATTATTAGGGAGAAGCATTGTGGAGCCATTGCTGGTCATTTTGGCCTTGACAAGACCCTAGACCTTGTGAAGAGACATTACTTTTGGCCTAAATTGCAGACATATGTGAGAAAGATTGTGGAAACATGTGTCATATGCCAGAAAGCCAAAGGGAAGTCTACAAATGCAGGTTTATATCAGCCTTTACCCATTCCTTCTAGCCCATGGGAAAGCCTAAGTATGGACTTTGTGTTGGGTTTGCCTAGAACAAGGAGATAATTTGACAGTGTCTTTGTAGTAGTGGACAGGTTTAGTAAAATGGATCATTTCTTGCCATGTAAGACTTCTTGTGATACATCATATGTTGCAGACCTATTCTTCAAAGAGATAGTCTAGATACATGGATTGCCCCTAAACATTATTTCAGATATAGATGTGAATTTCATAGGTCACTTTTGGAGGACTCTTTGGAATAAGTTGGGGACTAACCTATCTCTCTCATCAGCCTACCATCCTCAAATGGATGGGCAAACTGAAGTTGTCAATAGGTCATTTGGAAACCTATTAAGGTGATTAACAAGGCAACATGGAGAGAAGTGGGACAACATTTTGTCATAGGTAGAATTCTCATACAATGACACCATAAATAGAAGTATGAGTAAATCTCCTTTTCAGATTTTTTATGGCATACACCCAAGGGGAGTGTTGGAGTTAAGAGATTTACGCAAAGAAGAATCCATTAGTGCAGATGGTGAATCTTTTGCATCGGCCATTAAAGAGGTGCATGACCAAGTCAAGTCTCATCTCCAACAATCTGCAGTGAAGTATAAATCTCGTACTGATAAGAAAAAGAGAGATGTATAGTTTAGAGTTGGGGATTTGGTATGGGTACATTTCAAGAAGGAGAGACTACCAAAAGTCAAATACACCAAACTCATGCAGAGGAAGATTGAACGATGTCAGATAGTGAAGAAGTGTGGACAAAATGCCTATGAGATCCAACTTCCTCCTAATCTTGGATTATCACCTATTTTTAATGTGTGTGATCTTACACTTTTCAAAGGTACTGATAGTGAAGAAGAAGAACCAATGTAGGTTATAGTAGACAATGGAATTCTAAGGACGGAATCACCTAAGTTGAGCAAATTGATTGACACTAGAGTCACAAATAAGACAAGGAACAAGGAGTACATTGAGTACTTGGTGGCTTGGCAAGATAAACCAGACTCTAAGGCGGTTTGGATGACAAGTGAGGAAATATCCAATCATGGTGCAGATTTACAAACCCTAATCTCAAGTGGGCTTGAGATCTCTTGTTCGGGGGAGTACAATGCAAGAGCACCTCATCAACAAGCTATTCATGACACTGAGGATGAAGACTAGGATCATTAGGATGTGTTAGTGTGTCTTGTGTTTCATATATGCAAATAAACCCCACCATGTAAGCCCATGTCACCAATTAGCCAATTTGAGAAGCCAATGGGGACGATATGGTATCCTAAGGGGTCATATGGTGTTCTATGACCCCTCAGAACACCATATTGTGTCATTATTGCTTTTATCTGTTGGCTTGATGATGATTTTAATGAATGACTTCATATGTTGTCATTGATGGAACATGTACACACACATATGATCACATTATCTACCAGTGTTACTTCAAAAGTTATTTGTATTATATTGCTACCAGTATTAGAATTTTTGTTTAGAGAGTATCAAACCAGTACATGGAGACAACTGGTATATATATGTATATATAAAATATAGGAATGACCCGACACCAACCTGAAGATCCAGTGGAGATTATGAGAGGAGTAATGAAAGACAATTGGTTTACATGTTGATATGGTTAACTCCAACCAGTATTCATTGACTGTGTGATGAATTACCTTAACCGACATTTTTTGGCGGTAATTTGTGATGAGTTATGTTTGATTGTCTAGATTCACTGCACCTAGGAAATTGTGATATAATTTCTAAGGTCAACATGAAATCAAAATGTCTATATAATGACATATGGTGAGATATGAAAAATTTTGATTTGATGCAAAGATAGAAGTATTAAGGTGTTGAGAGTATTGCAGAGTATGTTGGTAATGAAGTTTTGAATGCGTAGAAAAGGATCTATTCAAGCAAGTTGTGTTACTTCTAGATCACACCACCTATTGTTTTCTAATCACTACAACAGTCAAATCCCCGAACAAGCTAAGCTATAACAAGCTTTATTGTAAAAATCATCTAATGAGGTAATCCATTTGTTTGGATTCAGTTTAATAGGGTATAGCTTTTAATAGAGCTTTGGGATATTTAACAGGATTCACTCTTAGGAGAGCACTTTTGTAGACCTTAATCAGTCAATTACCTATTACTGCAATTAGTTAACTTGTGAGTCTCATCTCACCATGGTTTTTCCCATTTGGGTTTTCCATGTATAAATATTGTGTTACGTTGGATGTTTTACTTATTGTGAATGCTTTAAGATCATTTTGGATAGCATGCATAGTGTTTAACAAACTTGTTAAATATATCTACCAGTCAGTGTTTAAAGTAGTATTGTTTTTGTGTCATTGATTCACCCCCCTCTCAGTTCTTTATAAGTCTATCAATTGGTATCAGAGGCTAACTTCTTTAAATTCTAGTCACTTGGAAGGGAACCCTAAAGCCACCATGGGGGATATGGGCTACTTTGAGATGGATAGAGTACTTGAAGCTACTAAGGATGAGCTTGAAACCCTAAGGCTCACATTTAAAGCTTCTCAAGTCAAAAGGAGAGAGCTAACCGAACAACAATTGGAAATATCTAACAATAGTTCTTCAGATGAAGCCAACATTGATGCTTTAGCTAAATAAGTTGAAAAGTTGAATGGTGGAAAGCTAAATCTGAGGAGAGAGCTAGAAATCTTAACTATCTGCATGAGTCAAGAACTAGAATCTAGGAGGATAGTTGAAGATCTTGTCAAAGAAAGAGATCATGAAATTGATAAGATCAAATGAGAGAATGCAACCTTGCATGATCATTGGCATGTTGAGAAAGAAGAAAAAGAGGCCTTGCAGCTAGATCCTAAAATGCCATCATCTCTAAGAGAAACCCTTGCAAAACACAATGAAGATCTTACCAGAGAACTCACTGAAGCCAAAAAGAAACTGCAAAAGTTCCACCTTGCTAGATGAGCAGATTCAATCACAAAGGTTGAAAGGTGATACTTCTAGACTTGGTTTTAATACATCTGAGAAAGGAGAATCTTCCAGTACAAAGAGCAACATTCATAAGGACAAAACTGCTCCTAAGGCTAATAAGCCTACTGGTAAGAAGGTTTTCAAAGCTGTTTTCTTTGTTTGTCATAAACCTGGTCATACTGTGAATGTGTGTAGAAACAAACCCAATGGAAATACAAGCTACAATGCAAATACTAGGTATGTGTCTAAGAGATCTCAAGGTCATTGCTTTACATGCAAAATGTAAGGACATTGATCAATTGAATATAGATATGGAGAAAATAATCTAGTACCTCACATGAATCCAAGACCTAATGGTAATTGGATGAGAACCTATGATAACCGGGGTAACATGAATTGGCACAGACCTTATGTCAACCGCTTTAATCCATTTGAGATGGAAAAGGTAACTAATATCGTTTGCACCATTTGTAACAATTTTGGTCATGTGGCTATGAGTTGTAGAAGGAGAATTGGAAGAGGCAATGTAGGACCTTGTAGATCATCTGGAATGGCTTGCTATCATTGTCATAAACCAGGACACATGGCAAAATTTTGTAGATCAAGAAAGAACAAACCAGTTAATCATTCTAATGATCAGAAAGGCAAGCAAAAGGTAAATATTGAGTAAACCAGAGAAGAGATGAACCGAATATGGAAAAAGAAGAGTGATGATACACCTACAGAAGAACCTAATCCTTCACCTAGTGTGGAGATTCCTGCACTGGTGTACTGAGCCTTTTTAATAGGGCTAAGGGGAGCATAGTGGTAAATCTACTTCTGGACCCCTTGAAAAGATGAGTGGTAAGAGAGTTTGAATTTTGAGTTGATTATACATAAAATCTTGATATCTTTTGATAATTGGATTTTCAAAAGTTTATGATTCAATTTTACACCTATTAATATTGTATGCATCATTAAGCGGTGTATTAGGGTTTGTAACCCTAGCGGTCAAGCATTTAATGCAGTAGGTTAAAAGAATAAAAGCGATTTTTACATTGTTATTTTTACCCTAAATGCATTCAAGAGAAAAATTCTTGAGCACTTGCAGACCAAAGAAAGGATTGCTAGTTGATTTTAGTCAAAATTGTGTCATGATTTGCATGATCTAAGTTGATTCAAAGGTTAGTAAAGGCTGAACTGGTGTGCACTTGAGAAATCAATTGGTAACCAAGGCAACGCGTGTGAATTAAGGTATTTCTTTGTCAATCCTATCTTGAATCTAGTTTATCAGTAATGGCTTCATTATCTAAGCAAGTAGAGAGACTAATGATCACATCATAATTGATGGAGGTTATAGAGTCGGAACCAATTGTGTCTTATAATGCTTTATCTCAAGTTCCTGACGAATTCATTGTAAAAGGTGATTTTTCTAGCTACATTGATTGTAAAATTGAAGATTTAGGATCGTTGTCAATTTATTCTTAGTTGAAATCCCTTTGTGATGAGAATGGAAAGATTCAACCAGAGTATATTAGGGTTTGTGAGAAAGGTTTTCATAATGCAGCTTATTTTCTCAAGGATTTTGAAGAGGAACACATCTAAATCATTTTGAGTCATGTTCATGGGGAAAATATATATTTGGAAAGGATACATACTATAGCCAAGTAGGCTATTCAAGTTGTGACTAGATTTTGCTCAACCGATGAAGTCCCTAAGCTAAGGCGAATTTCAAAAGAGACAGTAAACACTTTAACCTCATCAACCTCTGATGTGCATGCTTTTTTTGTCAATAATATTAAGGACCCAACGGTTAAACTGGATACTATGGTTATAGACTACTAAATGTTCTATTCTAGTAGAATGAATAGTGTGCCATCTATAGTAGTGCATACTGCCTATAGAATGATTTTTGAAAATGTAGATTATGACCTATGTGAGGCCATAAGGAGCCAATTGATGTTAAATCTTCAATCTATCAAGAAGGACAATAGTGAAAAGTTTAAATTTGGTCAGTTATTGATTGGTTTATTCTTTTATTTCCAGAATTTCCTACCGTGAATTGGTTATCTTGAATGGTCTAAAGATCTACTGGTAACTGCTCAGATAAAAAACAACATTAAGGCTATGAAGAACACCTTCTCTATTAGAATGAGTAAATATTTCAATGAATTTCAGAAGAAAATGAGTATGAGGGTAAGGCTACCTAAGGATGTGATGAAACACTTTTCTAAGAGCATCATTTTCACAACCACCATTGATTTTTGTCTCATGGAAGCTATTGAGCCAAGAGAAGAGGAAATGCAAGACATGAGCTATGAAGTGAATTATGACTTACTGATCGATTATGCCAATAACCTGTTGGCATCTCTAGTGGACAAAAAGAAGATAAGATTGGATACTGTTGAAGAGAAAACTGCAAAAGTTGAATCTAGTAGTGCTCCAACAAGTAGTGGTAAAGGTAAGAGGAAGAAGGCTGAGCAAGCACCTTTGGTATCAAAAAGTACAAGAGTGACATGTAGTGTCCAAATCAAAATGGAACAGGTACCCAAAGTTACTTCTTTGAAGCAGACTGTAGCAAAGAAAAGAGGTCATAAACTGATTCTCCAAGCAGAATCTGAAGATACTGATACTGAGGAGGAACTCAAGAAAATGAAAGCAACTGGTAAAACAACCAAACCAGTCAAAGAAGTGCCAAAGGCAACTGTGCCTATCAATATATTATCTTACAAGCCTATGACTGATTTTGAGAAGACAACCAAATCATTGGGAAGGAATAGATTTGATAATGTCAAGAAATGTTTTGATTCATTTGATGAAGATCAGAAGGAACAAATTGTTCAATAAGACAATTTATGTCTAAGGCGAGAATATTAAAGCTAATGAATGAGAAAAGTCAATCTGTTGAAGTTGAAACTCATCAGATAGCTCGTAATATTCAATGAATGCAAAAGCATTTACAATCTTCTAAAGATAATCAAGTTGAGCCTGAGGTACGACTAAAAATGGATGAGGAAGAAATTGTGCAAGCTGATGTTGTCTATCTTATCAAGACACATGATGACACCACTTCTCAAAAGGTTATTCTTGTTGATGATATTTAAGATACTATAGATATATCTAGAAACATTACTGCACTTGTGATTATTGAGATACTGGCAACTCAACCAAGAGTGGATATTCCACCTCCACCAGCAAAAGAACAACTAGTAAAACCCCAACTGGTTTTATAGGCAACCCAGGAAAAAACTTCTCAACAAGTTGCTGCACAGATCTCTGAACCGAAAAAGATGAAGGAACAAAAGGAAGAGACAATTAAGACAGAGAAAACTGTTCAACCGGTAAAAGCATTAGTCACACAGTAGATTGATGAAGATGATGATGACTCACTAGGCATCATAGGGCCTATAGATGTTGATAGCATGAGTGCATCAAAATTAATGAAGATTGCAATTGTCATGCAATCCAGGACACAAAAGAAGAGACTTAAAGAAAAAAGAATGGAAGCTAAAACCATTCAAAATGCCATAGATATTCTATCAAGTCTTCTACTAGAAACTGCTACAGAGCACTTGTCAACTCCCATTGGCAAGCTTGGCCAGTTAGTTGTTGATGGAGTTGATCAAATTAAGTCCCTAGAAGAAGCAGCATAGACCTATTCTTAGAAAAGCTACAAGAAGAAGCGTGGAGAATAGATCATGAAAGATATTGCTATAGGAAGAATTGCTCTATCTCTTAATAAAGATTTGATGAGAAAAGCTATTGAAATAGGAGGGAGAATTCTTGCATATACATTTAATGTTTCATTCTTCTATTCTAATATCAATCAAAGACAAACTGAAATTGAGAAAGAACTTGCAAAGATATGCAATGCCTATGTATCGTTACAAGATTCAATTTTTGCTTTTATAAATTCTGTGGATGATTTTCAAAACCAATTAGATACCTATGATCAAGAATAGGCAAAAAGACTCTGATCCCTTAAAGGAGTTGAAGAATCTACTTAGACCCCAAGTGGACATGTTACAAAGAGCCTACAAGAATGCAGAAGAAATTTTGGCTACTCCAAAGATGTGTACACTTGATGCAATGGAAGAGTTATGTACTCAGATTATGACCACAATTGAAGTCACTGAGAACCTGCTGGAGACATGGGAACATGATTTTTCTCAAATGAAGAGTAACTTTAGTGACATTTTTATGAGAATTGCATTGCATACCTCTTGATTCATATTTTCAAGTTTTTGTATATGTAAAACATTTCGATACAAATTTTTCTATATATATATATATGTATTTTTCTTTTCAATTTGACATTATTGTCAAAGGGGGAGTAGAAATATGTATGTGTGTTGTGAAAATTTTGTATGTATGGTTAAGGGGGAGTAGAAGTAGAAATATATGTATACAGTTTTTGTAAGCACACTTAGTTGTATAGTTGTAAAATTTTCTAAGTGTTGCCATCAATGCCAAAGGGGGAAATTGTTGGCTTGATGATGATTGTAATAAATGACTTAATATGTTGTCATTGATAGAACATGTACACACACATATGATCACATTATCTACCAGTGTTACTTAAAAATTTATTTGTATTATATTGCTACCAGTATTAGAAGTTTTGTTTAGAGAGTATCAAACTGGTACATGGAGACAACCGATATATATATGTATATATGAAATAAAGGAATGACCCGACACCAACCTGAAGATCTAGCAGAGATTATCAAAGGAGAAATGAAAGACAATTGGTTTACATGTTAATATGGTTAACTCCAACTGGTATTGATGTTCCAACTGATATTCATTGATTATGTGATGAGTTACCCTAACCGACAATTTTTGGTGGTAATTTGTGATGAGTTGTGTTTGATTGTCTAGATTCACTACACCTAGGAAATTGTGATATAATTTCTAAGGCCAACATGAAATCAAAATGTCTATATAATGACATATGGTGAGATATAAGATATGTTGATTTGATGCGAAGATAGAAGTGTTAAGGTGTTGAGAGTATTGCAGAGTATGCTAGTAATGAAGTTTTGAATGCGCAGAAAAGGATCTATTCAAGCAAGTTGTGCTACTTCTATATCACACCACCTATTATTTTGTAATCACTACAACAGTCAAATCCCCAAACTGGGTAAGCTCTAACAAGCTTCATTGTACAAATCCTCTAACCAGGTGATCCATTAATTTGGATTCAGAAATCCTGTACTGAGGTTACTCCTAACAGGGTACTACCTTTAACAGGATATAGCTTTTAATAGAGCTTTGGGATCTTTAACAAGATTCGCTCCTAGCAGAGCACTTTTGTAGACCTTAACCGGTCAATTACCTATTACTGCAGTTAGTTAACTTGTGAGTCTCATCTCACTGTGGTTTTTCTCATTTGGGTTTTACACGTATAAACACTTGTGTTATGATGGATGTTTTAATTATTGTGAATGTTTTAATATCATTTTGGATAGCATGAATAGTGTTTAACAAACTTGTTAAATATATCTACCGGTCACTATTTAAAGTAGTATTGTTTTTGGTGTCAGTGATTCACGCCCCACCTCTTAGTGCTTTATAAGTCTATTAGTATTGTGTCCTAAGGGGTCATGTGGTGTTCTATGATCCTTTAGTACACCATATAACCCTTTAGGTGTTGTTAGGGGTCATATTGTGTCCTAAGGGGTTAGATGGTGTCCTATGACTCCTTAGGACACCATATGACCCCTTAGGACACCAAATATTGTTGTTATGTGTCATATGGTGTCCTAAGGGATCATATGGGGTCCTATGACCCCTTAGGACACCATATAACCCCTTAAGACACCAAGTGGTGTTGTTAGGGGTTGTATGGTGTCCTAAAGGGTCATATGGTGTCCTATGATCCGTTAGGACACCATATGACCCCATAGTACTCCATATAGTGTCATTATGGGTTGTACGGTGTCCTACGAGGTCATATGGTGTTCTATGACCCCTTACGACACCATTTGGTGTCATTATATAGTGTCCTTATGGGTTGTATAGTGTCCTAAGGGGTCATATGGTGTTGTATGACCTCTTAGGAGACCATATGACCCCTTAGGACACCATATGGTGTTGCTATGGGTTGTATGGCATCTTAAGAGTTCATATGGTGTCATATGACCCCTTTAGACACTATATGACCCCTTATGTGTCGTTAGGGTCATATGGTCTCCTATGACCACGTAGGACACAATATGATCCCTTAGGACTCCATATGGTGTCGTAATGAGCTGTATCGTGACCTAAGAGGTCATATGGTGTTCTATGATCCCTTAGGACACCTTTTTGTGTTGTTATGGATTGTATGGTGTACTAAGGAGTCATATGGTGTCTTATGACCCCTTAGAACTCCATATAACCCCTTAGGTGTTGTTATGGGTCATATGGTCTTATATGATCCATTAGGACACCATATGACCCCTTAGGTATCACTAGGGGTCATATTATTTCCTAAGAAGTCATATGGTGTTGTATGACCCCTTAGGACACCATATGACCCCTTTAGACACCATGCGACCCATAATGACACCATATGGTGTTCTATGGGGTCATAGGATGCCATATGACCCCTCAAGACACCATACGACCCATAACAACAAATGGTGTCCTAAAAGGTCATATGGTGTTCTGTGACCCCTTAGGACACTATTTGGTGTCGTTATAGATCCTATGATGTGCTAAGGGATCATATAGTGTCCTATGATCCCTTACATGTTGTTAGGGGTCATATTGTGTCCTAAGGGTCATATGGTGTCCTATGACCCCTTAGGAAACCATATGGTATCGTTATGTGTCTAATGGTGTCCTATGACCCCTATGACACCTTATGATCCCTTAAGACACCATGTGGTGTCGTTAGGGGTTGTATGGTGTCCTAAGGGGTCATATGGTCTCCTACAACCCCTTAGGACTCCATATTGTATCATTATGGATTGTATGGTGTCCTAAGAGGTCATATAGTGTTCTATGACTCCTTAGGACACCATTTGGTGTTATTATGGGTTTTATGGTGTGCTAAGGGGTCATATGGTGTCCTATGACCACTTAGGACTTCATATGACCTCTTATGTGTTGTTATGGATCATATGGTGTACTATGACCCCTTAGGACACATGCATGGATCCCTAAGATACCATACGATCCCTAAGAATACCATATGACCCTAGAGAGGGAAAGAGGGGTAGGAGAGGGAGGGAATGGGAGACAGATACACATAAGACAAGAGGAGAGTGAGATAGAGAGATAGATAGTGTGTGTGTGTGTGTGTATGAGAGAGAGAGAGAGAGAGAGAGAGAGAGAGAGAGAGAGAGAGAGAGAGAGAGAGAGAGAGAGAGAGAGAGAGAGAGAGAGAGAGAGAGAGAGAGATACCTAAGAGGGGGGGAGAGAGAGAGATAGGGAGTGGGGGAGATATAGAGAGATCTAAGAGGTGGAGAGAGGGATTGGGAGGGAAAGAGAGACCTAAGAGGTGGAGGGAGGGAAGGCGAGAGATAAAGAGAGTCTGAGTGAGAGGGAGGAAGGGATGGAAGGAGAGTACAAGAGACTAGAGAGAGAGAGCTGTGAAGAAAGGGAGAGAGGGAGAGAGTGAGAAAGAGAGGTAATGAGAAAGGGAGAGAGGGAGGGGGAGGAGAGAGGGAGAGAATGAGAGAGAGATACACCTGAGAGAAGGGGAGAGTGAGATAGAGGATGAGAGGGAGAGACTTCTGAGATAAAGAATGGAGAGAGAGAGAGAGAGAGAGAGAGAGAGAGAGAGAGACTTAAGTAAAAAAGAGAAAGGGAGGGGGAGAGGTAGGGAGAGAGCGGGGGGTGGGTGCAAGAATTTGGGTCCCAATTTCGTGGAATTCTACGAGCAAAAACGTTTACCGCTAGAAACGAGTGCCCATTTTTTAAGAAACAGACACCTGTCTAGCTTCGGGGCCTCGATCCATTAAATAAAATGGGTACACATTTTGAAAAATGGGTGCCCATTTAGGATTGGACCACCATAGAGAAATAGGTGCACGATATTTAGAAATGGGCACCCGTTTCTTAAAATGCTACAAATTTCAAAACGGGTGCCCATTTTTTAAATTTTAAATAGCGGGCACCTGTTTCATAAAAGATGGAGCGGGAAACACACCTATGCCTTGGTTTTGGCTTCGGGTTAGGCTTGGTGGGACCAAGCCTATGCGTGGACCTCCAAGCAAATGACTAAGGCACTGGAATACTAGATTTCTGCCTTGTTGTAATATTTTGAAGGTCTTCCTGGTCGTATTTTTTGATGAAACAAAAACACATTAGAGTTCTCACTGTCCCGATTTAAAAAATGTAAATTTCATAGTGATACGATTATTTTTACTATTTTTGCATTATTTATTAATCAAAAGTGGTACCTAAATGTAAAATCGTGAGGTTTTGTAAAACTTTAATAACTTTTTTGTTTTTAGGATTTTTGGAAAATAAATTATATGACGTCAATCTACATACAATTATTTTGAATATTAAATATAAAAAATAAAAAAATATGAAATTTTCATTAAATTATGGTGGTCATACACCAGATGTTTTGAAAATGTACTTTATAGTCAATTAAAAATTAATTTAAAAATATACATTCATTGAAAAAATAAGAAAAAACATTCTCATCAATATTTGGTGTGTTAGGTATCTTTTCCCTAAAGGATTTGCAAAAATTAATCTATTTACATCAAAATATGGTGGTTGTACACGTGTGGAATTGTCCTGAAACAGGCATTTTGAAAAAGTGGTTTTTAAACATGCCTACTAAAAAGAAATTTCTACCATGTGGGTATTGAAATAAATTACATATTTGAAAATTAGACTCCGAGTACTATATTTTATATTACTAAAGTTTTTCAAGATTCAATCTCTAAGTGCCTCAAATTTTGACATCAATTGATAGAAAATTTGAAAAATAGGAAAAACACTTCCACTTTTTGCCCAAAAGTGGGACTCAACTTCTTGCAACCACCCCAAGAAAGAGATACACTTGACAGAGGAGGAGAGTGAGATATAGAGATAGAGGCAGAGAAGGAGAGACAGAGAGAGAGAGTTGATAGAGAGAAGGATCTAGCGACTTGACAGAAATAGAAATGGATTGGGAGGGGGAGAGAGAAAGAGAGTTAGAGGGAAATAAATACTTGACAAAGGAAGAGAGAGAGAGAGAGAGAGAGAGAGAGAGAGAGAGAGAGAGAGAGAGAGAGGGATAGATGAAAGAGAGAAAGAGGGTGAGGGAGATGAGAAAGAGAGGGAGAGATATCTGAGAGAGGGAAGAAAGTAGATAGGGAGATGCCTAAGAGACAAAAAGGTAGGGTTTAAGGAAGATAAATAATGTTGATGTGAGCATGCTGATTACTGAAATTTGATTGTCTAAAATTTATAAGAATACTAAAAAAACTAGAATCTACATTATAACTCTTATAGATATGGAACCACTCTCAAACATCCTGACAATATATACATAAAATATAACTTAAAGTATGAGAGATGCCACTTATAAATAAAAGTTATATTTTATGTATATATCCTACCAAAAAACCTAATGGAATGCTAAATTAATTGTATTTTATTGACAAACAAACGCGTACGTGGTTTACAAACTAAAACTACATATGGGGTTTTAGTTTTAAAACCACGTACGTGGTTAGTATACTTTAAACCCTGTACGCGGTTTACCTTTGGTTAGGCTCGGCAAAATAAGCCTAAACACATACGGGGTTCTTTAAATTTGAAATACCTCATCTGGATTTTGTGTTTTTTCATGTTTTTTTTGGGTGTGTCCACTTTTCTGACCACCATCTTTGTGTATGTGTCACCTTTCATCCTCTAAGATTGGATCTATTCATCCAGTATAGAGGAGCTCTTGTTGAATTTGTCAAGCTTCTCATTGGCCTTAGTAAGATTTATGGTAAGATCTTCATTATGCTTCATGAGACTCTCTCTAAGAGACATTGCCATTTCAAGATCTTCTTGTAAAGCTTCTTTTTCTTCCTTGTCCTCTTGCTAGTGTTCACGGAAAGATACATTCTCCTACTTTATCTTTAAGATCTCACAATATTTCTTTTTGATCAAGTCTTCAACTACCCTCCTTACTTCAAGGTCTTGATTCATATGGATTGTAAGAGCTTCAAGTTCTCTCCTTAGGTTAAGTTTTTCACCATTCAGTTTCTCCACTTCTTCAACTATTGCATCAATGTTAGCCTCATTTGAAGAGCTATTGTCAGAGATCTCCAATAATTGTTTAGTTAGTTCTTTCCTCTTTTCTTGCGAAGCTTTCAATCTACCTCTCAGGGTTTTAAGCTCATCCCTAGTTGCATCAAGTATTCTAGCCATCTCTCTATAACTCATATCCCCCATAATGGCTTTAGGGTTTCCTTCCAAGCGGTTAGGCCTTAAGGATGTTAGGCTATGATACCAATTGATAGACTTATAAAGCACTGAGAGGCGGGGTGAATTAGTGATAGAAAAAACAATAACACTTTAATCCCAGATCAGTAAAAACATTTAACCAGTTTACTTAAGACTTTGCTTGCAATCCAAAATGTTATAAAAACATTCACAACAATTAAAACATCCATTATAACACAAGTAATTATACATGGAAAACCCAACTAGGAAAAACCATGGTGAGATGGAACTCACAAGTTAACTATCTGCAAAAATAGGTAACTAACCAGTTAAGGTCTACAAAGTGCTCTGTTGGGAGAAGATCCTGTTAGAGATCCCAATCACTATTAGGAGCTATACCTGGTTACAAGTAACCTCAGTGGAAGATTTAGATCCAAGTTAATGAGTCACCTTGCTAGAGGTTTTGCACGATGAAGCTTGTTAGAGCTTACTCAGTTAAAGGATTTAACTGATGTAGTGATTAGAAAACAACAGGTGGTATGATCTAGGAATAGCACATTCTACTTGTATAGATCCTTTTCTACTCACTCAATACTATGTCACCGACATACTCTGCAACTCCTTCAACAAATCACATCAACTCTAACTCATAACATAACTTGCATCTCCTATATCAAATAACTCACCACAATGTCTTTTTATATATATTAGATTTCATGTCAGCTCCTCAACCTTGACACAATTTCCGAGCTTTAGTGAATCTAGACAATCTTCCTTAACACATCACAAATCACCACCAAAATTTTTAGTTAGTGGTAACACATCACGACTAGTGATAACTCATCACACAATCAGGGAAAACGGGTTTGAACGCCGATGTCGGTTTAGTGTTCACCACATCAAACTCATATACTGATTATCTCCATGCGCCTCCTTGTCTCTCTCTGCTACATCTCAAAACTGGTAACAATGGAATTGACCAAAACTGATTGTCTTTATTGCATATTTTGGTTGTCTACATATACCGGTTTAGACACCTTCACACCGATTAGACCTACTATATACATATGATACTGATTTGCAATATGAAGACTAAATAATAGTATTGGTTTGACTGAACTAAGATTACTATGACAATATGAAAATTTGTGTGTGTGTGTATGTGCAATCAATGACAACACATAAAGTCATCCAATACAAAAATCATCATTAAGCCAATACCAGTATGGTATTGAAGGAAGAATAGAATTATCATAATTATGTTTGATGGTGTAGTGTGTGATCCAGATTCCTTAAGGTGATTCCAATGGATGTTGATGAGTTAGAGGTGATTGATATGACCTATGGAAATCTTGTGATCATATGGTTTAGGTCTGGACTAAAGATCTGTAGAAGGATTGAGCCAACATGAGCCTACACATTTCACATTTTGCAATTTTGAGAAGCAAACTAGTTGGAGATCTATTTTGGTGGTGCCGATATATAAGATTGACTTAAATGATGATTTTGAAGATATATGTGGATGGGAGATTGTGTTGGAAGTGATTGAGCATAGTTTCATGTGTCGATCTTAAGTATTCATGATCTCGTACATGTAGCAGAGGTGAACATAGTAATTTTTTTGAGTAGTGATATCGGATCATTCTTGAGCCTAACTGAAACTAATTTTTATCATTTGTAGATGCTATATTCTAGTTCAGACATTGTATTTTATTCTATATCTCAATTGTAGGACAGTGAGTCCTCCAAGGTTGAATCCCTATTTTTATTTGAATAGTGAGCTTTACGAAGTGTTCCTGAATGCAAGTGCATTTCACTTTTGTAATATTTTTTTACTACTAGCCATAGTGTAATAATATTGTGGGTACTCAATTCCACTATGGTTTTTCCCTTTCCAAGTTTCCATGTAAAAATTTCAGTGTTTTGGTTGTGGTGATTTTTTTTTTGTTTCGATATTATAGGCTTAGTTCTTTGCATCTGGTGGTTAAATAATTAGTTTTATAAATTAGTAAGTAGTAGAACATTAATTCACCCCCCTTCTCAGTGTTCATTAATTCCAACACAATATTCATAGATTCATTCTTCCATTATCTATTGCATTATATGTTACAAGTGTGGTTGTTGTTGCACCAAAAGATCGACCTATTAATGCATGATACAACCACTAGACTTATAGAATCCACAAGAGGTGGTTAAGCTATGCCACAAGCCCAAGCGTTGCACTGCACAACACAAGGAGACCAAGGGCGCACACCTTGCAATAATCCCCCCCTAGCGCAAGCGAAGGGATTTGAACCTATGACCCAAGCTCTGATACCACTTGTTACAAGCACAGTTGTCATTGCACCAAAAGATTGACCTATAAATACCTGATGCAACCACTAGACTTATAGAATCCATAGGAGGTGGTTAAGCCATGTCACAAACCCAAGTGTTGCCCTTCACAATACAAGGAGATGAAGGGTGCATACCTTTCCACATCATATCTTCTTAGAAGTGTTGTTTAATCCAAAAATTCTAAAAATATGGAGATCCCAACACATTTCATTTATATGTTCTTGTGTATTGCAAAAGCAACATTGAGGACATTTTATTTTATGAATTGACTTGTTTTCAACTATAATACTTCTAACATAATTTGTATTTCCTCTAACATTTTCAATACCTTAATTCATTTTCCTTACTCTTGATTCAATGGGGTCTCTAATTCGTTTCCCATACTTTCCATAACCTTTTTGTTTATATCTTATTCTTCTCATGATCTTAAAATCGAAAAATTTCAGAGCATCATTTATGTTTGTTAGTGCAACTACCAATATTTAGAGATTCAATGACCTTGTTATCTTCAACATTATACTTATTTTTTAGATAAAAGTTAACTGTATCACACAAATCATTTGTATCACATTAGATATTACATAGTGAAGTATTTTATCTTAAAAAATTATTTTCCTTAGAATGTGTTATAAGGAGTTTATTTAACTAATTATTTTTCTTTTAGTTTTAATATTTCATTCTTTTGTGAACTATTTTCTTCTTCTAATTCTTTACTTTTCCTTATATTTCCCCAATTCCTTTTTATGAATATTATTTTCATAGAAACATTCATAAATATTCTTTCCTAACTCCTTTATTTTTTATTGATTTTTAGTTATAATTTTTTGTTCTCGTCAATTCTTCTAAAATATAATATTTAAAATCTTAGATTTGTATTTTTCGTCTTTAATATTTTTCTGATCTTTCACATTGAGACAAACTCTCTCATGTTGCTACACTTGACTTTGATTCACTCTACTACAAAAAACAATGGTTATGTTCTCCCTTCCAAATGATGATTGGTTTCAATAGCTTAGTGTACCTTCACTCTCCTTTATTTTGTAATTTATTCATACTTATATGACAAGATCATTAAATGTGTTAAAACTACCTTCTTGTGGTGACAATCTTGAAATCAAACTATCATTTTTCTCCAAATGTTGTATATAATGGATTCACTAGTTTATTTTATATGATCTAACTTTAGAGGATTTTTCTTATTATATTTATCCTTTAAACTATATACTATGAAGGTTTAAAAATGACACTAGTGGTTATAATCCCTTGTTTTCTTATATTGGATCTAGATCCTCAAATTCTAAGTAAAAATCCTTATAATTACAATTGGACTCCAAATTGTTGGCAAACATTTTCTTTTTGCTTTCTTCCCAACTTGGAAGGTTTCTTTAAAATGCAATATTTACAAGCTATTATCTTTCAAAATAGAGATTTTTTTAAAAAAGAACATCATGATTTTACTTAGGGAAATGACTTATAATATCTCAAATATTACACAATACTTTTTTGCAACTTTAAAGATACTATAACTTCACTAGTTATGTTTACTTCTTTGAGGTGGTGATTAAATTTATTAATCATATCCTTTATCTCCTACAACTTTACTTCTCTTTAGGTGGTTTATTCATAGTTCTTGTCGTGGCTTTGAAACATTTGAAAAAATAAAAATCAAAACTTGTAAATCACCTTATTTTTGTTACAAGTGTGGTTGTCGTTACTCCAAAAGATCGGCCTATTAATGATCGATACAACCACTAGACTTATACAATCCACAGGAGGTGGTTAAGCCATGTCACAAACCCAAGTGTTATGTTGTACAATACAAGGAGACCAAGGGCGCACACCTTGCAACAATGCCCCCCCAAGCACAAGTGAGGGGTTTGAACCTTTGACCAAGATTTGATACCACTTGTTACAAGTGTGGTTATCGTTGCACCAAAAGGTTGACCTATTAATGCCCAATACAACCACTAGACTTATAGAATCCATAGGAGGCAGTTAAGCCATGTCACAAACCCAAGTGCTTGCACTGCATAGCACAAAGAAACCAAGGGTGCACACCTTGCAACAGTTTTATGGTTGCAATAGTACCCTTTTCTATTTGGTTGTAATCTACCTTTTGAGAATACTATGGTATAATATTTTTCTTTGTGGACTATAAACTTCCAATGAACTCATTCTACTTCATTTTCTGATTTAGCAAGAGTTGTGACCCTTTTATTTTCTTACTACTTGATACCTCTTTGGTAGGTATATTCTACAATGTCTTATGATTTCTCTGTTTGAAAATACACTAATCTAGATAACCTTTTTCCCTAGGATGGTTTTACCAATTATAGTGAACTTTCTTCTTATGATGGGGTTTGATGGTGGCTCCTCCAAGAACGTGACCTACAATTCCTTTTCAAATAAACATAAACCCTTAATGATGGTTTGATGCTTCCTAATAGAAAACAATTAAACTTTTATTGTTGTAGAGATTTTACAAGATGTTACAATTTGCACTTTATATCTCTTTAAAATGGCAAAATCTATCTTCTTTGACAATGATGGGCTGCTATCTCTCTAATTGGCAACTTATCCAAACTACTTCAACAAATCTCTTGCACGAATATCCTTGCCTAGATCTAATTTATCTTTAGTGGTGATGAATTTTTTAAAGCAAATCTTGTGATCCCTATTCAAGATGGGTGAATTATTTTGCCTTCACTATCTTCTACCTTTAGGATTTCCTTAAATATGTTTCCTTTCTTGAACAACTCTTCTTTTCTTTGGACTTCACACCCATGATCAACTTACAATTGATGTCTTTCTGTAGATCTCTTACAATTTCTTCTCAATCTCTTCTCCAACTTCAACTCTTCACTAATTATCTTGCTCTAATACCACTATGTTGAGGATAGATAGATATGAATCAAACACATATTATCGAAAATATTAAATACAAAAGTATCTCCAATATGTTTGAAGTGGTACAATACACAACTATTAATTAACAACTATATTTCTTGATTAATTGATCTAAAACTTTTACAATCTACATCTAATTTTAGAAGTCTTATCAAAACATTACTAAAAACATCTAATCATTGTCTTGTCTCTTAAAGACTTCATCTTTCTACAAACTTATAATCTTTCATACTCATCTAGAAACATCCTAATTTTCCTCCTTTTCTACAACATTCTATTTGAAATTTAATCTTTTTGCCTTCTAGATCTCTGTAATCTTTATCTTGTCCCGTGAAGACTTCCTCTTTCTAGAAACATACAATCTTCCATCCTCATCTCGAAACATACTAATTCCCCTCTTTGTTCTATTTGAAATTTCATTTTTTCCATTTAGTTGAAAATGTGGTGGAAGACATTAATCACTAGCACCTTCTTCTGACTCCGTGTAATTTCAAAGCCTACAGCGACCATATTTTAAAAGAAAAAATAGTGAAATACCTAAAAGCTGAGACTGATCCTTTCAAACTGCAGCCAACCTTCACATCGCACGATCCTCTTCTTTTGACCGTCGATTTACTTTTGACAAAAAAAAATAGGAAGCGTAATATTAGGTTTTCCTTTAGCTGCTGCAAGTTAACTTCCTTTGACAATGATGAAACTTTTTAGTCATTATTGGCAGCCTTTTTCCCTTTGGAGCGGCTGACTATTTTTCTACTGCAATTCCACATTTTAAAACCCACAATAATGCCTTGTTTTCTTCTAAAGAATCTCTCCAACTTGTCTTTTACTGGTGGGGGCGTCTTCTTTATAATTCTGCCTTCACTTTTAACTTGGTTTTTCCTTCTTCCACTATTTCTCTCTTCAGTTGCGACCTCTGATCTCCCTCTGATATCACTTTGAAGAGGATAGAGGCAACTGACAAGTTGCTACAGCAAAGGAATCTTTTGCTCATGTATAAACCTGTTTCTTGTTTGTCGATTATTGTGACCGAATCTGTAAGAAATAAGTGTCCTTTATTGTAGAAATATTTGAAGAAATTATTATAGTGGCACTTGCACCATCATAATGAGGTGTAATGGTTAGGTCGTTATTTTGAATAATATTTTGGAGGTATAAAATTTGAGAATATAAATTTTTATTTTTTTTCAATAAAAGTGGACAAGCTACTAATTTTTTTTATTATATTTAATAATTTTTTACAACAGGTTCAAAAGGCATATCGTCAAGAAAGAACCCCCAAGAAAACCTCCGGTTATCGCCTTATATAGACGAAACTATACTACCCTTACAAAGTAGTTGTTACATATCCAATTGATCATATAACCCACCCAAACCCATTCATTTGAGAGATACAATGAGGCCCCATAGGACTTTTCTTGATACAATAGTTCATCATATGGTTATATCCAACAAAACATAAGCTCAACTGATTACAAAATGAAGAGTTGGATGTCAACAAATATCTCCTCGAGAAAATCATCTAAAGACACCAAGAAGCCCGTATGCTTTTACCAATTGGGGAGCAAAAACTTCTTCAGCCTGGCTTGTCAAAACTTAATTCTATACCAAATTTGCCCATACCTGCATCAAAAAATCATACCACATCTCCAAGATATCATAGAAAAGTATCAGATATTTAAAAACCAAGTGCTAGTGCCTTCAGCTGGGGGATCATTAGCTGCATCCGGAGGAGGAACAACCCTTAGAGGGAATTCTAGCCGTGCAGGAGCAAGAAATAGAAAGCTCAAAGAAAGTAACAAGTGTAAAGCTTCAAAAACAACCAAAGCTTTATCCACGATCTGAGCAGGTACCCAATTCACAAGAAACTCCATACATGTTCGGGTATCATCCATGGTATCACATATCAACCTCATTCTTAATTCAAACAATAATTGACTATACCATCTATTACCCAAAAGCTCATGACGAGGAAGAAAACCACCATAATAGAAAGTCCCCACATCAAAATGATAACTATCCAAAGCAAAAAAAAACATATCCCTATTACACATTGTTGGAAACATGAACGTGGAGACCAAGAGATGAACCAATTCAGCATCAAGTAAAACATCATAACAAATTGTAACAAATCGAGACATAATCTCAGAGTAAGAAATATTAAGACAGAGTTCCAACCAACGATTCCCCAAAAGCTTGCGGATTTCATAAGCCACCTCAGGAGAAAACAGGTTAAAAACCTTACTGAACTTTTTATAATTATCCTCATTTTCTTCCTCTGGAACCACAGATTCAAGCACCACTCTATATTTTATAGAAGACAAGAGACTCAACGTTTGCAGAAACATTCACACCAAGACAACCCACAGTATATGTAAAAATTGTATTTATTATCTAGTGATAATTATTTGTAGTGTAAGCAATTTTGATTTTAAAATATAAAAATTTAAATACAAAGGAATATACAGTAATTTAGAAATATAAATTGTACAAAATGTTTTTGTAGTATATGAAAATAATTAAATTAAGAAATTGGTTGTATTGAATGCATTTAATATTGATTGTTAAGATACCTTCTTTGTTGTTGATGTCAATTTTGAAGATGACCCTCTTTGATTTTCCAAAATGGAAGTTTAAGAGAGTTAAACCTATGCATTGCATGTAATTGAATTTGTGTAGTAAAGAATTGTTCCATGTAAAAAATAATTCAGATGAGTGTAATGTAGTTGATATTGGCCATTGATGTGTATTCTTCATTTTTTATTTTGACTTCTTGTAGATGAGTTTGTCATTGCTTAGAGCATTTTTTTGCAAAAGGAAAAATTGGAAGAATAAAATTCATGTGTCGTGAAGTCCAATTATGTGTTTTGGGTGCACCCTAACTAGTATTTAATAAAATCTACAAGGAATTGTTGAAGGAATCCTTTAAGCTTTCAGTCACTTGATGTATGCATTATTTGTCCAAAATCTTAAGGAATCATTATAGCTTGCTCCATCACTTGTTCATATTATGAACCTTATGGTCAGTATACCGTCCTTACTCATAGTTCATTATTAAATTGAGTTCTTACATTCTTCACTTTGTACCCTCCAATTTATTAACATAGATGTTACGATTTTTTTTTTGTATAACTAGAATAGAAGTTTGAGGGTAGTGTACCTACCCTATTTTATGTGTTCTTTCCAGCAAAAGGTGACTTGATTAAATTTGTAAGATACTTTTTATAAATATTATTTCAAGTAACAACGTAAATAAAAATTATTAAAATATATGATATCAATTTATTATAGAAAATATACCAAAAATAATATCCTAGATTCAAACAATTCAACATACTTTGAACTTGATGTAAAAAGGTTCTATTTAAACTTTTAACTACTCACTTTATTATAGTACATATTGATAAAATCTTTTGATTATAATCCTAAAATGTTTATATGATATTTATAAAAAAATAAAATACAATTTATTATCATTAATTATTGCAAGGACCTTTATTTCTTATTGTTATAATTTTGAACTTAAGATCCTTAAACATGAGAAGCCCCATAATTTTTCCTAAGAAAATACACCTATGATCACCTAGAATAATCATCACTAAATGAAATATAGTATAAGGACTTAATAATGGATTACATATCCATAGAATGGAACATATATCTATCTATTACATCTCAAATCTCTTAAAATATAGCAATTCTAGAATTAAACAAGATCGTCTATTCTTTTTTTTTTGTCACACATAACAACAAACAAGATTGTCTATCATGGGCCACAAATATTCTTGGCACTACTATGTACAGGGTTGTCAAGAAGTTAGCGATTGTTAGAGCTAATGTGTTGAAATGGAAAAAGTCTTCATTTGGCCACATTTTTAATTCCAAGAATCTACTGAAGAATGTGATCGATGATGTCTAAACCCAGATTCAAGCTCGGGGGACCTTTGAAAATTTGACTAGTACAATGATTATTCTCCTTAATAAGCTCCATGATATTGTCGCTAAGGAAGAGGAATTTCTAAAGAAAAGGTCTTGGGATATTTGGCTCCAAGGTGGGGATCACAACACCAATTTATTTTATATGTTCACCTTAAAACATAGAGCTACTAATGGAATCCACAACATTAACTATAATGGAAGGACCTTTTCTAAAGATGAAGATATTAATATGCAGGTGGCTATGTATTATTTTTCTTCCTTGCTATTGAATGATGAACTATTGGATTCTACCTACCAGCAAGAGGTAATCTTCGTGATTCCTTCTTTTCTAACAACCATCATGAATCGTTCTCTTTCAAAAATCTCTATGGATATTGAGGTTCAAGATGTTGTCTTTTCTTTTAAGGGAAACAAGGCTCCTGACCCAGATGGATTCCTTATGTTTTTCTTTTAGATTTATTGGGAGATTATAGCCAAGGATGTTGTTGTTAATGCTAAAGAAGTTTTTGGATCAAGGTCTAGATCCTAAATGAATTGAAAGTGACTTTTATTTTGCTTATTTCAGAGAAGGTGGGAGCTATCTCCTTTCAAGAGTTTCATCCCATTAGTCTATACAATTCCCTTTATAAGACCTTCTCTAAGATCCTAGCCATTCATCTAAAAGAGGTTCTTCCTGGGTTGGTTTCAATTCAGCAAAATGAATTTGTGTTTGGGCACCAAATTTTGGATTCAATTTTAACTATCTATGAGAATAATAAATCATTGTCTATGAACACGAAACTAGATTTTTTTCTTAAGATGGATCTCCTTAAAGCTTATGATCAAGTGGATTGGAGGTTTCTTTTGAAATTTATGTATGTCTCTGGTTTTTGTGATACCCTTGTCCAGTTGATTTCTCAATTCATCTCCACTACTAAATTTGTTGTCCTTGTGAATGGCTCTCCTATGAGTTTTTTCTCTACCTCTCGTGGGATCAAGTAAGGGGATCCTATTTCCTTGTTCCTATTCATCTTGATGGCTGAGAATTTGGGAAGATTTATTCAGAAACAAGTGAGTGGGGGTAGATTGAAAGGGTTGAATCCTTCTTCTTTTGATTTGGTGTCTTCTCATGAATAATTCATTGATGACACTATCCTTATGGGAGAGGGTTCTATTTCGGAGGTTAGGACTTTTAAATATGTGTTGGACCTATATGAGAGGGTCATGAGGCATAAAATTAGTTTTCTTAAAAGCTCTTTATTCTTCCTTAACACACTGACTAGGAGGCAAATCAAAATTGTTGGTATTCTAGGATGTCATATTGTGAATATTCCCTCTACCTATTTGGGGCATCCCCTTTGCTCAAATTCGATTTTGGATTCTTTATGGTTATACCTTATTAAGGAATTCCAATCAAAAATTTTTGGTTAGAAGGGGGCTCTTCTGAGCCAAGTTGGTAAATTACAGTTGATTAAAGCCTCGTTGCAAAATTTACCTGTCTATGCTATTAACTTGTTTTATGTCCCTAATAATTTTTTAGTCAAAATGGAGAAAATATAGAGAAAATTCTTATGGACTGGGTCAAAAGATAAAAATACAATGCATTTGATAATGTGGGATTGGGTTTGTCTTCCCAAATGCCTTGGTGGGTTGGCAATCAAAAAAATTAGGGAGTTTAGTAAGCTCTTTTGGTGAAACAACTTTGGAGGAGTTTGAAGGTGAAGAATGAATAGATGGGTATTGTTCATAGTTAATATTTATCAATCTACAACCATTTCAGGGGTTCTTTAGCTAATAACGATTCGATCGACTCATGATCGGTGCTATGGAAATTTATTTCAAGGCTTAAATCCATTGTTTCTCATGGTATTAGATGGTCCTTGGGGAATGGACAGAAGATCCATTTCCAGGATGAGTAGTGGATTGGTGCCTTTCCACTAGCCTTTTCTTTTCGAGCTATGCATTTCAAGGATATCTGTATTCATAGATTTGGTTGTTGGGTGGCAAATTATATTCAGGATTCCTATTGGGTAAATAGGATGGATGTGGATTTGTCCTTGAGTCCTTTTCAAGACTTACACTCTAGGGTACATATTTCATCGGTCAATATTGAGTATTCTTGGGGTTGGACCTTCACTTCTAATTGATCCTTTTCTATTTCTAAATCTTTCAATTGGTAGATTGGGGTCCCTTACAACTATCCCTTTTCGGCCATGGTTTAGAACTCGAATCTTATTCCTAAGATCAATATTTTCTTTTGGCTCATGGTTTAGTATTAAACCCTTACCATTGAAAATCTTTGCAAAAGGGGATTGCCTCTTCCTTTCAGATGTTGTGTTATGTTTGGGAGATGTTGAAGATTCTTTTCATTTTATCTTCAAGTGTTCCTTCTCCAGAGAGGTTTGGTCCCATTTTTTTGATCTTTGGTAGATTTATTGGGTGTTTCCAGCCTCTTTCTCTTAATGTTGGCCCCAATGGGTCCCCCCCATTTTCAACCCCTCCCTTTCACTTATTTGGTCTCTTCTAATGCATCATATTGTTTGGGGTATTTGGAAAGAGAAGAACAAATATAATTTTAGAGATGTTTTTTGTCCTCCTAAGGTGGTGGCTTCGAATATTCAAGTTGCAGTTAAAGAGAACTTCATGGTTGCTTGTAATGATTGCAAGATTTCAGGTCCCCTCTTGTCCCCCTCTCATTTATAATTCAATGGGGCTAGTTGATGGAATATTAAAAGGGATATTGTAGCCCTTCCTTTGGCTAAATAAAAACATTCTCGAGAGAGTGTGATATGAAAAGAACCTCTTGAAGGCTAGATTAAAACTAATATTGATGGGGTAGTGAATATAAATTTTGGACTTGTTGATTGTGAGGTAGTAGTTCATGATCACAATGGTAGGTTTTTTTTTAGTGGTGGCCCTCCCTTTGGGTTCCTAGACAAACCATTATGTCAAGGCTTATGTAGCCTATGTTGGCCTATAATTGGTAGCTTCTCAAGGATTTACTAAAGTTTCGCTTGAGTCTAACTCATTGAATATTATCAACTATGTGAGAGGGACCCAAACCCCTAGTTGGACCATAAAAACCTTGATTTTGTAGTGATTAGGCTAAATAAATTCCTTTCAAATGCATAAGATCTCACATATTTATCGAGAAGGGAATTCAATAACGGATGGGTTTGCAAACTTAGGAGTTGTGCAACCTAGTGAGAAACATTTGGGGGATGAATGACACCATCCCCTAAGAAATTAAAACTCCGATTCAAAATGAAGGTAAGGGCTGCTAATGTGGAGGGAGTATTGGAAATGATAGATTTGAAATCTGAACCAGTCCAAAGGGGCATGGTGAAAATATTACACAACATTATGGCACATGTATACACAAAGGATTTTATGAGCTCTATTTATGGTTTTTGGCTTATTTTCTTGGTGTCCTAGCTCCTTTATTATCCACTTGACAAAATGGGAGGAGGAAAGAACTATGTTGAGCCCATCATCTACAAAAAATGGTAGGAGAATGTCGATGTATGGAGTGAATTATCGGTGGGGGGGGCTCACTCCCTACATTGAGAAATTACATAGGTCAGATCCTTGGACTACTTCAACATTTGTGGAAGATTAGGAGGAGGAGATTCTCAATGTTTTTGGTATCAAGCTTGTGGTGTCTAAAGAGATTGTTGTCAAGGTCTCCTATATAGTGGTTGAAAGAAGAAAGTTTTACAAGGATAAAAAGACCTTAGACGAAGCATTGACAATATTATTTGAAAAGGGAGGAGGATAAATTTAGAAAGAATATTGATGGTGGTTATGATAGGGCCTCCATTAAACCTTTATGGGAGGAAATTTCCAAAGTTATCATGAGGTATGTGATGCTTGATGGCTGACACTATAGTACTTTTACTTATCATTTTGTCATTCTAAATCACTTTAGGCATGCCAAGTGCATTTCTTTTCCATTCTATCTCTTTTCATATTTGTCTCATAGTTTGAAGATGCATAGGAAGAAACCCTCAGTTCCTATTTTGTGTGAGGGCTTATTTTCCTTATTATGGAATTTGATAAAGCAATATTTGTTTAGAATAACCCCAAAATGGGTAGGGCAAAGAAATATTTCAATCATTTTTTAAAAGAGAAGTCCTCAAACCTAGAAGATATACCCTCTAGGGATAATGGTGGGGTTCCATTGGGAAAATGTGCAAACCCTAAGAGAGAAGCCAAGCCTCGCTTTAAAATTATTGTGTGTTAGGATGAGGATTTAGTCTACACCCCTTTTGATGAATATGTCCCTAACTCCTTTAGCCCTAGAAGTGATGTGAAAGGAAGAAGGGAAGTGGGGGGTTCTTCCCATATCTCGACTAAGGGGAAGTGTAATATCCCTTTGGCTTCCCCATTTCCCATGAGAAAATACCCAAAAAATATATTGTTCATGTTGAGGACCGTACTCTGTAGCATCCCGTTATTAATGAGCCTGATAAGGATATCCACGCTAAAACCCCTCTGGGGAAAGATAACCCTGCGGAAAAGGGATCATCTATTTATGACAATGTGAATATAAATTAATGCCCCAAAGGATAGGTATGGTCCTTAAACTAATGTGCAAAGTGTTGCAAAAATTCTTTCCACTACAAAAGAGATGACCGGAGGGGTTAAAGAATTAAAAGTGTAGCGTCCTAAAATTGTGACACTTGCAATTTCGACTGCATTTGGGTCTTCACGATGGCGATGCAACGTTAAACCTGAATGGAGACCCCGAAACCTGCTTGTGACACCAAAAACTGCATTTTTCTGCACCCTGGCATGATCCCTCCTTGCACCTTGTTGTCCCGGGAGGTGGGACCATGGCGCCTAGCACCCTGGTCCTTCAAGACCATGGTGCCCAGCGCCCTGGTCCCCTAGGACCATGGTGCCCAGCGCCTTGGTCCCTGGCCCTATTTTGGGCCCGGTCTCTTTTGGGCATCGGGTCTTTAAGTTTGCAAAGTGGAAAATAATGTTTCCTGGTTAGCCTAAGGTCGAGAAAATCAGTCTATCAGCCCTAATTGACAAGTATATAAACTACTTTTTCTCTCCTAGAAAGGGAGAGAGGGAGGAGGACATATGTGTGCAAAGGCGCGAAAGCGATATTCAAACATTCAAGCATTCAAGCATTCAAGCATTCCTTCAAGCAATTGAGTATTCTAAGTCTCCATTCAAGGCTAGGTGTTGCATTCAAGACAAGGATTCAACCATTGAAGAGGAGATCACATAAAACATACAACATACATTACACCTTCGCATGTAAGAATACAAACATTCTTACAACAAGGTATCAGTACTTGTTTACATTACAAACATTTACATTTACAGCATTCTCATTTCTTGGTTAATTCCAAAATCGAGGTTTGACCTAAAGGCAAACCCCTCATCCCTAACCCCCCAATCGTCCTCTCTTTTCTATGTGTAGGTTGCAGGTACACAACTGTAATTGAAGATTTGGAATCCTTGTGTAGAGATGAACAGATCCACCTTCATTTCGCGGATTTTTCAGAGGACCGTGTGCACGTCGGGCGCCATCGTCCTGTCAACTTTCGCTCAAATTTGAAGAACAACACTGTCTCGACATTTTACTGCTAATTCCAGGTCCACAGCTTCATCCTGTATCCCTATCTCTATTTATAAGCGAATCTTTCCTATTTTACATGCATTCTTAGTTCAATCATCCTATCTACATTTCTTTACAAAAGAGGGTATCCTTGATGTCTTAACCCTTGAAACTCATTTAGAATCCAATCCTGCATTGTGTGGGATTGGATCTTGTGGGTTTCAACCCCTCTTTTGAATGTAAAGTCTCTCCCGAGTGAAAATCATCAACCCTAGTGACTCTCCCTTCTCTCTCCTTGGAGTTGGGGAGGGGAGAACGACTAGGGTTTGATTTTTCTACTTTACATTTTGGTGAACCCGACGTGAACATCCTAATTCTGATTATTCATGGTTAGATCTGAAAATTTGCTCCCTTAATTACATTTCCATGTTTGATCTTTTGCAAATTTTAGAGGTTAATTGCATAAAAACCCTAAAATTTTCTTTTTAGTAATTAAGCTTGTGAAATGTTTAATTGTTAATGCTTGTTTCAGATCTACCCTTCTATTGCAAATCACCAATTCATATTTGTGCTTTAATTCTGAAAATTAAGTGGTTAAATGTCAAAACCCTAATTTTTAAGACCTTCTTGATTCAACCTTTGACTGATAATTCCACTGATCAAAACACCTCCAAATCGGCTGTAATTTTGGATTCCGCAATAAAATCACAATATCTCTCATCCCTGAAAATTTGGAAAAAAGTTGCGAGGACCGTGTGCACCCCGAGTGCCATCGTCCCTGACATTTTTTTCAAAATTTCGGGAGCTAGATCTTACTGTATTTTTCTGCTAGAATCCAGATTTTTGGCTGATTTTATCAATTCTAACATTTTCAAAATTAAAGTCAAAGTTGGTCTAGCGATTGCTTGGATAAAGGCTTCTAATCATTCAAAAATTGTTGAAATTGAAATTCATATCAAAATTGTGTTTCTTACAGTCCTGAATCTGAAAAGTGTGTTTGCATTCATTCGAAATTTCAGTGCTTTATTCAAATTTTTGCAGTTTGTGACTTTTGAAATTAAGTGTTTAATTGCGGCAACTTTGATTTCTGCTTTTAAATTTGAATTTTGCATGAAATCGAGTCAACTTCTAAATTTCAAAGCCTGCATTGCTTTCAATATTCCCTCTAAAATCATAAAATTCAAAATTTCAGTTTCCCTCTCTTTTTCAAAATTCAAATTTTGCATTTTTCAACAATCTTGGTAGGGTTCAATTTTGAGATTGCAACTTTAATTTGGCCTATCTACAGATCGTAAAATCTCTCAATTTTTTCAGATTAGCTTTAAAATCATCATAACTTTCATCCTTGAAAATTTTGAAAAAAGTTGCGAGGACCGTGTGCACTCCGTTCGCCACGGTCCCCGACATTTTTTCTGAAATTTCGGGAGATTGTCGTGATTGCATTTAACAGCTTAAATCTAGAAGATTGGCTAATTCTATTGAAATTTGCTACCTCTAAATTCGAAAATAAATTCATAATTCAAGATTTCAATTTTCTCTCTCTCTCTAGTGCATGAGTTTTACAACAATAAGCCCTACTTACACTATTCCCATTAGACGAAGCCTTAGAATTAAGTCTTTCCAAGGTTTAATTATTGAGGAGATGGAACCTAATTTGAATGGCCTTTTTCACGAGGACATGGGTAATTCCTCTAATCCTCTTAATGATGAAGAAGCTGTCCATGAGGTTTCTGTAGAACAACTTTCGAAATTGGATAACCAATTTGATGATTTTCGACAATGGATGTCTCAAGAATACCCTGATAGTGAAGCTCTTTCATTAATTGAGGGTCTAAAACATATGGTTCAAAGTGATAAGAATGGAATTGATATTTTGCGTGGTATTGCACACATTGTGGATTCGAATGTGATGCCGATGAAAAGTTGTGCCGAAACCTTAGGTTATACACAACCTCCTACTCAAGTCAATCATTCTATTCCTTTGACAACCCCTATTGCTAGTATACCTACTTTTACATCAAACATAATGACTACTTCAACACAAGATATTCCCCCTATGATCACCAGTCATGGGGGAAATCCCTCTTCTTCAATCAACCCTCTTCCTTCATTCAATCCGACTTCTTCATTCATTCCTTCAATGAGTGTTCCTATTATATCTCCACAAATGAACATGACGCAAGGGGGCAATTCATTTAACCATTCCATTCCTCCTTGTAGTGTTCCTCCTTTCCAATCATCTCCTATGACTAACTATCATAGTGTCCCACCACCTTACTCTCTACCTTCTTTAAATAACATAACACCTCCATCACAACCTAACACGTCTAATATGAACTCTTCGACTAAAGCGACCATTAACAATCTTGCACAAACTGTCTCTTCTTTACAGCAACAAATTGCCTCTATGAATCAATCTAAGTTTAGTGTGCCCACATTTGATGTTGCGAGCCCACTTTCTCTTGACATTGTCTGAGCTATTCCCCCTAAACATGTTGAAATTCCGCATTTGGAGCTTTATAATGGTAAGGGTGATCCTCTAACACATGTTAAGACCTTTCAAACAATATGTACCGATTTTGCTTATGACCAAAGGTTGCTTGCAAAACTGTTTACTAGAACATTAAGAGATAAAGCCTTACAATGGTATTGCTCGTTGCCTTCTTATTCTATTACTTCTTTCGAACAACTTGCAAATGCTTTTATTCAACAATTTCAAAACAATATAAGTCCTAAAGTTACTTTGATTGATTTAATGCATTGTAAACAAGGTGTTAAAGAAAAAGTGACTGATTTCATTGGTAGATATAAGCATTTGTATGCTCAAATTTCTTTTCTAGTACCTGACAATGATATTCAAAGAATCTTTATTTCTAATTTACAAAAAGATATTAGAGAAAAACTTCTATTTTCTGAGTTTACTTCTTTCCAACAGTTGTGCGCAACTCTTCACAATTATCAACTGACTGTGAGTCAAATGGAACAAGCAAATCCTATGGCTCCGAGTGATAAGGGTGATAGTAGTCAACAACCATTTGGGAAGTTTAAACCGAATAGAGAGTCAATTAAATTCAATGAAAACATCATCAACAACAATGTGAATGCAGCATTAGGTGTGCCTCCTATTTCTAAGTTTTTCAAGAAAGAAAGAAAGTTTACTCCTTTGAATGAATCATTGCATAGTATTATGAATAAGTTATTGGAACAAAATGTGCTCACTCTTCCTCCTATAAGGCAAATAGATCCTGCAAAGATTAATTCACCCTATTTTGATAGCAAGTCTTTTTGTCAATTTCATCGTCAACCTGGGCATGATACTGAAAAATGTTTTGCTTTAAAGGGTAAAATTCAAGATTTGATTGATAATAATACTATCTCTGTTTCTAGTATGAATGATAAAGGCAACACATCTGTAGCTCCTCCTAACCAAAATCTTCAGATTTTTACTGATCCATTGCCTTCTCATACCTCTAATGCGATTGATACTAATGATTCCTCTGTCTCACCTGATGATCTTGTGTCTATGACTCCGAATGTGATTAAATTTGTGGACCAGCAGAAAATCCCTAAAGAACCTTCCATCACATTTGATTCCAGTGAAACTATCAGGGCACCTGATGGTCCTTTATATATAGTTGCAAAAGTCAAGAATACACCTTGCCGTGGAGTGCTTATTGATCCTTCTTGTATGGTTAATATCATTACTGAAGAATTCCTTTTTACTTTGCAATTGAATCAAGTGATCTATGATGAAACAAATGTGGTTGTGAAACTATTTGATGCATTTTCTTCTCCTGCAATTGGTTCTATTACATTACCTATTGAGGTCCATAACAAATCCCTTGATGTGGACTTTGCTATTATTCCATCATCCGAACAATTTCGTGTGAAGCTAGGCTATCCTTGGCTATCTTCCATGAAAGCTATTGCTTCTCCTATTCACAAGTGTTTGAAATTTCCCCAGAATGGTGAAGTTGTTACTGTCAATCATAGTCTCTTTAAACCAACTGAAAGAACTTCTAGCATTCCTATTGATTACTTTTGGCCTAAACAATTCCAATCTCTTCCTCTGCGAAGTGATCATCTTTTTAAATCTTATCAAAAGTGGAAAAGAGATATGATCCTATCTCTAAGTGAACCTAGAACATCCAAACTTGACATTCCTATCGTTCTTGAGAAGGAGGTTCTTCCTTTGAAAGATAAAACTAATGTCTTTTCTCAAGAAGATTCCCAACCCATCCCTATGGATGTGTCTATGTCTAATAAACTTTCTAAAGGTAGACCTATACCTCCTCGTCATGATGGACTTGGTCTCCTTCCTAAACCAAATATTCCTCCTTTATATGGAGCAGTTCCTCCTCCTTCCTCTTATGGAGAGAAGAGACCTTCCTCTTCTCCTATTATTCAACCTAAGAGACCACAACCTAAACACCCAAGTGATAAGGATGAGAACATTCCTCCTCCTCAATCTTCTCAACTTCCTACTAAGACTAGACGAAATCGTTCTGCACGTGAACGCCGACGAAAGCGTCATCTTAGAGCTCAGGCAGCTTCTTCTCAAACTTTGCAATCCCCCAAAACTCCTTCAGCCAGTATTATTCCATTTTCTCCTTAGCCGAAAATTGAGCCAAAATCTCCTAAACATAAGATGTATGATGGTCTTGATCCTGTGCGAGTCAAAGATCCTATTTTTATAAATCTTGATGATGATATAGATGAAAATGTTATTCATGATGAAAATGTTACTCCTATTCATTCTGATAGTGAATATGAATATGTGGATGTTGATAACCATTTATCTAACGAATTTTCTAAAGCACTTATCCTAGCTCCTAGACAAGAACAACGTGGCTCGGAACATGAACATAGCCCTTGTTTGGATCTTGTGATAGCTCCATCTGCTGTGTTGGATGTTCCTCCTCTAGCATTTTTCCTACCTTCCTGAAATATTGATCAGCAAGATCGGGGGGTAGATGACGTGCTGGACTAGTTTCATTAGCATAGCAGACTCTCTCCTCCTCTCTTGATCTCTTTTGTCACTTCTTCTATGTGTTATTCTCATTCTTCTATTTGTTGTCCTTAGTGTTGTCTACTTGAGGACGATGCAAAACATTGAGATCTCTTTTGGTCTCTCTCATGTTGACTCAAAAGACACATGTGTTCCCTTCTTCTAGGTGACCTTCCTTGATTGGGGAATGAAGAACAATTATGCATACATACATATGATATACATGAATTATCATATAGCATACTGACCCCGAGGAAAGAGAAGTCACCTTGTGCTTTGTGTTTTGTGTCTATTATCCTTGGGCTTATCTCACACTTGGGGGCTAAATCCTTGTGGTAACGTGCTCCTTTCTCATTTCTTATATGTATCACTACCTTAAAGCAATCACCCCCGGTGAGGCATGTGCGATCGCTTTAACGTAGGGGGGCATACATCCCGTTCATATCTTTTCAAGATACTTGAAAATTTCTTGACAAATTTAGCTTTGCCTTGAAAATTTTTGATATCTTTCTTGCATGACTCATAGTGAGGGAACCTTACTACTGACAGTCATGGTTCTCCCTCATGATCTTCCCTTTTACTTTGTCAATCGAAGTCGTAAGATCCTTAGTCCACTGGGGGCTTGGTGTATCTTGCCTCCTTGACGTGGTGAAAGTTTTTCAATGTTGTTTCCTTGTACTTTACCGAAAGTATTGGCGTATGCTTATACTCCCGCTAAAGTGGGGGCTAAATGTAGCGTCCTAAAATTGCGACACTTGCAATTTCGACTGCATTTGGGTCTTCACAATGGCGATGCAACGTTAAAAGTGAATGGAGACCCCGAAACCTGCTTGTGACACCAAAAATTGCATTTTTCTGCACCCTGGCATGATCCCTCCTTGCACCCTACTGTCCCGGGAGGTGGGACCATGGCGCCCATTGCCTTGGTCCCTGGCCCTATTTTGGGCCCGGTCTCTTTTGGGCATCGGGTCTTTAAGTTTGCAAAGTGGAAAATAATGTTTCCTGGTCGGCCTAAGGTCGGGAAAATCAGTCTATCAGCCCTAATTGACAAGCATATAAACTACTTTTCCTCTCCTAGAAAGGGAGAGAGGGAGGAGGACATATGTGTGCAAAGGCGTGAAAGCGATATTCAAACATTCAAGCATTCAAGCATTCAAGCATTCCTTCAAGCAATTGAGTATTCTAAGTCTCCATTCAAGGCTAGGTGTTGCATTCAAGACAAGGATTCAACCATTGAAGAGGAGATCACATACAACATACAACATACATTACACCTTCGCATGTAAGAATACAAACATTCTTACAACAAGGTATCAGTACTTGTTTACATTACAAACATTTACATTTACAGCATTCTCATTTCTTGGTTAATTCCAAAACTAGGGTTTGACCTAAAGGCAAACCCCTCATCCCTAACCCCCCAATCGTCCTCTCTTTTTTGTGTGTAGGTTGCAGGTACGCGGCTGTAATTGAAGATCTGGAATCCTTGTGCAGAGACGAACAGATCCACCTTCGTTTCGTGGATTTTTCGGAGGACCGTGTGCACGTCGGGTGCCATCGTCCTGTCAACTTTCGCTCAAATTTGCAGAACAACACCATCTTGACATTTTACTGCTAATTCCAGGTCCGCAGCTTCATCCTGTATCCCTATCTCTATTTATAAGCGAATCTTTCCTATTTTACATGCATTCTTAGTTCAATCATCCTATCTACATTTCTTTACAAAAGAGGGTATCCTTGATGTCTTAACCCTTGAAACTCATTTAGAATCCAATCCTACATTGTGTGGGATTGGATCTTGTGGGTTTCAACCCCTCTTTTGAATGTAAAGTCTCTCCCGAGTGAAAATCATCAACCCTAGTGACTCTCCCTTCTCTCTCCTTGGAGTTGGGGAGGGGAGAACGACTAGGGTTCGATTTTTCCGCTTTACAAAAAGAAAGCCATGAATAAAGAATTAAAACTTTGTCTAGAATGATATTTCCAAAGCCCATGATAAATTGAGGGCTATGATGGTGGTCATTCGATGTGCTATGAAGAACAATGTGGACGGGCTAAAGACGTTAGACACCTAGGTAGAGTTGATATATGGATTGTCAAATAATTCCTTAGACTCATTGACAACCAATATCAAATCGAAGAAATGGATGAAGGATTTTGGTGTAGCCTTAAGTTCTATGTCAAGTCCACCCACATGAATTGGTGGTAAGAACAAAGATGTAATGCCTATTGATAGTGTTGTCGGCAAGGTTTAGAGCATTAATGAGGATCTGATTCAAAAGAATGAAAGCTTGCTAAAAATATTCTAAGGTCTAGGGTTTGTTCCCTTAGTTTTGTTGCTATTGTTTTGTTGTTTTCCATTATCTAGTTCATTGTTGGTTTCCTTTTGTTGGAATATTTTGTTGTGTTAGGGTTTCAGGTCCCTTGAAAACCTATTTTACTTTAATAAAAAATAAGATCGTGTATCATATCTTTACTTACCCATATTTTTAATTTTTTTTCACTCACAAATAAGAGATGTCATAACTACCCCAATTAAATTGCATCTTTAGTTGTACACCATCACACTGTTGATGTTTTTAACCTATATATAATAGCATTATGCACTAATTTATCATTCACCAAATTACCTCTGACTAACTTACAACCTTTTCCTTCAAATGTGACATACATATTATTGAGAACAATTATAGACATAGAAATAACATCTCTATCTAAATGTATGGTATGTGAAATTTTAAAGAGCCTCCTCACTCTACATTCATGAAGACATTTATAACATTTTCTTAACAAACTATCTTCAACATGTTGCTATCACTAATTTTTTTTTATCTTTGATCATCACCATTGGAATTACAAAGATAAATATATCACTACTATTACTATGGGATACATCAAAGTAATCATATGTTTCAAAAATCTGTAATTCTTTTTTGAGAGACCTTTGTTTTCATAATAATATTTTACATTAGACTTAACTGGACATTTAGATATGTCCTTACCCTTAAAATTCTTATCTCCATCTTTCTTCCTACCCTCCTCCCTAGAATTACCTGTAAAAACAAAGGCATCCAAAGAATTATAATCAATGAAAATTTTCCTAATTTCATCATTTAGTAACATTCCTGTGATATTTTTAGTTTTAGTGACACAACAGGGTTAGTGTAGGATCATGGGGGGCCAAAAAGTGGCGATGTGAAAAAAATATCCTTCTCCACTCGCCTAAAAATGTGAAAATCCGTGTTGACTTTTTGCTTGGCCTAGGTGTCAGTACACCTTGGCATGATAATTACCTAAGCAAATCAGATATCGGATCAAATCGGATATAATCGGATATCCGATTTTTATTTGTAATTTTAAATTAAAAAATATATTATATAATATATATAATGCAATATAATGTAATATTATATATTACATATTATATAATATATTATATATTGTTATATTATATTATATATTATATAATACATAATATATAATATAATATTAGATTATAAATTATTATATTATATTATACTATATTATATAATATAATATTATATAATATATATAATGTAATAATATATTATATAATATAATAATATATTATATTATATAGTATTATATTATATTATATAGTATTATTTTATAATATAATAATATATTATATAATACGTATTATATAATATATTATTATATTATATAATATAATGTTATTTTAAAACAATTTAAGTATAAAAATCGGATATCCGATTTTCTGAGACAATATATTTTGATTGTGACATCCCGTGAGTCATTTTTAATCCACGAGCTACGCGATTTTATAGAAATCCAATATCCGATTGCATCCGATATCTGGTGTTTTGCCCAAAAATTGCTAAAAAATAGATTGAAAGGTAAGATTTTTATTGTTTTCAATCATTTTCATTCAATTTTTATATTTTTTTTTAATGTTTATTTGATTTTTCATTGAAAATATGATTTTTTTCATGAAAACTAGGTTTTTTTAAATCAAATACAAAATTGTTTAAATTTGTTAACTAAATTCAATTGTTTACATTCAATTAAGTTAAAAATGGGGGATAACAATGAAAACATTGATCAACCACAACCGCAACAACCAAACCCTCCTTTACCAAACCCCCCCCTCAATTCAGGATTTGGTTGCACAAAATTTGAATGAATTGAGGGGGACTGCAGATGTATATCGTAGGATCCCTCGTCTAAACCCAATGTTTGATCCTCTCACATTGCTCATAAAGAGTATGGAAACCATGACTGAGAAGCACAATGGCACCCTTTTGTGGTGAGATTCTATGAGGGAACAATATGTGGATGGCTTGTCGTATAAGGAGATCAAGGATCTCTAGATATCAAAAGTCAATATCGCCTCATTGTTTGTGAATCCCTGCACTAGTCAACCCATAGACCCCAAAAAATCAAAACTTTCTATTAAATGGTGCACAAATGATGGTATTGTGAAAAACTTTTGGGATTGTTGGTGGATGGTTTGTGACAAACCACCCAACAACAATCTATTTGCTGAGTTTTTTTTACGCAAACATGTGAACTAATTTGACATCCAACATTTCCAGGGTGTGGGTTTAGGTATGCCCCAAAATAGACCTGGAGCAGTCAGAGTAGTCCAGGGCCCATATGTCCCCCCTCCTCTTGTTGATCCCCCACCTCTAGTGCAACATCCATATATCATTTGTGAGGTGACTTCATGAACCATATCGACTGTTCACTCTTTGAGTAGCCTTTTGGTTTCTCAGGCTAGGTCCGTAGCTTAGCCTACTTTTGATGGTAGTGGTGCATCTGGTGGCGCTGACACATCATCCTTGGTTCCACACATATGTGTGCCCCATAGTTGTGTCATGTATGGGCACGTATGCTTGGGTCCAATTGGACAACCTGTTGATCCTCTTGTAGACAGTGCAGATTATGAGGTGCATAAGATGCATGATGCACCAGATGTTATGAAACAGACTGGAGGATGCCCTGGGGAGTCCTCGCATGCTAGAGGCGAGGAGGCACCATCATCATACATTGCTGATGTAGTGGTAAGATTTGTATTTTCATAGTTCATGCTATATTTTAAATGAATATTTATAATATAGATAATATGAAGTACTAATTTTTATTTACATGGTCTATTTAACAATTGATAACCGAGGAGGAGTTGAGATAGATTCAGGAGGGCACCTTGTCGGCCATTTCATTTGGCCTTGACAGCTTGACGGTACATATATTATTGCACCTAGTCATTTGTATTTTATTATACATACATGCTCATCATCTATATTGGTATTAATTAGATTATGTAGTAACTTGCATGTATATCTTATTTTACTCTTGTAGGGCACAAGCAGCATGAGTGTGGGGCAGTGTTATTTAGGATCTAGTAGTGCAGTTGGAGATAAGGGAAAGGTAATTGAATGCAAATATGATTGAATGAATAGTTTAAATAACTTATATTGATTATACACGTCTAGACATAGATTGATAGTTTCATATACTTGTTGTGTATATGTATAGAGAATTCTTGGCTTCACATCCTTGATGACTACACCCAGTATACCTAAAGATGATGAAGAAGAAGAGATGCCTCAAGTAGATGTGTGTTTATTTTATTTTGTGTTTAGTAGATAAAAAAAAATATTATTAGTGACAATTATATGCTAACTTGTATCAATGTCATGTTTCTAAACATATGTAGGTTGTGTATGAAAATATTGAAAACATACCTCCTCTACCGAAGACATGCATCAAGAGTCCTGCAAAGCTGAAGAGAAAACATGGAGATGAGGTAACCATGATTATTAATTGTGGTTTGTTTTTCTTGTGTAGGATCCTTCAGAGCCGAGAAGTGCGGTGAAGAGTATCGATTTTGATGATCCATTAGCAGCTTAGGATGTTATAGATAGTTTTGGGATGCTTACATGTCTAGTTGGCATATATATTTTGTATATGGACATACATTTTGTTTGAGTTGGCGTTTATGCCATATTTGTGTATGGACATAAATTTGTAATCATTTGACATTTTTATATATACAGAAGTTGATATTCGATCATATAAATTGTTGCTCATCTGTGCATGGTGTTATCATGGAAGTCTTTAATCTTCATTCCAATAATTAACAATGGTTAATAATGGTTATTTAATGAACAATACAATTCATTTCATTTCATCGTAAGTGTTGTTTGTATAATGAACAATACAATTCATTTAATGAACAATACAATACAATTCATTTAATTTACAATACTTAATACAATTCACTATTTCCCTATGCATGGTCTTATTTTTCCCCCCCACTCGGTCGAATGCTCGAGGTCATACCCTACCGGCATCGTCCCTTGAGCGCCCTAAGTGCTAAAATTGTCAAACTTTACGGGCCCTAACTCAGAATCTGTGGCACCTGTGAATGATCGATTTGAACCTACGGGGCCACGAGAGGGGTCCCTACAAAATCCTATCTCGGTTTTTCAAGTTTCCCTACGGTTTTATTAGGGAAGCAATTTTTTGATTAGCGAAAAAATCGTCAATCTCATTCAATCGAATGTTGTCGCGTGGCCAATCTCTCATTTTGCTCATCACAATGACAAACCATCGGCTCTGACATGTCCAGTTAGGCATTATTACCCTATGCATGGTCCTATTTCCCCCCCCCCCCCAACTCGGTCAAACACATGGGGTCATACCCTACCGGCGTCGTCCCTTGAGCGCCCTAAGTGCTAAAAATTGTCAAACTTTGATGAGCCCTAACTCAGAATCCATGGCACCTATGAATGATCGGTTTTAACCTACAGGGCCATGAGAGGGTTCCTACAAAATCCTATCTCGGTTTTTCAACTTTCCCTACAGTTTTATTAGGGCAGCAATTTTTTCGGTTGGCAAAAAAATTGTCAGTCTCATTCAATCGAATGTTGTCGTGTGGCCAATTTCTTGTTCTGCTCATCGCAATGATGAACCGTCAGCTCTGACATGTCCATTTAGGCATTATTACCCTATGCATTCTCCTATTTTGGCGCCCCACTTGGTAGAACGCACGAGGTCATACCCTATCGGCATCATCCCTTGAGTGCACTAAGTGCTAAAAATTATCAAACTTTGACGGGCCCTAACTCGGAATCTATGGCACCTGCAAATGATTCATTTGAACCTACAGGGCCATACGAGGGGTCCCTACAAAAAAATGTCTCGGTTTTTCAATTTTCCCTACAAGTTTTATTAGGGCAAAAAATTTTTGGTTGGCAAAAAAATCATCAGTCTCATTCATTCGAATGTTGTCATGTGGCCAATTTCTCATTTAGCTCATCGTGATGATGAACCATTGGCTTTGACATGTCTAGTTAGGCATTAATACCCTATGCATGCTCCTATTTTTCCCCCCCACTTGGTCGAACGCTTGGGGTCATACCCTACCAACGTCGTCCCTTGAGCGCCCTAAGTGCTAAAAATTGTCAAACTTTGATAGGCCCTAACTCAGAATCCATGGCACCTGTGAACAATTCATTTGAACCTACGGGGCCATGAGAGGGGTCCCTAAAAAATCCTCTCTCATCTTTTCAAGTTTCTCTACGGTTTTATTAGGGCAGCAATTTTTTCGGTTGGCAAAAAAATCGTCAGTCTTATTCATTCGAATGTTGTCTCATGGCTAATTTCTCGTTCTGCTCATCGCGATGACAAACCATCAGCTCCAACATGTCCAATTAGGCATTGTTACCCTATGCATGCTCCTATTCTCCCCCCCCCCCAACTCGGTCGAACACTCGGGGTCGTACCTTACCAGTGTCATCCCTTGAGCACCCTAAGTGCTAAAAATTGTCAAACTTTGATGGGCCCTAACTTGGAACCTGTGGCACCTGTGAATGATCTGTTGGAACCTACAGAGCCACAAGAAGGGTCCCTACAAAAGCCTATCTCATTTTTTCAATTTTTCCTATGGTTTTATTAGGGCAGCAATTTTTCAGTTGGCAAAAAAATCATCAGTCTCATTCACTTGAATGTTGTCTCGTGGCCAATTTCTCGTTCTGCTCGTCGCAATGATGAACTGTTAGCTCCAACATATCCAGTTAGGCATTATTACCCTATGAATGCTCCTATTTCTACCCCCCCCCCCCCACTCGGTCAAATGCTCGAGGTCATACCCTATCGACGTCATCCCTTGAGCACCCTAAGTGCTAAAAATTGTCAAAATTTGATGGGCCCTAACTTGGAACCTGTGGCACCTGCGAATGATCTGTTTGAACCTACAAGGCCATGAGAGGGTCTCTACAAAAGCCTATCTTGGTTTTTCAAGTTTCACTATGGTTTTATTAGGGCAGAAATTTTTCGGTTGGTGAAAAAATCATCAGTCTCATTCATTCGAATGTTGTCTCATGGCTAATTTCTCGTTTTGTTCATCACAATGACAAACCATCAGCTCCAACATGTCTTGTTAGCCATTATTACCCTATTCATGCTCCTATTTTTCCCCCCCACTCTGTCGAACACTTGGGGTCATACCCTACTGGTGGTGTCCCTTGTGCACCCTAAGTGCTAAAAATTGTCAAACTTTGATGGGCCCTAACTCAGATTTTGTGGCACCTATGAATAGTCCATTTGAACCTATGGGGCCATGAGAGGGGTCCTTACAAAAGCCTATCTCAGTTTTTCAAGTTTCCCTACGGTTTTATTAGGGAAGCAATTTTTCAGTTAGCGAAAAATCGTCAGTCTCATTCATTTGAATGTTGTCTCGTGGCCAATTTCTCGTTCTGCTCACTGCGATGACAAACCGTAGGCTCTAAAATGTCCAGTTAGGAATTATTACCCGATGCATGCTCCTATTTTTCCCCCCCCACTCGATCAAAAGCTCGTTGTCATACCCTACCGGTGTCGTCCCTTGAGCGCCCTAAGTGCTAAAAATGGTAAAACTTTGACGAGCCCTAACTCAAAATTTGTGGCACCTATGAATGATCTATTTGAACCTATAGGGCCATGGGAGGGGTCCCTACAAAATCCTATCTCAGTTTTTCAATTTTCCCTACGGTTTTATTAGGGAAGCAATTTTTTGGTTGGCAAAAAAATCGTCAATCTCATTCATTCGAATGTTGTCTCGTGGCCAATTTCTCATTCTTCTCATCATGATGGTGAACCATCAGCTCTGACATGTCTAGTTGGGCATTATTACCCTATGCATGCTCCTATTTTCTCCCCCCACTCAGTCAAACGCATGGGGTCATACCCTATCGACGTCGTCCCTTGAGTGCCCTAAGTGTTAAAATTGTCAAACTTTGACGGGCCCTAACTCAAAATCTGTGGCACCTACAGAATGATCTATTTGAACCTACGGGGCCACGAGAGGGGTCCCTACAAAATCCTATCTTTAAATCCGTGGCCCTAACTTGCTCAATGAAAAATATAGATAAACAAGCATTACATTGTAGACACATAATGATTATCAATATTTCCATGTATTGTTTATACATAATTACCATTACACTTGCATGTGACATCCATGAAGGGATATGCAAACATGAATTTTTTTTCATTATTAGTACAACTACACCAATGTACTCATGTACAGATACATTGTATATCATCAATATAACTAAACCAATTTGCTCATGGACATTGTATATCATCATAACAAAGTTACATCAATTCACATCCATATACAAATACAACATCCCAATTCATCTGCATCAGACATCCTCATGTCCTAAGAGAAAATCTTATGTACAACAATGCCTGCATATAAATGAAGACCAAAATAAGTAACTTTTTATGCGGAATGAATGTGCTACAAGAAACAAATTATAACACTTAATATAGATTAATTTATCAAATTATAAATAGATCATTTGAAACATTTTTAAGACGTACAAGATTGTATAATTATCAAACTTACCAATTTCTCTACAAAGTATACAAGCATAACTTTGAAGAAAGATGCATGTTGATTAAATCCCTTCTCACTACATTTCTTTGCATGGTTGAAGACGATGGTAGATATGGTCATTTCTAAATAGCAATACATTCACTTGACTTAATGTTTATGCACAAAATTTAATCTCATTAATGCACAAAGGAATATGTGCCATCACCAAGAGAGGGTCTTGTCAACGGCAAATGATCTAGCATGAACCTATATTTTTAAGAATTGTTAGTCTACAAATAAAATGCCTGGATGAACATAAAGGCTTTATGATAATCACTTCACCTGAAATGCACAATAATAAATGAAAAGGTGGGATTATATACCATAAAAATATGTCCCTTCAAATTATATCAATACAACCCACTATGTTGATGCAAAATCATAATGTGATACTATTGTATATCATCAAATAAGACCTGCATGAGCTCATCAAATTGTCAAATAGTGTTCTCTAATAATAAAAATTGTATAGCTCATCAAATGCATGATAATAAGTCGTGTTGAAAAAATACACCCCTTCCAATTATATCGAGTGTACCTGTTATGTGCATGCAAAAATCGTGTTGCCGAAAAAAAACGTTCATCAATAGACCTGCATTTTGAACATATCCTTAATATTCACATAACAAACTTGAACATTAAGGTTTAATGATCATTGTTTTAAATGAAATGCATGATAAAAAAAAATAAGGCACCATTAAAGACCTACTACTCAAGTATGCCTGAAGGGGAATCTCTTTGCTTAAGAGTATCTAGTATTGCTTCATGATCAACAGTAGTCACTGTCCATAGCTCTTTGGTCTTTGATTTTTCTTAATGCTTCAACAACTTGAAATTTGTAGCTATAATAAGGTTTGAATACATTATAATGGTTTTGTGTCTCTCATAGTCTTCAAATGTAGCTATGCCATTCTTTCTAATCATGTATGTTCGCAACCAAGTTCCCACAGCAACAACTGAACCTGTAGGATATGTGAACCCGTCATCATCTGTCATCGGTTGTCTTATATGTTTTCCCTATACACATCGTGCCAACCAATATTCTGATCTCTCTTCATTCCCTTGTAGTGCAACACCTACAAAAACATGTCCTGGTTGTACAAGATCTGATAGACGGTCATACTCAAGTGAACTTTCCATGTCATCATTTGACAAGGATATTGTTTGAGATAAAGGAGTTAGATATTGGGGAACCCACGTATCAACGCACTCACTTGACTTGCACTGATCCCAATCACACCAAACACAATTCTGACAAAAACAAGCAAATGCTCATGTCCAAATGGTCCATGTACTTGCACCTGAGGTGAGAAATGAATGCATCTTTGAAGAATCTTTAATTGTTTGACAATCCAATCTATCTCCCACTGTGCCCTCCTCAACCAACCAAAAGAATTTGGTCACTATTGAGTCAAGAGTACCTCCATGTCACAATGCCGAACTACACCAATCAATAATAGAATGTGCATTAGAGAAATTTGTACCTAAAATCCTCAATTTCTCCTTAACTAGAGCTCTCTTCAAACATACACTTTCTCCATCATGCTCCCCCTTCCCATGCCCTACCTCAAAAAAACACCAAATATGAGGTCTACGCCTCTCTACATGCATTCTACTCAACCAATAAAGCATATGGGCATTCTTGAATTGACCCGTACAGTTATCTGACCATATGATATGTCAATCAATTGCAATATCTTTCTCATGAAAGAACTAAAAAAAATGCTCGAAAGAATGTTGCACATACTCGGAGGAGTGTGATCTATCATCACTCATATAAATATGATACTCCCTGATTGTCTTCCTATCCTCTTTTGTACTATCAGGAGCATGTCTATATGTAATGTGAATAAAAATAGCAATCTGGATTGAATTGTAGGACTGAGATTGTACCTCATTTTATGGTTGCAATGTATAGTTCTCTGCAAAATCAGCCACCGATACAATAGTGCCAATCGAGAAAGAGTTCTTACACATCTTGAACTATTGATCCAACCACTGAGAGCTATGGGTGTGCCTTGCATACTTGTAGAAAATATTTTCCTTAAAATCCAAAATAAAATCAGCAATACTCACTTCTCTTGAGACTAATTCACATCTAGAACCTTCACCTCCACTCTTCAAAGTATATTTCACTATCTCATATCTTTTTTTCTCAACATAATTCTTTCCAAACTTGTGTTCACTTCCCTCATGAAAACATGAAACAAACTTTGACAACCCACCACATTCTGAGCACTTCTCATTCAAACAATCATTTCTATAGAAATAACAACCATCATCTCTAGGGCATAAAAATAGATCTTGCAAGTCTCTTGACGATCTCAGAAATAGTATTGCACCACACTGCTGCAACATCTCATTAGTATGCATCGTAGAACGAATATGACATAAAAGTTCATGGTACATTGAAAACTCCACATGGTACTTCCAACAACAAGTATTGTGAGTCTTAAGAGGAACACAATAAAATAGTTTCAAAGATTCAAAGGCCCTTTGTGATATTCTCAAAGTTGGATGTACTTCATAAAAAAATTTATACATTGTTTGGCTTGATTCCAAGAAATGTTTGGGATGCGGTGTGCGGTTTCGGTTGGGGATGCGGTGTGCAGTTTCAATTGCCGATTCTTAATTTCAAAATGTACTTTACATTGGGTGACACTTTAGAATTAGAGTGCCAAAATTGTTGAATCTCCTCCTTCACATTGTTAGTCAACTTTCTATCAACACATGGAAGCCTCCCACCAAAAGCCCATGTATCTTGTTGAAGTGGATCATCAAGACTTTGTCTTCGTGCAAGCACTCTATCCAAAGTTTTATGATTTATGTTAAAATCAACACAAGTTTGTCTCATTTGATGAGCCTTCCTCAATTGATGGCTTACTAAGGAGGTTGTAATCACTCTCCGAGCGGCTCTCTTATCTCTTTCTTTAGTATTCTTTCCAATAGAATTGAGAGAGTCAAATAGATTTTTAACAATAATAGAATTTCTCTCCATCTTTGTTCATACGAATCTTCAATTTGTTTAGCAATGGTCTCATCTTTATCATCTTTAGCAATTGAACAAAGAGTTGGCATTTCTCGGTCAATGTCTTATTGCTAAAATTTTGGTCAAACTTTTTTGTAGCCCACAACTGAATGGTTCTTGTTGAACTCTTGCCATCAAGATTCGCAATAATTTTCTCATCAATTTTAAATAACCATTTTGGGGTTCTTGAAGGTCTTGGATTTGGAATTTTTCTTTCATCCATGAGAGGGTCTTCATTTATAAAGTAATTAGGTGTTACATATGGTTCACTTGGTTGAGCAACTCCACCTTCAATGTCAAAGTTTTCCACATTTTCACCTCCTATGTCAAACTTTTCCACATGTTGAGCATTTTCATTATCACTTTCAACATTTTCAACATTTTCAAAATTTTCACTTTCAAAATCTACATTTTCATTTTCAATAACTTGTGACACATTTTCAAATTCAATTTCCTCTTCACTTGAAGTAACATTAGCAATATTTAACATACCTTGTCTTCTCCTCCTATGACCTTCTCTATCTCTTTCTCTATACACTTTAATTTGATCAGTTGAAAGTTTTCTTTTGCGTTTAGACTTCCGATGACTACTACTCCCCATTTACCTCCACAAAGATGCTCCTAAATGATTGACAATGTAATATTTGACTTTAAGAATCTCCCAAAAGCACAAATTTGTCTCAACCTGTCTGAAAACCCATGATCGTCGACGGAAAACAGAATATCTAGACCGTGGGCCGTTGGAATCCACAAAATGGCCCACAAGGCTCTTTTTTATTTACAACAATCGGATATCCGATTTTAATGTATAAATTTATGGTCCCAATTTTTTTTCCCATTGCTGCCTTTTTTTAACTGTTGCCACATTAATGGCAATGGCAAAAATTGGATATCTGATAAAATCCGATGTCCAATTTTATTAGTCATATTTTAGAGAGAGAGAGAGAGAGAGAGAGAGAGAGAGATTAGGGAAGAGAGAGAGAGAGAGAGAGGAGGAGGAGAGGGAGAGAGAGATTAGGGGAGAGAGAGAGAGAGATATGGGTTATATTGTATCATTATGGGTCATAATGGGTCCTATGGTGTCCATAGTGGTCATATGGTGTCCTACAACCCCTTAGGACACCATATGACCCCTTAAGACACCATATTAGGTCATTATGGGTCCTATGGTGTCCTAAGGGGTCATATTGTGTCCTACGACCCCTTAGGGAACCCTTAGGACACCATATGGTGTTGTTAGGGGTCATAATGGGTCATAAGGGGTCATGGGACACCATATGACCCCTTAAGACACCAAACTATGTCATTATGGGTCATATTGTGTCCTAAGGGGTCATGGGATAACATATGACCCCTTAGGACACAATATGATCCCTAACGGCTGTTAGGACCCGAAGGCAACTGAGAGGGGGAGTGAATCAATTGTCTCTTAATTTCAACCCAAATATACTTTAACCAAACTTAGTGCATAATATCGGTAAACCAAACTCTAATGCCGGTAGACAATTTAGCAGTTAATAACAGTACCGATAAAGTTTAATTCATGAAATACAAAGACAAAAAACATACACAACACATAACACAGTTATTTGTACGTGGAAACCTTGTAAGGGGAAAAACCATGGTGGGAAACCTTACCCTTAATCAGATGATACTACTGCCGATAGCATGTGTGTACAAATAGGGTCTGCACATGCATAAAGGCCAACTACCTAGAGCTCACTACTCAATCACAAAATGGTATTCACACTGACTATAATTGGATGGTTAAATCCAATGATAATGTACTACTCAAAATAGCATCTTCATATGTTGGATTCAGTATCAGTTAAGCTCTGATTGTCTTCTTCATACCTTCCTTGAATCTTAAGATGATGTCTGCGTGTATAGCTCTGCTTATATTCACATATACCTTATTACAATCCTTTTTCACCTTCTCTACTACATAATCTCATAAATGATATCTTACATATATACCAAAACCAAAAACCAAATGTGTAGGTCGGCTCACTAAGATATTATAATTAAATCAATTACAAATGAATCAATATGCGATGCATGATTTCGGCTCCATGCATTTACAATAATAACCAATCAATAAAACATCTCCATACTGTGTCATGTTGATTTGGAATAGATAATGCTTGTCGGTCCATAACCTAGACCTATTTGCCGGTAATAGCAAATATGCAAACTCGATTGTACCAATAATAAAATCACCAAAACCAAACGTCCAAAAAATGTCTTTCACATAACCAAGTAATCTCTAGATGATAACAGATCATCCTCAGTACCGGTGAACAATATAACCTGTCGGTTAACCAGATACCGATGATTGTGCATAAGTCATTGAACATGTCGGTGAACATAACCAAAGATCTCCACAAGGATAAGTATTAACAAGTGTTGACATCAATGAAAAAACCAATGCAACACATCCATATTACCAACAATTTCCCCCTTTGGCATTGATGACAACACAAGATGGAAAAACCATCTAAGTGCCAAAGCAGAAATGCGAAAAACCAAAAACCAACAATCTTCCAAAGAGATCATTAAAATGCAAATACAGAGAGTAACAATCTCTCCCCCAATGAATAATCTCTCCCCAAAAGATAATGTGTTTTTCCATAGATATCTCTCCCCCTTTGACATCAAATGCCAAAGCAATACAAAACCAAATATAATCAGTTTATAGAACTTATTACAAATACCAATTGCTATAACCAAATTTATTCAATCTACTCCCCCTGAGAAGTAGCTCTCCTTCATCAAAGCTGGAAAAAGGTTTATCTGTTAATTATGTTGGTCTGATGCCATGCTCCAACTATCTAAGTTTCTACTGGTGAGGGTATAACTCCAAGCTGTTCTCTTAGATATTCAAAAGTTTCCTTACGAAAAGGCTTAGTAAAGATATCTGCAATCTTCTCTTTAGTATTCACATAAACCAATTTCACTTCTTTTGCTTCAACATTCTCTTTTAGAAAATTGAATTTGATAGAAATATTTTTAGTTTTAGAGTGAAATACCGAATTCTTTGATATATCAATTGCTACCATATTATCATAGTAAATGATTATAGGTTCTTTGCATTTTACCTTTATGTCCTTCAACATTTGCTTAATCCATAATACACGTGTACAATTAGTTGCTGCTGCAACATATTCTGATTCTGATGTTGATAGTGATGTACAACTTTGTTTCTTGCTCAACCATGAAATTAGTCTACTGCCAAGAAAAAATGCTACGTTGGTGGTGCTTTTTCTGTCATCTACATCTCCTGCCCAATTTGTATCTGTGTATGCACATAAATCAAAATTTTCATCTTTAGGATACCATAAGCCAAGATTTGTTGTGCCTTGTAGGTACCGGAAAATCTTTTTTACTGCTAATTCATGATTTTCCTTAGGATTACTTTGAAATATTGAAACAATTCATACTGCGTTCATAATATCAAGTCTTTTTTGTGTCAAATACAGTAAACCTCCTATCATAGATTTGTATCTTATTAGGTTTACAGGTGTTGATTCATCCTTCAATGATAGCTTATCAGTTGTAGTCATAGGTGTACTTACCGGTTTAAAGTTTTCCATGCCAAATTTCTTAAGTAATTCCTTCAAGTACTTTGATTGATTTATGAATATACCTTTATCAGTCTGTGAAATCTCCAATCCTAAAAATAATTTTATCTCCCCAATCATAGACATTTCAAATTCTTCCTGCATCTTATTAGAAAAGTCTTTACACAATCCATCTTCTCCTCCAAAAATAATATCATCAACAAAAACTTCAATAACCAAGATGTCATCATTAGTCACTTTGTAATATAAGTTGCTGTTAGCATTACCTTTAGTGTGACCAAGCTTCAAAAGATATTTGTCCAATCTAGCATACCAAGCTCTAGGAGCTTGCTTCAATCCATATAAAGCTTTCCTTAACCTGCAAACCATATCTTTGTCATCTGTAAAATAAAATCCATCAGCTTGTTCAATGTAAACTTCCTCTTCAAGATCACTATTCATAAATGCACATTTAACATCCATTTGATATACTATATAGTTCTTGTGTGCTGCAAAAGCTAAGAATAATCTAACTGCCTCAATTCTAGCTACCGGTGCAAAGGTTTCATTATAATCAATTCCTTCTTTCTGTGAATATCCCTTACACACTAATCTTGCATTGTTTCTGATTACCTTACCATGTTCATTAAGTTTATTTCTGAATACCCATTTAGTTCCAATTACATTTTTGTTTTTAGGTCAGGGAACCAATGTCCATGTGTTATTCTTTTCAATTTATTCCAATTCATCTTACATAGCTTTAATCCAATGTTTATCTCCACATGCCTCATTAATAGTTGTTGGTTCAATTTGAGAAATTAGACATACCTCTTCATTTGCTAGTCTTCCTCTAGTCATAACTCCTTGATACTTATTCCCAATTATCTAACTTTCAGAGTGATTCAATCTTACATACCTGGGTGTATTCACTTGTTGTTGTTCTTCAGTCACTGTGGAATTCTTAGATGATGCCGGTGTGATTGGATCAACAATCTGTACCAGTGTACTTATTGTAGGTTCATTTGTGATTATCTCAACTACTGGTTCAGAGTCAATAGACCTTCTAAACTATTCATCAATCTTCACATTTGCACACTCAATGATTTTCTACAATCTCTTATTAAAACATATATATGCCTTACTCTTAGATGAATAACCAAGAAATATTCCATCATCACTTCTAGGATCAAATTTGCCAATATAATCATCTCTCCTATTATAACATTTGCTTCCAAATATTCTAAAATATTGAAGAGTAGGAGTATTACCAAACCATATTTCATGAGGGGTCTTACCAGTTTCACCTTTGATGTGAACTCTGTTGAATTTATAAATAGTTGTACTGACTGCTTCTCTCCAACACACATGAGGTAGGTTTTCTTCTGATATCATGCTTCTAGCTGCATCCAAAATAGTTTTGTTCTTCCTTTCCACAACTCCATTTTGTTGGGGTGCCTGAGGTGCTGATAATTGTCTTTTGATTCCATTCACTTCATAGAATGTATTAAATTCCTTAGATGTGAATTCACCTCATTGATTTGATCTCAAAAATTTGATTTTCTTACCAGTTTCATTCTCTACCATGACCTTGAATAGTTTGAATTTCCCAAAACCTTATGATTTCTCCCTGATAAAAGTAACCCAACACATTCTAGAATAATAATCAATGACTAGCATAAAATATCTATCTCCTTGTAAACTTCTATTTCCTGTTGGACCACATAAATCAGTATGAATTAAGTCAAGAACATTATTGGATTTTTCTAGAATACTCTTAAAAGTTGCTCTAACTTACTTTCCAAATTGACATTCCTTATATACTGGATTGTGAGGTTTAACAATCTTAGGTAAATCCCTTACTGCCTTAGTTGTACTGATTTTCACAATGCAATCAATTACATGACAAAGTCTCCTATGCCATAACCAACTTTCATCAATATGTGCAATCAAGCATGTCTTCTCATTGTTATTCAAATGAAAGATATTACCTCTAGTCTAATTACTAGTTGCAATTTCCAAACCAGTTCTATTCATGGTTTTGCATTTACCATTTTTGAATTGTAATTGAAATCCCTTTTCAACTAATTGACCAACACTCAAAAGATTATGCTTCAAACCTTCAACATAGTAAACATTATCAGTATTGTGCTTACCATCAAAAGATATAGTGTCTTTTCCTCTGATCAAGCAAGCTTTTTCATCTCCAAATCTTACTAGACCTCCATTGCATTCCTAAAAGTTTAAGAACTTACTCTTATCACCAGTCATATGATGTGAACATCAAGAATCAATGATCAATTCATCCTTTTCTTCAATTTTAGCTGTCAGGGCCTGCTCTACCAGTTGAACAGTAGGTATTGGTTGATCTTCTATTATTGCAAAAAAAGCCCATCCATTGTCTGTCGGTTCCTTATCAAAATCATCAGTAACTCCTTCATCAACATAGTAACATGATTTGTCTCTATTCTTCTTAAATCTGTATCTTTGATATTCAGGGTTAGGCTTATATGTTCTTTTAGCTTCTTCTTTCAGTCTTGCATGTCTATCAGGACACCTAGATTCCATATGACCAATTTTATTGCAGTTAAAACATTTAAATGGTGCTTTACCTTCATACTTACTTCCAACTGGACCTTTAGGGATTTTCCTTGCAAATAGTGCTTCAAGCTCTTCAAGTTCTTCATTCTCTCTTCTGATTTCTTCAAGTTCTCTAACATAGAGTGCTTTCCAATCATATTTTTCAAATGATGATGATGATGTTGCAAATGATGAAACTTTGAAAGCCAAATCTGTCTTAATTGTAGCAATAGGACCAAATTCCTCAAGTTCAAAAGATGAAAGTTTTCCAACCAAAGTATCTCTAGATACTGATGCATTAGGCATTGTTCTCAATTCATTAATAGCAGTTACTTTCATTTTGTATTCTGGTGGCAAAGCTCTTAAAACTTTAGAAAGAAATTCATTTTCACTTAAGGATCCTCCACAACATTGTATACCCAAAACAATTTCATTAACTCTTTCCATAAAAACATAAATCCTTTCATCTTCTTCCATTTTCAGATTTTCATACTTGACCCAAAAGCATTCCAGTTTTGCAATTTTGATAGTGGTATCACCTTCATTCAATGTCTCAAATTTATCCCAAATAGCTTTAGCAGTAGATCGATCCGATAATCCCATGATTTTCTGATCTAACAATGTGCTCAAAAGTGCTTCTCTTTCTTTGCAATCATTCTCCTGATCTTTAGCCAAGGTTGGTGGATTAGGTTGACTTTGAGTAGGACCAACATAGCCATTCTTTGTAACATCCCTTATGTCTTTTCCAATGCAATTCAAATGAGTCTCCATTCTGATCTTCCATATACCATAGTTAGTTCCATCAAGCTTCAGATTGTCCTTCCTGAAATAGTTAGTTGCCATAGAATCTCCTCAAGTTGTTAAACTTCTACAAAAAGAGGACTTAGCTCTGATACCAATTGTTAGGACCCAGAGGCAACTGAGAGGGGGGGGTGAATCAGTTGTCTATTAATTTCAACCCAAATATACTTTAACCAAACTTAGTGCATAATACTAGTAAACCAAACTTTAATGCCGGTAGACAGTTTAGCAGTTAATAATAGTACCAGTAAAGTTTAATGCATGAAATAGAAAGACAAATAACATACACAACACATAACAGAGTTATTTGTACATGGAAATCTTGTAAGGGGAAAAACCACAGTGCGAAACCTTACCCACAATCAGATGATACTACTACAGATAGTATGTGTGTACAAATGGGGTCTACACATGCAGAAAGGCCAACTGCCTAGAGCTCACTGCTCAATCACAAAATGGGAGTCACACTGAGTACAATTAGATGGTTAAATCCAATGATAATGTACTGCTCAAAATAGCATCTTCATATGCTAGATTCAGTACCGGTTAAGCTCTGATTGTCTTCTTCATACCTTCCTTGAATCTTCAAATGATGTCTATGTGTATAGCTCTTCTTATATTCCCATATACCTTATTATAATCCTTTTTCACCTTCTCTACTACATAATCTCACAAATGAGATCTTACATATATACCAAAACCTAAGACCAAATGTGTAGGTTGGCTCACTAAGATATTACAATTAAATCAATTACAAATGAATCAATATGCGATGCATGATGTCAACTTAATGCATTTACAATAATAACCAATCAATAAAACATTTCCATAATGTGTCATGCTGATCTGGAATAGATAATTCTTGTCAGTTCATAACCTAGACCTATTTGCTGGTAACAACAAATTTGCAAACTCGACTATACCAATAATCAAATCACCAAAACCAAATGTCCAAACAATGTCTTCGACATAACCAAGTAATCTCGAGATGATAACAGATCATCCTCGGTGCCAGTGAACAATATAACTTGTCGGTTAACCAGATATTGGTGACTGTGCATAAGTCACTGAACATGTCGGTGAACATAAGCAAAGATCTCCACAAGGATAAGTGTTGACAAGTGTTGACATCAATGACAAAACCAATGCAACACATCCATAATACCAACAATGACACCATATGGTGTCATAAGAGGTCCTATGGTGTCCATAGGGGTCATATGGTGTCCTACGACCCCTTAGGACACAATATGACCCATAACGACCCAACATGGTGTCTTAAGGGGTCATATGGTGTCATACAACACCATATGACCCTTTATGACACCATATGTTGTCATTATGGGTCATATGGTGTCCTAAGGGGTCATGGGACACCATATGAACCCTTAAGACACCAAATTGTGTCGTTATGGGTCATATTGTGTCCTAAGGGGTCATGGGACTCCATATGACCCCTTAGGACACCATATGACCCCTAACGACACCATATATGATTTCATTAGGGGTCATATGGTGTCTTAAGGGGTCATATGTTGTCCCATGACCTGTTAGGACACAGTATGACCCATAACCACACAATTTGGTGTCTTAAGGGGTCATATGGTGTTGTTAGGGGTCATATGGTGTCCCATGACCCCTTAGGACATAATATGACCCATAACGACACAATTTAGTGTCTTAAGGGGTCATATGGTATCCTAGGATATCTTATGACCCCTATGGACACCATATGACACCTTATGAAACTATATACTATCATTAGGGGTCATATGGTGTCCTAAGGGGTCATAAGGGGTCATGGGACACCATATGAACCCTATATGGTGTCCTAAGGGGTCATATGTTGTCCCATGACCCCTTAGGACACAATATGACCCATAACGACACAATTTGGTGTCTTAAGGGTTCATATGGTGTCTCATGACCCGTTATGACATCATAGGACACCGTATGACCCCTATGGACACCATATGACCCCTTAAGACACCATATGGTGTCGTTATGGGTCATATTGTGTCCTAATGGGTCATATTGTGTTATATGACCCCTTTAAGACATCATATAACCCCTTAGGACACAATATGACCCCTTATGACACCATATTGGGTCACTTTGGGTCCTATGGTGTCCTAAGGGGTCATATGACACAATATGACCTCTTAGGACACCATAGGACCCAAAGCGACCCAATATTGTGTCCTAAGGGGTCATATTGTGTCCTAAGGGGTCATATGATGTCTTAAAGGGGTCATATGACACAATATGACCCATTAGGACACAATATGACCCATAATGACCAAATATGGTGTCTTAAGGGGTCATATGGTGTCCTAAAGGGTCGTATGACACCATATTGTTGGTATTTTGGATATGTTGATATGGTTTTGTCATTGATGTCAACACTTGTCATCGCTTGTCAAAACTTGTCAATACTTATTAGCACTTGGAGATTTTGGTTATGTTCACCAACAAAATAGAGACTCATGCAAGTCACTGGTATTTGGTTCACCGGAAGATTATATTGTTCATCGACACTTGGAATGACTTGGAAACTACTTGGTTATGTCGAAGACATTATTTGATCATTTGGTTTTGGTGATTTGGTTAATTGTTTATTTCAGTTTGCATATTTTCTATTATTGGCAAATAGGTCTAAGATAAGCACTGGAAGATTTATCTATTCCAGATCAGCACGACATGTTATGGAAATGATTTATTATTATTGTAAATGCATTGAGCCGACATCATGCATCAGGTATTGATTTGTTTGTAATTGATTTCATTGTAATATCTTTTAGTGAGCTAACCTATTCAATTGGTCTTAGGTTATGGTATATACGTAAGATTGAAAAGAAGAAGGGATTGTGAATATGAAAAGGATTGCAATAAGGTATATGCAAAAATAAATAGAGCTATACATGCAGACATCATTTGAAGGTTGAAGGAAGGATTTTGTGAAGGCAACAAAAAATTAACAGGTACTGAATCCAACATATGAAGATGCTATTTTATGCAATACATTATTATTGGATTTAACCATCCAATTGTAGTCAGTGTGACTCTCATTTTGTGATTGAGCAGTGAGCTCTAGGCAACTAGCCTTTCTGAATGTGCAGAATCCATATTGTAAACACATACTATCTGCAGTAGTATCATTTGATTGTGAGTAAGGCTTCCCACCATGGTTTTTCCCCTTACAGGGTTTCCAGGTACAAACATTTGTGTTATGTGTTGTGGATGTTATTGTTTTTTTGTTTCATGCATTAATCTTTATCGGTATTGCAATTAACAATTAAAACTATCTACCGACATAAAGTTTGGTTTATCGGTATTAAGCATTAAGTTTTGGTTAAGTTAATTTTGGCCAAATTTATTGGACAAATGATTCACTCCCCCCCTCTTAGTTGTCTCTAGGACCTAACAATTGGTATCAGAGCCTAGTCCTCTTTTTGTAGAAGTTTAACAGCTTGAGGAGATCCAATGTCTTCTAACTATTTCAGGAAGGACAGTCAGAAACTTGATGGAACCAACTATGGCATATGGAAGATCAGGATGGAGACACATTGGAATTGCATTGGAAAGGATATATGGGAGGTTAAAAAGAATGGTTATACTGCTACTACTCCCGGTCAGCCTAATCCACCAACCTTCGAAAAAGATGAGGAAAATGATTGCAAAGCAAGAGAAACACTTTTGAGTGCATTGTCAGATAGATCTACTGCTAAAGCTATTCGGGAAAAATTGGAAACATTGAATGAAGGAGATTCCACAGTCAAAATTGCAAAACTTGAATGCTTCCGGGTCAGGTATGAAAGTCTGAAAATGGAAGAAGAAGAAAGAATTTTTGCTTTTATGGAAAGAGTAAATGAAATTTTTTTGGGTATACAATGTTGTGGAGGAACCTTACATGAAGATGAGATTGTTTCTAAAGTTTTAAGAGCTTTACCACCGGCATATAAAATAAAAGTTACTGCTATAAATGAATTAAGAACAATGCCTAATGCATCAATATCTAGAGACACTTTGGTTGGAAAACTTTCAGCTTTTGAGCTTGAGGAATTTGGTCATGTTACTACTATCAAGACAGATCTAGCCTTCAAGGCATCATCATCAACTACAACATCATCATCATTATCTGATAAATCTGATTCGAAAGCCTTCTATCCAAGAGAACTTGAAGAAAGCAGGAGAGAAAATGAAGAAATTGAAGAACTTGAAGCACTATTTGCAAGGAAAATGCCTAAAGGTCCAATTGGAAGTAAGTATGAAGGTAAAGCACCCTTTAAATGTTTTAACTATAATAAGATTGGTCATATAGCATCTAGATGTCCTGATAGACATGCAAGATTAAGAGAAGAAGCTAAAAGAACATATAAGCCTAACCCTGACTATCAGAAATATAAATTTAAGAAGAATAGAGCCAAATCTTGTTATTATGTTGATGAAGGAGTTACTGATGATTCTAATGAGGATCCGGTAGACAATGGATGGGCTTTTGTTGCTATAACAAAAGATCAACTGACACCTACTGTTCAACTGGTAGAGCAGGCCCTGGTAGCTAAAGTTGAAGATAAGGATGAATGGATCATTGATTCAGGATGTTCACATCACATGACTGGTGATAAGAGTAAATTCTTAACCTTTTAGGAATACAATGGAGGTTTAGTAAGATTTGGAGATGACAAAGCTTGTTTGACCAAAGGAAAAGGCACCATATCTTTTGATGGTAAGCATAATACTGATAATTTTTATTATGTTGAAGGTTTGAAGCATAATCTTTTGAGTGTTGGTCAATTAGTTGAGAAAGGATTTCAGTTACAATTCAAGAATGGCAAATGCAAAATCTTAAACAGAACTGGTTTGGAAATTGCAACTGGTAATCAAACTAGAGGTAATATCTTTCATTTGAACAAAAATGAGAAAGCATGTTTGATTGCACATATTGATGAAAGTTGGTTATGGCATAAGAGACTTTGTCATGTAAATTTTGATTGCATTGTGAAAATCAGTACTACTAAGGTAGTTAGAGATTTACCTAAGATTGTTAAACCTCACAATCCAGTATATAAGGAATGTCAATTTGGAAAGCAAGTTAGAGCATCTTTCAAGAGTATTCCGGAAAAGTCTAACAATGTTCTTGATTTAATTCATATTGATTTATGTGGTCCAGCAAGAACTAGAAGTATACAAGGAGATAGATATTTTATGCTAATCATTGATGATTATTCTAGAATGTGTTGGGTTACTTTTCTTAGAGAAAAATCTGAAACATTTGGGAAATTCAAACTATTCAAAGTGATGGTAGAAAATAAAAATGGCAAGAAAATCAAATGTTTGAGATCAGATCAAGGAGGTGAATTCACATCTAAAAAATTTAATGCATTTTGTGAAGTGAATGGGATCAGAAGACAGTTGTCAGCACCCGAGACACCCCAGTAGATTGGAGTTGTGGAAAGGAAAAATAGAACTATCCTGGATGCATCCAGAAGTATGATATCAGAAGCAAATCTACCTCATATATACTGGAGAGAAGCGGCCAATACAACTATTTATACATTCAACAGAGTTCACATCAGAGGAGAAACCGATAAGACCCCACGTGAACTATGGTTTGGTAATACTCCTACTCTTAAATATTTCAGAATATTTGGAAATAAATGCTATATTAGAAGAGATGAGTATATTGGCAAATTTGATCCTAGAAGTGATGAAGGAATATTTCTTGGTTATTCATCTAAGCGCAAGGCATATAGATGTTTTAAAGAGAGATTGCAGAAAATTGTTGAGAATGCAAATATGAAGATTGATGAACAATTTAGAGGAAATTCAAGGTACACAGACTCAGAACCGGCAATAGAGATAATCACAAATGAACCTACTATGAATACACTAGTACAGACTGGTAATCTAATTACACCGACATCATCTGGAGATTCAACGGTCACTACAGAACAACAACAAGTAAAAACACCCCGTTATGTAAGATTGAATCATTCTGAAGATCAGATAATTGGAAACAAATTTCAAGGAGTTATGACTAGAGGAAGATTGGCAAATGAGGAGGTATGTCTTATTTCTCAAGTTGAACCTACATAAATTAGTGAGGCATGTGAAGATAAATATTGGATTAAAGCAACAGAAGATGAATTGGAACAAATTGAAAGGAATAACACTTGGTCATTAGTTCCCCGACCTAAAGACAAAAATGTAATTGGAACTAAATGGGTTTTTATAAATAAACTTAATGAAGATGGAATGGTAATCAAAAACAAAGAAATATTGGTATGTAAGGGATATTCTCAGAAAGAAGGAATTTATTACAATGAAACCTTTGCATCGGTAGCTAGAATTGAGGCAATAAGACTTTTATTGGGTTTTGCAGCACACAAGAACTATAAAGTATATCAAATGGATGTTAAATGTGCATATATCTAAATGGAGATATTGAAGAAGAAGTTTACATTTGGATTTTCTTTGAAGGATAACAAAGGCATGGTTTGCAGGTTAAGGAGAGTTTTATATGGATTGAAACAAGCTCCTAGAGCTTGGTATGCAAGATTGGACAAATATCTTTTGAAGCTTGGTTACACAAAAGGTAATGTTGATAGCAATCTATACTACAAAGTGACTAATGATGACATCTTGGTTATTGAAGTTTTTGTTGATGATATAATCTTTGGAGGAGAAGATGGTTTGTGTAAAGACTTTCCTAACAAAATGTAGCAAGAATTTGAAATGTCTATGATTGGAGAGATAAAATTCTTTTTAGGATTGCAAATTTCACAGACTGATAAAGGTATATCCTATGTCAATCTAAGTACTTGAAAGAATTACTAAAGAAATTTGGCATGGAAAACTGTAAACCGGTAAGCACACCTATGACTACAACTGATAAATTATCTTTGAAGGATGAATCTACACCTGTTAATCTGACTAGATACAAATCTATGATAGGAGGTTTACTGTATTTGACACAAACAAGACCCGATATTATGAATGTAGTATGTATTGTTTCAAGATTTCAGAGTAATCCTAAAGAAAATCATGAATCATCAGTGAAAAGGATTTTTCGGTACCTACAGAGCACTGCAAATCTTGGTTTATGGTATCCTAGAGATGAAAATTTTGACTTATGTGCATACACAAATGCTAATTGGGCAGGAGATGTGGATGACAGAAAAAGCACCACCGATGGAGCATTTTTTCTTGGACATTGACTAATTTCATGGCTAAGCAAGAAACAGAGTTGTACAAGTCTATCAACAGCTGAATTAGAATATGTTGTAGCAACAACCAACTATACACAGGTATTATGGATCAAGCAAATGTTGAAGGACATAAAGGTAAAATGCAAGGAACCTATAACTATTTACTGTGACAATACAAAAGCAATTGATATATCTAAGAACTCGGTATTTCACTCTAAGACTAAACATGTTTCTATCAAATTCAATTTTCTAAAGGAGAATGTTGAAGCAAAAGAAGTGAAATTGGTTTATGTGAATACTAAAGAGCAAATTACAGATATTTTTACAAAGCCTTTGCCTAAGGAAACATTTGAGTATCTCAGAGAGAAACTTGGAGTCCTACCCCCACCGGTAGAGACTAAGACACTTGATGTTTGTCATCAACCGACATAATTAACAGAGAAATATTTTATTCCGGATTAGATGAGGAGAGCTACTTCTCAGGGGAAGTAGTTGGTATATTGAATGAGTTGGTATTTTGTGATAAGTTCTTTGAACTAATTGTATTTGGTTTTTGTATTGCTTTGGCATTTGATGTCAAAGGGGGAGAGATTGATATGGAAAAAAACATGGATAACACATATTATTTCTAGGGGGAGAGACTTTATCCCTTGGGGAGAGATATTATGTATTTTTGATTTCTGGTTATAATCTCTTTGGGAGATTGTTGATTTTTGGTTTTTAGCATTTCTGTTTTGGCACTTTGATGGTTTTTCCATCTTGTGTTGCCATCAATGCCAAAGGGGGAGATTGTTGGTATTTTGGATATGTTGATATGGTTTTGTCATTGATGTCAACACTTGTCATCGCTTGTCAACACTTGTCAACACTTATTAGCACTTGGAGATTTTGGTTATGTTCACCGGCAAAACAAAGACTCATGCAAGTCATTGGTATTTGGTTCACCAACAGATTATATTGTTCACCGGCACTTGGAATGACTTGGAAACTACTTGGTTTTGTTGAAGACATTATTCAATCATTTGGTTTTGGCAATTTGGTTAATTGTTTACTTGAGTTTTCATATTTGTTGTTACCGGCAAATAGGTCCAGGATAAGCACCGACAGACTTATCTATTCCAGATCAGTACGAAATGTTATGGAAATGATGTATTATTATTGTAAATGCATTGAGCTGACATCATGCATCGAGTATTGATTTGTTTGCAATTGATTTTATTGTAATATATTTTAGTGAGCCGAACTATTCAATTGGTCTTAGGTTATGGTATATATGTAAGATCTTATTTGTAAGATCGAAAAGAAGAAGGGATTGTGAATGTGAAAAGGATTGCAATAAGGTATATGTGAAAATAAACAGAGCTATACATGTAGACATCATTTGAAGGTTGAAGGAAATATTTTGTGAAGGAAATTAGAACTTAACCAGTACTTAATCCAGCATATGAAGATGCTATTTTGTGCAGTACATTATTATTGGATTTAACCATCCAATTGTAGTCAATGTGACTCTCATTTTGTGATTGAGCAGTGAGCTCTAGGAAGCTGGCCTTTCTGCATGCGCAGAATCCATATTGTACACACATACTATCTGCAGTAGTATCATTTGATTGTGGGTAAGGCTTCCCACCATGGTTTTTCCCCTTATAGGGTTTCCACGTACAAACATTTGTGTTTTGTGTTGTGGATGTTATTGTCTTTCTATTTCATGCTTTAATCTTTACCAGTATTGCAATTAACTGTTAAAACTATCTACTGGCATAAAGTTTGGTTTACCGGTATTAAGCATTAAGTTTTGGTTAAGTTAATTTTGGTTGAATTTATTGGACAACTAATTCACCCCCCCTCTCAGTTGTCTTTGGGACCTAACACATATGACCCCTATGGACACCATAAAACCCCTTAAGACACCATATTGAGTCATTATGGGTCATATTGTGTTCTAATGGGTCATATTGTGTCATATGACGCCTTTAAGACATCATATGACCCCTTAGGAGACAATATGACCCCTTATGACACCATATTGGGTTGCTTTGTGTCCTATGGTGTCCTAAGGGGTCATATTGTGTCCAACGACCCCTTAGGACACCATATGACCCATAATGACACAATTTGGTGTCTTAAGGAGTCATATGGTGTCCTACGACACCATATGACCTGTATGGACACCATATGACCCCTAACGACACCATATAGTGTCATAAAGGGTCGTATGTTTTCCTTAGGGGTCATATGGTGTCCCATGAAACCTTATGACCCCTTAGGACAACATATGACCCATTATGACATCATATTTGGTCATTATGGGTCCTATGGTATCCTAAGGGGTCATATTATGTCATATGACCCCTTAGGACACCATATGACCCCTAACGACAACATATGGTGTCATAAGGGGTCCTATGGTGTCCATAGGGGTCATATAGTGTCCTACGACCCCTTAGGACACCATATGACCCCTTAAGACACCATATTGGGTTGTTATGGGTCCTATGGTGTCCTAAGGGGTCATATTATGTCCTACGACCCCTTAGGACACCATATGACCCCTAACAACACAATTTGGTTTCATAAGGGGTCCTATGGTGTCCATACGCATCATATGGTGTCCTACGACACCTTAAGACACCATATGACCCATTAAGACACCATATTGGATCGTTATGCATCCTATGGTGTCCTAAGGGGTCATATTGTGTCCTACGACCCCTTAGGACACTATATGACCCCTTAGGACACCATATGACCCCTAACGACACCATATGGTGTCATAAGGGGTTCTATAGTGTTCATAGGGGTCATATGGTGTCCTACAACCCCTTAGTACACCATATGACCCCTTAAGACACAATATTGGGTCATTATGAGTCCTTTGGTGTCCTAAGGGGTCATATTGTGTCCTACAACTCCTTAGGACACCATATCACCCCTTAAGACACCAAATTGTGTTGTTATGAGTCATATTGTGTCCTAATGGGTCATATTGTGTCATATTACCCCTTTAAGACATCATATGACCCCTTAGGACACAATATGACCCATAACGACACAATTTAGTGCCTTAGGGGGGTCATATGGTGACCCATGACCCCTTATGATGTCTTAGGATAAAATATGGCCCCTATGGACACCATATGACCTCTTAGGACACCATATAGTGTCGTTAGGGGTCATATGGTGTCCCAATGGGTCATATTGTATCATATGACCCTTTTAAGACATCATATGACCCTTAGGACACAATATTACCCCTTATGACACCATATTGGGTCGCTTTGGGTCCTATGGTGTCCTAAGGGGTCATATTATGTCCTACTACCCCCTTAGGACACCATATGACCCATAACAATATAATTTGGTGACTTAAGGGGTCATATGGTGTTCTATGACTCCTATGGACACCATATGACCCCTTATGACACCATATGGTGTCATTTGGGATCATACAGTGTCCTAAGGGGTCATAAGGGGTCATGGGACACCATATGACCCCTTAAGACAACAAATTGTGTCATTATGGGTTATATTGTGTCCTAATGGGTCATGGGACAACATATGACCCCTTAGGACACCATATGACCCCCTAACGATACCATATGGTGTCACAAGGGGTCCTATGGTGTCCTATGACCCCTTAGGACACCATATGACCCCTTAAGACACCATATTTGGTCGTTATGGGTCATATTGTGTCATATGACCCCTTTAAGACATCATATGACCCCTTAGGACACAATATGACCCCTTATGACACCATATTGGGTCGCTTTGGGTCATATGGTGTCCTAAGGAGTCATATTGTGTCCTATGACCCCTTAGGATGTTGGTATTATGAACTGGTTGTATCTGGTTTTTGTATTGCTTTGCCATTTGATGTCAAAGGGGGAGAGATATCTTTGAAAAACACATTATCCTTTGGGGAGAGATTATTCATTGGGGGAGAGATTGTTACTCTTTGCATCTGTATTTTGATTTCTGGTATTGATCTATTCTGGAGATTGTTGGTTTTTTGTTTTTGGCATTTCATCTTTGGCACTTAGATGGTTTTTCCATCTTGTGTTGCCATCAATGCCAAAGGGGGAGATTGTTGGTATTATGGATATGTTGCATTGGTTTTCTCATTGATGTCAACACTTATCAACACTTATCTTTTTGGAGATCTTTGGTTATGTTCACCGGCATGTTCAATGACTTATGAACAGTCACCGATATTTGGTTCACCGGTAGGTTATATTGTTCACTGACACTGAGGATGATCCGTTATCATCTAGAGATTACTTGGTTATTTCGAAGACATGGTTTGGACACTTGTTTTGGATATTTGGTTATTGGTCTAATCGAGTTGGCATATTTGTTGTTACCAGCAAATTGGTCTAGGTTATGGACCAGCATGCATTATCTAGTCCAGATCAGCACAACACATTATGGAGATAATTTATTGATTGGTTATTATTGTAAATGCATTGAGCTAACATGGTACTGAATCCAGCATTGGAGATGCTACTTTGAGCAGTACATTATCATTTGATTTAATGATCCAATTGTAGTCAGTGTGACTCGCATTTTGTGATTGAGCAGTAAGCTCTAGGCAGTTGGCCTTTCTACATGTGGAAACCCCATTTGTACACACATACACTCTGTAGTAGTATCATCTGATTGTGGGTAAGGTTTCCCACCATGGTTTATCCCCTTACAGGGTTTCCACGTACAAATATCTGTGTTATGTGTTGTGGATGTTATTTCTCTTTCTATTTAATGCAGTAAGCTTCATCAGTATTCTTATTAACTATTAAACTATCAACTGACATTAAGTTTGGTTTACCGGTATTATGCATCAAATCTGATTAAATTATATTTGGGTTGAAATTAATAGACAACTGATTCACCCCCCCCCCCCTTAGTTGCCTCCGGGTCCTAACAGAGCACACCATAGGACCGAAAGAGACCCCATATGTTGTCATCAGGGGTCATATTGTGTCCTAATGGATCATATGATGTCTTAAAGGGGTCATACGACATAATATGACCCATTAGGATACAATATGACCCATAATGACCCAATATAGTGTCATAAGGGGTCATATGGTGTCATAAGGGGTCATATGGTACCCATAGGGGTCATATGGTATCCTAGGACCTCTAAGGACACCATATGACCCCTTAAGACACCATATTGGGTCGTTATGGGTCATATTGTGTCATATGACCCCTTTAAGACATCATATGACAACTTAGGACACAATATGACCCCTTATGACACCATGTTGGGTTGTCCTATGGTGTCCTAAGCGGTCATATTGTGTCCTACGACCCCTTAGGACACCATATGACCTATAACAACACAATTTGGTGTCTTAAGGGGTCATAGGACACCATATGGTGTCATAAGGGGTCGTATGTTGTCCTTAGATGTCATATGGTGTCCCATGAACCCTTATGACCCCTTAGGACACCATACGACCTGTTACGACACCATATTGGGTTGTTATGGGTCCTATGGTGTCCTAACGGGTCATATTATGTCTTATGACCCCTTAGGACACCATATGACCCCTAACGACACCATATGGCATCATAAGGGGTCCTATGGTGTCCTATGACCCCTTAGTACAACCATATGACACCTTAAGACACCATATTGAGTCGTTATCAGTCCTAAGGTGTCCTAAGGGGTCATATTATGTCCTATGACCCCTTAGGACATCATATGACCCCTTAGGACACCATATGACCCCTAACGACACCATATGGTGTCATAAGGGGTCCTATGGTGTCCATAGGGGTTGTATGGTGTCCTATGACCCCTTATGACACCATATTTGGTCATTATGGGTCATACTGTGTCCTAATGGGTCATATTATGTTATATGACCCCTTTAAGACATCATATGACCCCTTAGGACACAATATGACCCCTTATGACACCATATTGGGTCTCTTTGGGTCCTATGGTGTCCTAAGGGGTCATAATTTGTGTCCTAAGGGGTCATATGATGTCTTAAAGGGGTCATATGACACAATATGAACCCATTAGGACACAATATGACCCATAACGACCCCATATGGTGTCATAAGGGGTCATATGGTGTTGTAGTACCCCTTAGGACACCATATGACCCTTTAAGACAACCATATTGGGTTGTTATGGGTTATATTGTGTCCTAATGGGTCATATTGTGTTATATGACCCCTTTAAGACATCATATGACCCCTTAGGACACAATATGACCCCTTATGACACCATATTAGGTTTCTTTGGGTCTTATGGTGTCGTAAGGGGTCATATTGTTTCCTACGACCCCCTCAGGACACCATATGACCTATAATGACACAATTTGGTGTCTTAAGGGGTCATATGGTGTCCTACGACACCATATGACCCCTAATGACACCATATGGTGTCATAAGGGATCGTATGTTGTCCTTAGGGGACATATGGTGTCCCATGAACCCTTTTGACCCCTTAGGACACCATATCGACCCATTATGACACTGTATTGGGTCATTATGGGTCCCTATGGTGTCCTAAGGGGTCATATTATGCTCTACAACCCCTTATGACACCATATGACCCCTAACGACACGATATGGTGTCATAAGGGGTCTTATGGTTTCTATAGGGATCATATGGTGTCCTGACGACCCCTTAGGACACTATATGACCCCTTAAGACACCATATTGGGTTGTTATGGGTCCTATGGTGTCCTAAGGGGTCATATTGTGTCCTATGACCCCTTAGGACACCATATGGTGTCCTAAGGGGTCCTATGGTGTCCATAGGGGGTCATATGGTGTCCTACGACCCCTTAGGACACCATATGACCCCTTAAGACACCATATTGGGTTGTTATGGGTCCTATGGTTTCCTAAGGGGTCATATCATGTCCTACAACCCCTTAGGACACCATATGACCCTTAAGACAACCAAATTGTGTCATTATGAGTCATATTGTGTCCTAATGGGTCATATTGTGTCATATGACCCCTTTAAGGACATCATATGACCCCTTAGGACACAATATGACCCCTTATGACACAATATGACCCCTTATGACACCATATTGGGTCCTATGGTGTCCTAAGGGGTCATATTGTGTCCTACGACCCCTTAGGACACCATATGACCCATAATGACATAATTTGGTGTCTTAAATCTCTCTCTCTCTCTCTCTTCCCTAATCTCTCTCTCCCTTTCCCTCCCTCCCCTCCCTCCCTCTCTGTCTCTCTGTCTCTCTGTCTCTCTATCTCTCTCTCTTTCTCTCCCCCCCCCCTCTCTCTCTCTCTCTCTCTCCTTCCCCCCTCTCTCTTTCCCTCCCCCCTCCCTTCCCCCCTCTCTCTTTCCCTCCCCCTCCCTTCCCCCCTCTCTCTCTCTCTCTCTCTCTCTCTCTCTCTCTCTCTCTCTCTCTCGCTCTCTCTCTCTCTCTCTCTCTCTCTCTCTCTCTCTCTCTCTCTCTCTCTCTCCCCCCTAATCTCTCTCCCTCTCTCTCTCTCTCCTCTCTCTCTCTCTCTCCCTAATATCATATACTAATTTATTTATAAATTAAAATATTAAAATGCTATATATTAATAAACATTAGATTAATTATGTGCAAATTTAGTTAGTAAATTTACTTATTAAAATTGATATCTGATTTGTGTTGTAAAATTTTCAAATTTCCAATTTAAGCTTGGGAATGCTTTGGGATTTGGCTTGGAAGTGACAAGCTTGGAAAGTCAACTGGAAAAACGTGTTTTTTAGTATTCCTTGATTTTCTAGACTTTACACTGGTGGCTAACGACTTTTTTTGTAGCCAAAATTGATAAAATGAAAAGGTTTTTTAAGGATGTTCTCAGATTTCCAACAATATAAGGCTTGTCTTATTTTGACTTTAATAAATAATTATTATTTATTTTGTAATTGAATTCTAACAATAGTCCTGATTGATAGACTGATTAAAAAACACTCATAGCTTTCAAAAGGTATAACTTTTTTTGAATCCAAAACATGCATCACATCCTATGCTTCGTCTACTATAGGGGAAAATTTAAAAAAATAAAAAATTCATAAGGTTTTGACCAAGTTAAGGTGGTCCGACGTAGGAGTTTCTGAATTTCTGAAAAGTTGTAGTAAAAAATTCATAAATAATTTTTTTTCTTTATAAAAAATTATAAAAAAATGTGTCACATCCGGACATGAGTCTAATACTTATATTATAAATATTATAAAAAAATATTATTATTTGATTGTGATTAGGGTGGTCAGACATACATCTACTTCTTATCTTTTTCCTGAAATTTTAGTACCACTGCATTGAAATTTGAAATTTTCATCAAATAGGATTTTTTTTTTCCAAAAAACCAGTAGCTTAGAAACTAAATTCAATTTTCTATATATTCTCTTCTTACATATTTTAAAATTAAGGTTCACAACTTATTCAAATTTTCATGTCAAGTTGCATAACTCTGATTTTCTGAAATTTCATTGCCACTTAAGGGCCTGTTTTGGCACACCGTGATCCTGCACATACCCAACATTTTTTTTAACTGATGAGATTCAAGGTTTTTATCATGGCCTAAGTCAAGGGATGGTCATAATAGGGACTTCCTCCCCAATCCACATATTCAATTAAGAATTTTCTTATTCAACTTAGAAACCAAGCACTCAACTCATGTCAACTTATCATCCACAATCAAAGTCCAATAGCCACCACTTGAAATTCCAACACTAGATGTCACTTTTGGAGATTAAAACATGTATCTCCATCTTGACAACCTTATGGCATTACTATTAGAGAACAACTATATTGAATTCAATGACACAACACCACAATTAATAAAACTAATCATTTTTTCTCAATAACCTAGTAAGGAAGAATTACATGCAATTTACTTGACCTCTTAATCCATCTTAAATCTTATTGAAGTTTATTGAGTTAAAATCAAACTAATAATATTCAAGTGATTAATTATAGATTTTGTTTCTCATTTTTAAATAATATAATTTACTTTCTAAAATAAACTCACTAACTATAATCTTACTAATATAACATACCTTTATAAGTCTTAGGTTGTTGGTTGCTGCTAGGTTTTTTGGACTCTTGGGGTATGCCCTTGTTTCTTTTATCTCTGTTATACTCTCATTACAAACTTTTTTTTATGATTTTTTGATGTTGATAATGTGTTGTTGATAGTCTATGACTATGTTAAGGTTCAACACCTTGGTTAACGATGCTTTACTAATAAAAAACATGCATATCTTCTTCCACAAGGAATGTGTAGCTACACATATACATATTAATTAGCACAAAGTTTAATAGACAAAAATAAATACTACTTTATTCTTTTAAATTTTTCCTAGTCTTTATCAAACATACCAAAGCTTTGGTTGAAGGTGGCATTATAGTCAATTGATATCTCTATCACAACATCCTCCATATTCAACTTTCATAATTCAAAATTATATTGATTAGATATCTCATTTCATACTAGATTACATTCTAACTATAGATATAATACTATTAAATTATTTTTCATAATATCCATAAAATTATTTTTTTGTCTATAGTTATAAATGAATTGAAAAAAATAATCACTAATAGAATTTATCATTGTAAGCTTTCAACTTCTTACAAATTAGTAATCACCTAAATAATTTAACCTACAACTTGATACCAATTATTAGGGATTTTAACCCCTATTCTAAATTACCAAGATACCTAGGATAAGGGAAAAGTAAGATTATGTTGTAATGTCTGCCAAAATACCCTACAAAAATTAACCAACTAACTACCAAAGAGGTAAATTTTTTCTTTAATAAAAAAATTAAAACCAATGCAACACATATAACTCAATAATCATTTACATCTACTTAAACATTTTTTAACCATGCACATAATCTACCTAAAGCATGATCACATGAATATAATACGCAAGTGGAAATAAATAACATCTCATCAACTAACATTCCCTAGGGTATCTCAATGCTATTGCTTAGCATTAATACAACAACATCATAGAACACCATCATGTTCTAATAAATTAATTAACTCTATCATTCTTTCGTATCATTTACTTCTTTCTATAACATAAAGAATCATTCATTTAATTAAGCTATCATGAACACATTCCATCCTACTCAATTACCATTAATTTTCCCTTATGTTCATTTTAATACCAATTGCAAATGTTCCTATAAACTTTTCTTAACCATTCAATATACCATCATTATCTCATTACTAACATCACTACAACATAACTACTTCATTCCTTCAATAAAAATAACAATAGAACCAGGATTTCATCATAATACCATAATTTCTATTATTAAAAATCTCATTACATGTCATTCCTTACAAGAGTATCTAATCATCTTATAAAAAGATTACAATATAATTTACATCAAGATACATAGTATCCAATCTACAATACATGTCTCATGAATCCTACTAACATAAATGTCACATGAATAACATTACAATAATGGTTTACATTCTAACAAGGTATGCAACAACTTGCTCCAAATAATCCAACCTTAAGCTGAAGAGATAAAGGATCCACATCCATGCACATGAGCATCCAATGAAGAACATCCCAATAGAAGAAGGCATCATACCACCTGACCATGTGAAACCAATAAGGAACCACCCCCCATGCTACAAAGAATGACACAAGGTCTTACACACACTCTAGACCTAGGCTGACACCTAACAACCAAAGGACACAATGAAAGCAATAACTATAAATAAAATAATTACATGAACAATAATCCCAAATCACATCATGAGGCTAAATCAAAAACATAAAACTCCTAGAGGTAAATCAACAACCCTGGCATAAGGAACAAAGACACATATAAGGAAGAGTGTCATTGCATGCTACCCTCACAAAGGAGACCCACACCCCTAATAGATATGTGGGACCATCTCCACCTATGTGAGAATCAAGGGAGCTTGGTTTTCCATCTCTATGACCTTCCCAAACTAATCCCAAGTCTCTCCTCAAGGGATATGAGATGGGGCACCAAGAAAAAAATTATTACCTTTACTAGATGAATCCTAATTAACAAACCCAACTATTAATTATTAAGGTTGTCACTTGATTAAACAAGAAAGCTTTCAATGAGATCTTGGAAGTCTAGACCCACAAGCAACCTTATAAGGAACCTCTTGGTGGCCCATTCTCACATGACCCTGACCAAATCATGACAGCCACACCCCCTAACAATGTTCCAAGACCTGAGGGTAATCAATAATACAATAAAAGCAACATGGAGGATCAATAAAATCTACATAAGAATAACATTCACATATACATACAAATTTTAAATAATAAACAATATACTATAAAAACAAATCATATAGGTTACCAAGAGCCTCATAGAAAATTTATAATCATGAGCAAGGCATGATCCCTCTTTCTCAGCCAATAATAATACATACATCCTCAACAAGGCAACATCTTCTTGGTGGAACCATATAAAAGCACAATACTCAAGAAAGGAAAATACATCTTGCTCAATCACAAAATATTAATAATCCACATTTAATCATAAAATACAAATATAGAATAACAGAGAATTCCAAAAATAGCCTTTGGGGTAAAACACAAATTTAGAAAATCCACACAAAAAGCTAAAAAGACCAAGGAAATGAAAGGACAACAAACTAACACATACACAAGCTTAGAAACATATATCTAACTTCCTGTAGTAGATACAAAACCTCCTATAGTGCATATAGGACCTATTGTAGCGCATATAGTACTTCCTATGGCGCATACAAATCCTCTTGTAGTGCATACAGAACCTCTTGTAGTGCATCCAGAACCTCATGTCATGCATACAGAAACTCCTGTAGCACATACGAAAACTCATGTAGCACATCTATAACCTCCTGTCATGCATACAAAACCTCTTGTAGCACATACAAAAATACCTGTAGCACATACAAAACTCATGTAGCGCATCAAGAACCTCCTGTTGCGCATACAAAATCTCTTGTAGCACATTTATGACAAAGATGAAAATTTGACTCTGAACGGGAATAAAATTAATGTAGAGGCTCAAAATTCACCAAGTGCATAAAAATTGTTGGGATTATGGATTTTTTGCATTGGTTTTGTCATTGATGTCAACACTTATCAACACTTATCCTTCTGGAGATCTTTGGTTATGTTCATCGGCAAGTTCAGTGACTTATGCACAATCACTAGTATTTGGTTCACCGGCACTGAGGATGACTTGCTATCATCTGGAGATCACTTGGTTATGTCGAAGACATGATTTGGACACTTGGTTTTGGAGATTTGGTTATTGGTCTAATCGAGTTGACATATTTGTTGTTACCAACAAATTGGTCTGGGTTATGGATTGGCATGCATTATCTATTCCAGATCAGCACAACATGTTATGGAGATGGTTTAATCAATTGGTATTGTTGTTGAGCCGACATGATGCATCGCATCTTGACTTACTTGTAATTGATTTTATCGTATTATTCTTAGTAAGCCGACCTACACATTTGGTCTTAGGTTTTGGTATATATGTAAGATCTCATTTATGAGATTAATGTATGGTGTGTAATATGGTATGGCAAGATTGTGATATTTGGTATATGCGAATATAAGCAGAGCTACTCACACAGACATCATTTGAAGATTCAAGGAAGGTTTGAAGGAGATAATCAAAGCTTAACCAGTACTAAATCCAGCATTGGAGATGCTACTTTGAGCAGTACATCATCACTAGATTTAATCATCCAATTGTAGTCAATGTGACTCCCTTCTTGTGATTGAGCAGTGAGCTCTAGGTAACTGGCTTTTTTGCATGTGCAAACCCCATTTGTATACACATACTATCTACAGTAGTATCATCTGATTGTGGGTAAGGTTTCCCATCGTGGTTATTTCCCTTACAGGGTTTCGACGTACAAATCTTTGTGTTATGTGTTTTGGATGTTGTTTCTCTTTATGTTTCATGCATTAAGTGTCACCGGTATTAATGATAATTGTTAATCTGTTTACCAACATTAAAATTGGTTTACCGATATTAAGTATCAAGTTTGATTAACTTATATTTGAGATGAAATTATTAGACAACCGATTCACCCCCTCACCCCCTCTCAGTTGCCTCCGGGTCCTAACAATTGGTATCAGAGCTAAGTCCTTTCTTTGCAAAATTTTAACAACTTGAGGAGATTCTATGGCAACTAACTATTTCAGGAAGGACAATCTGAAACTTGATGGAACTAACTATGGTATATGGAAGATCAGAATGGAGACATATCTGAATTGCATTGGAAAAGACATATGGGATGTTACACAGAATGGGTATGTTGGTCCTACACAGAGTCAACCTAATCCACCTACATTGGCTAAGGATCAAGAGAATGATTGCAAAGCAAGAGAAGCACTTTGGAGCACCTTATCAGATCATCAAATTATGGGATTGTCAGACCGATCTACTGCTAAAGCTATTTGGGATAAATTAGAGACATTGAATGATGGTGATTCCATTGTCAAAATTGCAAAACTTTAATGCTTCTAGGTCAAGTATGAAAATTTGAAAATGGAAGAAGATGAAAGAATTTTTGCTTTTATGGAAAGGGTTAATGAAATTGTTTTGGGAATACAATGCTATGGAGGTTCCTTAAGTGAAGATGAAATTATTTCTAAAGTTTTAAGAGCATTTCCATCGACATACAAAATGAAAGTAATTGCTATTAATGAGTTAAGAACTATGCCTAATACATCAGTATCTAGAGATACCTTGGTTGGAAAACTTTCAGCATTTGAGCTTGAGGAATTTGGTCATGTTGCTACAATTAAGACAGATTTAGCCTTCAAAGAATCATCATCTACAACATCTTCATCATCAGCTGATAGATCTGATTGGAAAGAACTCTATGCAAGAGAACTTGAAGACATCAGGAGGGAAAATGAAGAACTTGAAGCACTATTTGCAAGGAAAATGCCTAAAGGTCCTATTGGAAGTAAGTATGAAGGTAAAACACCTTTTAAATGTTTTAACTGCAATAAAATTGGTCATATGGCATCTAGATGTCCTGACAGACATGCAAGATTGAGAGAAGAAGCTAAAAGAACATATAAGCCTAACCCTGAATATCAGAGATACAAATTTAAGAAGAATAGAGATAAATCATGTTACTATGTTGATGGAGTTACTGATGATTCTGATGAAGAACTAAGAGACAATAGATGGGCTTTTGTTGCAATAAAAAAATATCAACCGACACCTACTGTTCCACTAGTAGAGCAGGCCCTGGCAGCTAAAATTGAAGAAAAAGATGAATGGATTATAGATTCAGGATGTCCACATCATATGACTGGTGATAAAAGTAAATTCTTATCTTTTCAGGAATACAATGGAGGTCTAGTAAGATTTGGAGACGACAAAGCTTGTTTGATCAGAGGAGAAGGCACTATATCTTTTGATGGTAAGCACAATACTGACAATGTTTATTATGTTGAAGGTTTGAAGCATAATCTTTTGAGTGTTGGTCAATTAGTTGAAAAAGGATTTCAGTTACAATTCAAGAATGGTAAATGCAAAATCATGAATACAACTGGTTTGGAAATTGCAACCGGTAATCAAACTAGAGGTAATATCTTTCATTTGAATAATAATGAAAAGACATGCTTGATTGCAAATATTGATGAAAGTTGGTTATGGCATAAAAGACTCTGTCATGTGAATTTTGATTGCATTGTAAAGATTAGTTCATCCAAGGCAGTAAGGGATTTACCTAAGATTGTAAAACCTCATAATCCGGTATGTAAGGAATGTCAAATGGGAAAGCAAGTTAGAACAACTTTCAAGAGTATTTCTGAGAAAACCAATGATGCTCTTGATTTAATTCATACTAACTTATGTGGTCCGGCAAGAACAAGAAGTGTACAGGGAGATAGATACTTTATGCTAATCATTGATGATTATTCTAGAATGTGTTGGGTTACATTTCTCAGGGAGAAATTAGAAGCTTTTGGGAAATTCAAATTATTCAAGGCACTTGTAGAGAATGAAACTGGCAAGAAAATCAAATGTTTAAGAATAGATCAAGGAGGTGAATTTACATCTAAGGAATTCAATGCATTTTGTGAAGTGAATGGAATTAGAAGACAACTATCAACACCCCGGACACCTCAGCAAAATGGAATTATGACAAGAGGAAGATTGGAAAATGAAGAGGTATGTTTAATTTCTCAAACTGAACCAACATCTATTATTGAGGCATGTGAAGATAAACATTGGATTAAGGCTATGGAAGATGAATTGGAACAAATTGAAAAGAACAATACATGGGCATTAGTTCCTCGGCCTAAAAATAAAAATGTAATTGGAACTAAATGGATATTCAGAAATAAACTTAATGAAGATGGTAAGGTAATTAGAAACAAGGCAAGATTGGTGTGTAAAGGCTATTCATAGAAAGATGAAATTGATTACAATGAAACCTTTGCACCGATAGCTAGAATTGAGGCAGTCAGATTATTTCTTGCATTTGCAGCACACAAGAACTATAAAGTATACCAAATGGATGTTAAATGTGCATTTCTGAATGGTGATCTTGAAGAGGAAGTGGATATTGAACAACCTGATGGATTTTCATTGACAAATGATAAAGATATGGTTTGCAGATTAAGGAAAGCTTTATATGGATTGAAGCAAGCTCCTAGAGCTTGGTATGCTAGATTGGACAAATATCTTTTGAAGCTTGGTTACACTAAAGGTAATGCTGACAACAACTTATATTTCAAAGTGAATAATGAAGACATTTTGGTTATTGAAGTTTTTGTTGATGATCATTTTTGGAGGAGAAGATGGATTGTGTAAAGATTTTTCTAATAAGATGGAGGAAGAATTTGAAATGTCTATGATTGGGGAGATAAAATTCTTTTTAGGATTGCAGATTTCACAGACTGATAAAGGTATATTCTTATGTCAATCAAAGTACTTGAAGGAATTACTGAAGGAATTTGGTATGGAAAACTCTAAACCGGTAAGTACTCCTATGACTACAACTGATAAACTATCATTGAAGCATGATTCAGCTCCTGTTAATCCGACAAGATACAAATCCATGATTGGAGGTTTACTGTATTTGACACAAACAAGACCTGATATAATGAATGCAGTGTGTATTGTATCAAGATTTCAGAGTAATCCTAGAGAAAATCATGAATCAGTAGTGAAAAGGATTTTTCGGTATTTACAAGGAACAACAAATTTTGGTTTATGGTATCCTAAAGATGAAAATTTTGATTTATGTGCATACACTGATTCTAATTGGGTAGGAGATATAGATGACAGAAAGAGCACCACCGATGGGGCATTCTTTCTTGGTAGTAGATTGATTTCATGGTTGAGCAAGAAATAGAGTTGTACATCATTATCAACAACAAGAATCAGAATATGTTGCAGCAACAACTAATTGTACTCAGGTATTGTGGATTAAGCAAATGTTGAAGGACATAAAGGTAAAATATAAAGAACCTATAATCATTTATTGTGATAATTCAGCAGCAATTGATATATATAAGAATCTGACATTTCACTCTAAAACTAAACATGTTTCTATCAAATACAATTTTTTGAAAGAGAATGTTGAAGCAAAAGAAGTGAGATTGGTTTATGTGAATACTAAAGAGAAAATTGCAGACATCTTTACTAAGCCTCTACCTAAGGAAACTTTTGAATATCTCAGAGAATAGCATGGGGTTATAGCATCACCGATAGAGACTTAGATAGTTGATGCTTGGCATCAAACCGACAAAATTTACAAAGAAACCTTTTTCCAGCTTTGACGGAGGAGAGCTACTTCTCAGGGGGAGTAGTTGGTATTTGTAATTGGTTCTATGAACTGGTTGTATTTGGTATTTGTATTTCTTTGGCATTTGATGTCAAATGGGGAGAGATATCTATGGAAAAACATTAAAACATTATCCTTTGGGGAGAGATTATTCATTGGGGGAGAGATACTTACTCTCTGCATCTTTATTTTTGATTTACGATATTGACCTATTCTAGAGATTGTTGGTTTTTGGTTTTTGGCATTTCTACTTTGGCACTTAGATGGTTTTTTCATCTTGTGTTGCCATCAATTCCAAAGGGGGATATTGTTGGTATTATGGATTTGTTGCATTGGTTTTGTCATTGATGTCAACACTTATCAACGCTTATCCTTCTGGAGATCTTTGGCTATGTTCACTGACAAGTTCAATGACTTATGCATAGTCACTAGTATTTGGTTCATCGGTAGGTTATATTGTTCACCAACACTAAGGATGACTTGTTATCATCTGGAGATCACTTGGTTATGTCGAAGACATGGTTTGCACACTTGGTTTTGGAGATTTGGTTATTGGTCTAATCGGGTTGACATATTTGTTGTTACCGGCAAATTGGTCTAGGTTATGGACCGACATGCATTATCTATTCCAGATCAGCACGACATGTTATGGAGATGGTTTAATCAATTGGTATTGTTGTTGAGCTAGCATGATGCATCGCATCTTGAATTACTTGTAATTGATTTTATTGTAATATTCTTAGTAAGCCGACCTACACATTTGGTCTTAGGTTTTGGTATATATGTAAGATCTAATTTATGAGATTAATGTATGGTGTATAATATGGTATGGTAAGATTGTGATATTTGGTATATGCAAATATAAGCAGAGCTACTCACGCAGACATCATTTGAAGATTCAAGGAAGGTTTGAAGGAGATAATCAGAGCTTAACCGGTACTGAATCCAGCATTGGAGATGCTACTTTGAGCAGTACATTATCATTGGATTTAATCATCCAATTGTAGCTAGTGTGACTCCCTTCTTGTGATTGAGCAGTGAGCTCTAGGAAACTGGCCTTGCTACATGTGTAGACCCCATTTGTATACACATACTATTTGCAGTAGTATCATCTGATTGTGGGTAAGGTTTCCCACCGTGGTTTTTTCCCTTACAAGGTTTCCACATACAAATCTTTATGTTATGTGTTGTGGATGTTGTTTCTCTTTCTGTTTCATGCATTAAGTTTCACCAGTATTGATATTAACTCTTAATTTGTTTATCAACATTAAATTTGGTTTATTGGTATTAAGTATCAAGTTTGATTAAGTTATATTTGAGATGAAATTATTAGACAATTGATTCACCCCCCCCCCCCCTCTCAGTTGCCTCCAAGTCCTAACAAAAATGACAGTAAAACCAATCAATAATGGTGCAATACTTCCAAGAGATTAAAGATTGAATCAAAATTTTGGAATACAGCTAAATCAATAGAGATATATCCTCATAGCAACACACATGGAGATAGAAATGAAAATCATTCTCAACAATAATCAAAAATCTCTATTAAAATTAAAACCGTAGAAACATAACAGTGCCAAGTTTAATATTTATTCACACAACTATCACATACTCCTATTTGTAGACATGATGAATACATTCTTTTTCGAAATCAAATATACAAAGGATAAAATCTCCAACCTGGTAAAATAGAAGTTATGGACAAAAGAATTCAGAGAAGTGCAATCCACAATCCAATGAAAATCCCAATCCAAGCAAGCTCCAAACCAGATCCAATTCCAAATTGAAACAAAGAAATCTTCAGACAATATCAAAATATTTCCAGCCAAAAGAACCCTTGAGAATTCTTAGAAAGTTCTCTTTATAAAAATTAATCAAAAACTACGGCAATCCAACCAATAAAAAATAATCAGAAATATAATATTTCCTACCAACCATAACAAATTCAAGGTAGAATAATATTAAATAATATTATTTAAATCTCTCAAATCTCACAACCAATCATAAAATAAGGTAGGTAGAGTAAATAGTAATTTAATAACCCAAATATGTAAAAAGGGAATTAAATAATAAAAATAGCCCAAATAATTAAATAAACCATACGGGTAATAGTATAAACCACCCAATTAAATATTAAACCACAAAGCACAATAATATATAATCAATAATAATTAAACAATAATAAATAAATAATAAAACCAATAAATCAAAGGCTCAAATACGAAATATTCAATAAAAATTAAACTATAAAATAATAATATAAAATTATCAATTAAATATAAATCCATGAAATAAACATTAATAAATCATAAATCCTCAATAATAATAGTCACACATTAATATTAAATATTAATGTCATCCATTAATTTAATAAATAATAACAAGTCCACAAGGCAACCCGACATAAGGTTGAACAACATACCGCATGACACTAACATAATGTCACACACCAAGACACTAACCGACAAGGGTATCAACTTACACCTAGAGTGTGTAGAAGGAACTCATGTCAACTCCAATCAACTTGCCATTGGGATAGAGACACACTCAGCCTTGTGGGACCAGGTGGAGTCAATGTCTAGTATCAATAATCCTATATCCACTAATATCCACAAGACAACATATGCATTGTATATTTCATAAATAAATTGACAAGTGAGGAGAATCACAACATAATGTCATTCTCATAACGAATAGTATGATATCGTCTCTATCACGAATATAGTAGTAACACAATCACAACAGTCATATCATCCTCTCATCCAACATGATCATGAAGTGGGGTTATCATGTAAAGGTTGGCAGGGGAAGCTCAATTAAGCCCTAACTCCAACCTTCTGCAAATGATCAATCCCTTTGTTCACTCTAACCCAGTGAACAATGTCACCTTACTTAGCATGCTAAGGCTAATGACTAACTAGCCTACTTAGCAAAACATGGAAACGCTTGAATCCTTCAGTTTAGGGAGTGGACAGGGTTCCCCTATCTTGTTTCAGACTTCTTTTGATCAACCAAGTTGATCCCCAACAACTCCTAGACCCACAACACCCAAGTGCTACTGTACTGTCATACCAGACTGATCTCAACTTGTAGCCCTCCAAACACTGTTTTCTGCAAAACAGCCTCAACTTCTCCAATGGATGAAGATAAAAAACTTCAGATATGAGTACCCTTTATTGAGTACTTTCAGATTCCAAAAGGACAGGCTCCAACTCGTTTTGTACACCTCTGAATCCCTCTAGGCCAGACAGGCCTAATAGGGGTAACTAGGTCTGGTTTTAAAGCAAGAAGCTGTAAATAAATTCACAAGGCTAAATAAACATTATGTTTAGGTCTAAGGATGCTCCTGCACACACAATCCAACCTTAGATCGGTTTAGTCCACTCCCAGAGTTCTTCTACACTCCTACTTCCTAAATTTCGAGACCAAGCACATGGGCATGCTTGGCCTAGGGTATGGTGTGGAACCTAAGTGCTGAAACTTCCTAGGTTGCAACTACTAGAGTCCTAACGTACATTTATCTAACTTGAACTCCTCTAATGGCCATTGTGGTCCAATGCAGGAATCTCAGGTTAGAGCCATTGCTAGATGAAACCCTGATTGCACTTCACCCTGGTTGTCAGACTGGAACAAAAGAGTTTTTGATTCAGATGTGTCCACCCAAACCCTAAGTTAATTAAAAACAAATGGGACTACATAATTATAAACCTTCATTCCCATGCCAAGTCCTACCAATGCAACTTATTGATTTTTCAAGACAAAAGATGTTCTGTGAAACTTGCAACTATATTTATGTCCATACCAAAAGATGAATTTACCTTCATTGAATCAATCCGCTCTCCAATAGAAAGGATTCAAACATGTTCAAATAGGTCTCCACCAACGTCCTCAACCAAAATCCAAACTGGCCTAGCCGTTGGGAGGAGCTGGGAGACTGAATTCCTATTCGGTTACATTTTCTAGCAGTTGGCAACTTCCAAAGGGTCATCAACATAGGTCAAAAACATGACCTCCGATGCCCAATGGATAGTTTTACAATCATGCAATTTTATCGGGTCATTGGGTTAACTCAAAAATAGGGCTCCCAATGTCCAATCACAAACTTTGCCAGTGGTGCGTTCCTATCGGGTCTTTGAAGTAGCTCAAAACTCTCCATCCGATGTCCGATGAAATGTTCTCAAGGTGGTGCGCTTTTCCATCGGGTCATCGAGATGACTTCAAAATAGCTTCTCTGATTGCCGATGCCAAAACTCCAAGTGTGCAGATTCATCTGGTCATCAGGGTAGGTCAAGATCCTCGACTTTCGATCCCCGATGTCAACTCCTTCATTTTGCTACTCTATCGGGTCATCGTGAGTGGAGAAAAACAACTGCACCGATACCTTATGAAAACTCCTTCGGAATGTTGCCCCTCCATCAGGTTATCAAGTGGTACTCAGAATGGGTTACACCAATACCCGATGACAATTCTTCAAGAAGTCGACTCTATCGGGATAAGTTATGCCGATAGTGCAACTTTTACAACTTTTTGCAACATTTGGTCTATCGACCATTTATGCATTTTCCTACACTCCAAAGGTTTCCAAATGAACCCTAAGCACATAAGACACACAAAAATTGACCCCTCCTAGCCTACCCTAGATCCGTTGACAAAGTTTGACCAAGTGGTTTATAGGAGTACCAACTTGACAATTGGTCTTAGAAAAATGGATCTTTATTACAACAACCATGAAAATGGAAAAGGGGCTTCATTGTTCGGGTGCTCCTGCACCATACTCCCCCTTTTTCTTTAAACTCAAGTTCCTACTTGAGAGTAGCTCTTGCAATGTGGTGTCATGTTTGAGGATTGTTTTCTCATCCATCCAAGTGGCATCCAAGTCTAGTAAACATCCTCACTTGACCAGATATTTCTTGTTGGTGTTCTTTCTGGTTTGTTTTACCACTTTAGTGTCCAACACTTTCTCCAACTGGAGTGGTTGGCTAGGTGGAAGGTCCTTCAACCATTCAACCTATTCATCATCAGCTTCCTGCAAAGAATTGTTATCACTTGCAATACTCCTGAATGGAGTGAGATCACAAACATTAAAAATAGGGGAAATAGAAAGATCAGGTGGTAGAGAGATTTCATATGCATTATCTCCAAACTTATGGATGATTTGGCAGGGACCAATCTTCCTCATCTGTAACTTGGTGCACTTGCCTTTAGGCAAAATGCCTTTGTTCAAATAAGCCCACACTGGATCTCCTATTTTGAAACTAACATATCTTTTTATGCGATCTACATGTACCTTATACTTCTCTGCAGTAGATTTCAAAGTCTCCTTCACCTGTTCATGAACTTGTTTGATAAACTCTACCAAATCTTCTCCTTGGGCACTTGCTTTGAAATCATTTGGTATCTCTCTTAACTCCATCACCCCGCTAGGATGAATACCATAGTTGATCTGAAAAGGAGTTTTTCTAGTGCTCCTGTTAATAGTATCATTAAATGCAAATTTTGCCTGTGGAAGAATTGAATCCCAAGTTTGTGCATATTGCTTGGTTAGACATCTAAGTAGGTTTCCAAGAGACCTATTTATGACATCAATCTGCCCATCTATCTGAGGATGGTAGGAAGAACTGAAAGACAAATTTGTGCCTAACTTCTTCCAAAGAGTTCGCCAAAAATGGCCTTGAAACTTTACATCTCTGTCCGAGATGATTGAGGAAGGTAATGCATGGATTTTGACTACTTCCTTAAAGAATCTGTCTACAATGACAAAAAAGTTGTCAAACCCTTGTCTTGTCCTAGGCAAACCCATAACAAAGCCCATACTCACACTATCCCATGGTTTTGTAGGTATTGACAATGGTTGGTAAAGGCCTTGATTTGTGCTAACTCCCTTAGCTCTTTGACAGATTGTGCAAGACTCTACAAACTTCCTAATGTCTGTCTACATTTTAGGCCAAAAGTAGTGCCTCCTAACCAACTCTAGTGTTTTATCAATACCAAAATGACCTCCCATAGGACTACAATGTTTCTCCTTAATGAGATTTCCTCTCATTGAACACTTTGGAATAGACAATTGTCCCCCTTTGAAAAATAAGCCATTATGAATCATATAATCAAAATATAAAGTGTGATATGCATCAGAAAAAGTAATGCAAACCTTATATATCTCACCAAAATCTATGTCAAATTTGTATAGGTCTTTGAGGGCATCAATCCCAATACTCTGGATCTAAACCTCCTGCACTAAATGGACTCTCCTACTGAGTGCATCTGCCACTTTGTTTTGTGTTCCCTTCTTGTGTTTTATAGTCAATGTATAGGCCTACAGCTGCCCAACCCACTTCATATGCCTGCAACTTAGTTTCTCTTGTCCATTCAAGAAGCTTAATGCATGGTTGTCAGTGAAAACAATAAATTCTCTAGGCAAAAGATAATGCCTCCACTTTTTAAGTGCTTGCGCCATTGCATACAGTTCCAAGTCATATGTATTATAATTTTGTTTAGCTTCGTTAAATTTTTCAGAAAATAATGCAACCGACCTACCTTCCTGGCTAAGGATTGCTCCAATGGCCAAATTACTTGCATCTGTTTCTACTGTGAATAGTTTATTGAAATCAAGAAGCATAAGAATAGGAAATTGTGCCACTCTACCTTTCAGGTATTCAAATGCTTCCTCTAGTTTGGTTGTCCATTCAAACTTTACCTTTCTTCCTCCCTTGATGGTGTCAAGGAGTCGTGCACAGATGTGACTGAAATTTTTAATGAATTTCCTATAGAATGTTTCCAACCCATGAAAGCTTCTCACCTCTCCCGGTGTCCTTGGTGTTGGCCAAGTCAAGATGGCATCTACCTTCTTTGGATCGATCTTCAAAGAACCTTTGGATATCACAAATCCCAAATATATTAGTTCTTTCTGCATGAAAACACATTTTTCTAGATTTATGAACAATTTATGTTCATGAAGTCTTTTTAAGACTTGATTGAGATGTTCCAAGTGCTCTACCTTGGTCTTACTAAAAACAAGTATATCATCAAGATATAAAACCACAAACTTTCCATTGAAGTCCTGAAGAACTTCATTCATCAATCTCCTGAATGTGCTAGGTGCATTACTAAGGCCAAATGGCATGACAAGCCATTCATATAATCCCTCTGTGGTTTTAAATGCAGTTTTCCACTCATCTGTTGGCCTTATCTGGATCTTGTCGTAGCCTGATTTAAGGTCTATCTTTGAAAAGTAACATGCACCTCCTAACTGATCCATTATATATTCAATCCTTGGAATTGCAAATCTGTATCTGATTGTGATTTTGTTCACTACCCTAGAATCAATGGATAGCCTCCATTTTCCATCCTTTTTAGGGCTAATACACTAGGGACTACACATGGGTTCTTTCTCTTTTGAATTAGCCCTTTATCCAATAGATCTTCGACTTATCTTGAGACTTCTGCAGTCTGATCAGGGGTAAGCTTATAAGCTGCTTTGTTAGGTAGTGAAGCACCAGGTATGAAGTCAATGTGATGACATACATCTCTTAAAGGTGATAGGGCATCTGGCATGTCTCCTGCAACTACACCTTTGTTAATGTCGAGAAGTTCTTGCACTTCTTTGGGTATCTCCTTAGGGTTTTCCTGCTCCTTGGGCTTCAAGATTAAGGCATAGGCTCCTTTGGCTTCTTTTATGGTTTCTACCATCTCCCTTTCTCCTAACAATAATACCATTGGTTCATTTTGTTTTACATTCCTCGGGTCAGGCAATGGTTTCATGGTGTATACATTTCCATCCTTGTTAATGGTATAAGTATTTTTCATCCCATCATGTTGTGCCTTGAGGTCATACTACCAAGGGCGACCTAATAGAAAATGACACACATCCATGTATACAACATCACACAGTACTTTGTCCTTATATTCTCCAATAGAGAAATCGACCCAAGCTTGTTCATTTATGAGGGTTTTTTGGCCTTTGCTAAGCCAAGATACATGGGATGGGTTGGGATGGGGAAACTTTACAAGTTTAAGTTTATCTACCATTTCTTCAGACACTAAATTCTCAGTTGAACCAGAATCAACAACAAGTTTCTTGTGGTGTTGGTGTCTTTAGCAATGTCCTCTTCATCATTAGGCATACTCCTTCTTCTGGATTCAAATCCTTTGAGGGTGAGTGGAATCTTTGTGCGTCCTCTTGAATCAAGTTTGTTCTCCTATCTCCTTGCATGCTTGATCTTGTCTTCTCCGGACATCTATTGGCATGGTGGCCTGTTTTGTTGCAATTGAAGCACCTCATAGGACCTCCATTTCTTCCACCAGATCTGCCTCTACTATTGGATCTCCTTCCTCTGTATCCACCTCTAGAACTGCTCTCTCCTTGTGAGTTCTCTTGGTTTGACTCTCCTTGGGGTCTGAAGTTATGTCCCTTTCCACTAGACATTCCTTTACCCCTATTATTGAAGTCCTTTTTGCCTTTGCCCCTGTTGTTCTGGTCTTGCCTCCTCTTGAGCTTTTCTTTGACCTTTAGTGCCAATTGATAGCACTTTTTCACCATCTCTGGGTTGCAAAGGTTCATTTCATCCTGAATGTTTATTCTCAGGTCATTCAGGGTTCTAGCTACCTTCTTAGTTTCACCTTCCACTGTCTTGGATTTCAGACATAGCCTTTGGAATTCCTCAGTATAGCTACTGACATCCATTTCCTTCTGTCTCAAGTTCTATCTCTTTTTATGAATTTGTACTTCATAATCTTCAGGTACATAAGCTTCTTTGATCTTGGCAACCATCACCTTCCATGAAGTGATCATGTTCTTTTCTTCCTTCACCCTTTCTCCTTGAGTGAAGTTCCACCAAGTCAATGCTACACCTTTCAATTTTGTCTTTGCTATCTTGACCCTCTGGTTCTCAGGGATCTCATCACATTCAAAGAAACTTTCCAATGCATCCACCCATTCCATGACTAGGTCTGAGTCCATCTTTCCACTGAACATGGGCAAGTCCAACTTACTATCTGAAATCCTTCTAGCCACAGACTTGAGGGCATTCACAAGGTGTCTTTCGTCTACAGGAATTTCCTCTTCCTCTTCCTCCTACTCCGGGGTCTCCTCATCTTCTCCCCTTTCTTCCACTAGACCTTCTTCCCTCCTCGCAAGCTTGTCTTTCAAACTTCGCAGTTCAGTGCTCAATCCTTGCATTATCTTTTCTAGTTCAGTATTGGTCACCTCCAAAGGGATCCTAAGGATCTCCTCCTCTCCTTCTTGGTTTTGGTCAGACATGGTCAACTACTTCTTCCCTTAGGCTTCACCTAAGCTCTGATACCACTTGATGCAGAGGTCAGTAGGGGAATCTCAATTAATCCCTAACTCCAACCTTCTACAAATGATCAATCCCTTTGTTCACTCTGACCCATTGAACAATGTCACCTTACTTAGCATGCTAAGACTAATGACTGACTAGCCTACTTAGCAAAACATGGAAATGCTTGAAACCTTCGGTTTAGGTAGTGAACAGGGTTCCCCTATCTTGTTTGAGATGTTTTTTGATCAACCAAGTTGATCCCCAACATCTCCTAGACCCACAACACCTAAGTGCTACTATACTATCATACCAGACTGATCTCATCTTGTAGCCCTCCAAACACCATTTTCTGCAAAACAACCTCAACTTCTCCAATGGATGAAGAAAACAAACTTCATATATGAGTACCCTTTATTGAGTACTTTTAGATTCCAAAAGGACGGGCTCCAACTCCTTTTGTACACCTCTAAATCCCTCTAGGCCAGACAGGCCTAATAGGGGTAACTAGGTCTGGTTCTGAAGCAAGATACTGTAAATGAATTCACAAGGATAAATAAACATTATGTTCAAGTCTAAGGATGCTCCTGCACACACAATCCAACCTTAGATCAGTTCAGTCCACTCCCAGATTTCTTCTGCACTCCTACTTCCTAAATTCTGAGACCAAGCACATGGGCATGCTTGGCCTGGGGTATGGTGTAGAACCTAAGTGCTGACACTTCCTAGGCTGCAACTACCAAAGTCCTGACGTATATTTCTCTAACTTGAACTCCTATAGTGGTCGTTGTGGTCCAATGCATGAATCTCAAGTTAGAGCCATTGCTAGATGAAACCCTTATTGCACTTCACCCTAGTTGTCAAACTAGAATAGAAGAGTTTCTAATTCAGATGTGTCCACCTAGACCCTAAGTCAATTGAAAACAAATGGGACTACACAATTCTAAACCTTCATGCCCATGCCAAGTCCTACCAATGCAACTTATTGATTTTTCAGCACAAAAGATGTTCTGTGAAACCTGCAAATGTATTTCTGTTCGTACCAAAAGATCAATTTACATTCGTTGAATCAATCTGCTCTCCCTTGGAAAGGATTCAAACATGTTCAAATAGGTCTCCACCAATGTCCTCAACCAAAATCCAAATCGGCCTAGTCGTTGGGAGGAGTTGGGAGACCGAATTCCTATTCGGTTACATTTTCTGGGAGTTGGCAACTTCCATCGGGTCATCGACATAGGTCAAAAACATGACCTTCAATGCCTAATGGCTAGTTTTAAAATCATGTGGTTCTATCGGGTCATCGGATTAACTCAAAAACAAGGCTCTCGATGTTCGATGAAATGTTCTCAAGGTGCTGCGCTTTTCCATCGGGTCATCAGGATGACTTCAAAATAGCTTCTCCGATTACCGACACCAAAACTACAAGTGTGTTGACTCATCGGGTTGTTGGGGTAAGTCAGGATCCTCAAATTCTGATCCCTGATGCCGACTCCTTCAATTTGCTACTCTATCGGATCATTGTGAGTGGAGCAAAACAGCTACACCGATACCTGATGAAAACTCCTTCGAAATGTCACCCCTCCATTGGGTTATCGAGTGGTACTCAAAATGGGTTACACCGATACCTGATGACAATTCTTCAAGAAGGCGACTCTATCGAGATAAGTTATGTCGATAGTGCAACTTTTACAACTTTTTGCAACATTTGGTCTATCGACCATTTATGCATTTTCCTGCACTCCAAAGGTTTCCAAATGAACCCTAAGCACACAAGACACACAAAAATTGACTCTTCCTAGTCTACCCTAGATCCGTTGACCAAGTTTGACCAAGTGGTTTATAGGAGTACCAAATTGACAATTGGTCTTACAAAAATGGATCTTTATTACAACAACCATGAAAATAGAAAAGGGGCTTCATTGTTAGGGTGCTCCTGCACCAAGTTAGTACTAACAAGATATCATCATGTCATCATAAGAAAAATAATTCATCCAAGGACAATAAGTGCATATATATAATCAAATATAAGTCCATCCATCATAATTTTCCAGGATATATCATCATTCAACATCTAAAATATAAATCAATCCATAAGTACCAACCAAACATCATAAAAGTGTCTATACAAGTCTATCGATGCACAAATCAAAGATGAATCAGGGAGGGACACTACATATGTATTTAGATAATAATGAATCGCTTACAACATTTATCTAAGAACATAAAAAAAATGTATTGGAATAATATGCATCTACAATATTATAGAAAAGACAATTTTTTTGGAAACCCTTATAAGAAAAAATAAATAAAAGCATAACCTAAATATACTCATAGTTATATTATTCATAATAAATAAAATATTACTACTTGAAGGTCTTGACGAGGGTCTTATCTAGTAAATATTTTGCAATCATTATAATATTACACATTGCATAATAGTAAGCCTAAGTTACTTTATATAATTCATTAACCTTCTAACATTGCTACACTCACACCAATTTATACATATATATATTCTCATGACAATATAAATCATCTATCTTTTTATCTAACATGTTGAATACACTCACGTGTTTTCTATATAACCACCCCTACCAACTTCTAACTTGTGTTAGCTCACACAAACAAAACAATACTTGTGTTAAATAATATAATTTATTTTTTAAAATAAACTTACTAACTATAATTTTATACTAATATAACATACCTATAATCTTCCATAATGAATGTGTAGCTACTTTCATAAATATATTCATTAACATAAATTTGGGTAGACACAAATAAATATTACTTTTTTCTTTTAAATTTTACCTAGTCTTCATCAAACGTACCCAAAACTTTGGTGAAAGGTGGCACTATAGTCAGTTGATCTCTCTATCACAACATCCTCCATATTCAACTTCTATAGTTAAAAATTATATTAATTGGATGTATCATTTCATACCATTACATTCTAACTATATATTTAATATTATTAATTTCTTTTTCACAATATCCATGAAATTATTATGTTGTCTATAGTTATAAATGAATTGAAAAAATAATTACTAATAGTAATTACTAGTTGTGTGTAAACACAACACACCCCATTTATGTTACAAAATGAGGAGCATAAAATTTTTGCTAATTAGGGAATTCATAATCTAAAAGACAAGTAACATTTAAAAGGGGTAATAGTAGAAGGCAAAACAAAATGGTTTTCGAGTCAGGAGTTAAGTAAATAGCAAAAGTTCAAGTTTTTCCACTAGCATTTTAATCCACAATTGAGATATTGTTTGGAAGTTAATGTTTCAAAGTTTGCAGAGAAGAAAAAAGGTAAGATGTGAACACTAGGTTATGAAGATTAAAGTCAGATTTCTCCCACAGACCAATATCCCGTGAAAATAAAGTCAATTTGAGTGCTTAGCTCAATTTAACGGAGAGCGGAGGGTTCTTGGAAACTGGTTGGAAAGTTATCCAAAGTACTCATTTTAACCCAAATCTTGATGTTGTTTAAGGGATGCGATGCACGCTACAAAGTAAGATTATGGAAGGACCGAAAGAGAAAGCTTTAGTGGGAAGTGGACGAATAATAGAATATGAGTAGGTAACAGAATACATCACTACTCATTTTAACCCAAATCTCAATGTTGTTTAAGGGATGCGATGCACGCTGCAAAGTAAGATTATGGAAGGACCGAAAGAGAAAGCTTTAGTGGGAAGTGGACAAATAATGGAATATGAGTAGTTAATAGAATACATCACCGATGCATCTATAATCTCGTAGTCCAAAGTAATAAAAAGTACAGTTTAAGAATTTCTAAAGAGTTGAAAAGTAAAAGAGAGACACGTACCTAAATCTCTTAAAAAGCTACACCTTGACCTAAAAATACAGAACACATTAGGATAGTTGTTGTATGCATGATTTTGAAATTCACCCCGTCTTTTGCATTTTTCTTTTTCTTTTTTTGTTTTACCTTCCATTCTGGGTTGAAAGATAATATTGCAGGGTTGTAACTAATGTGAAATGTTATAGTGAAATTCATACAATGGTATAATTTGCAGTACTAAAAGTGCAATTGGACAAATCAAAGAAGTTTACATGAACACATTGGAGGAACCGCAACTGGTGCCATATTTAGACTCTATAAGTGATTCACTTAGTAAAATAAGTAAGTATTCTTGACTTAGCTTAAAGAATTTGCACAAATAATTGAGTGAAATTGGGAAGTTTAAGAATAAGAATCGAAAAGGTAGAATTTAATTAGCCTAAATATTTAGATTTCAGCTTGTTGGTATGTAGCATTTATTGGTAGTTTGAGAAAAGTTTGATAGGAAGTCAAGAAATAGATGATATGGCCACATGGAAAATGGAGTTAAAGAGATTATTTGAATGAAAGTTTCCACAAGTGGTGTCCACTACAAGATTTTACCTAGGCACACACCTAGGCTATTGCAATCTCAAAGATGTTATTAATAGAATGAGAGAACCAGTTGCAAGGGAGGAAATGAAAAAAATGGAAAGGACCAGTTTGATATAGGTTGTTGGATTCCCTATTGCTACATATGCCCATGATCTGGTGAAACAATGCATTTAGCACTATGATGCTAGGTAGAGACAAGTGGTTTACAATCAAAGGCTATATTCAGATTTAACGCCTAGAGGGATGAAAGAACTATTGAGGATTCCTACACCTACGACATGGATAGATAGAACTAGAGAGTAGACAAAGGTAGAATTCAATGAGTCTAGGAGGTCTTATGAACGAATGATAAGAGAAGAATGGTATGTTAAAAGGTAGGGTAGAATATTATCCAAGTTACCCACCCCAATGTTGAGAAAAGAAATGCACCCAAAAGTATCTATAGCAACCATGTTCCTTAGGAGGATGGCAGGTTTGGAAATCAGTGGTCAGTTTCATGGTTGGATGTTTACGTACATATAGAGTCTCAAGAAAAATTTGGGGACCTTTGATTAGGCTTAGCTCATTAGTGACTCTATATACCACTACATAGAGGAAACTTCAGGGAATTTATATATGTCCTCCTATGTGGTATATGCTTGTGTTGTCAAGGAAAACATCCAGGGTCTAAACACTATAGGTATTCTTGGTACAACAACAAGTTGCTCAAGAATTATAAGGGGGGCCTAAAGAAAGAGTGTTAGAAGAAACATGGAATGTGATCCAATATTTTGGAGGTTTGTATATTCAATTTTCTACCTAGTCCTACTTGAGGGCGCAAGGGTTTTCATAACCACCTTTTAAACTACCAAGGTATCCTTCCATCTAGGCATGGTTAACGGAGTTCTGTAGACAAATGGTAGAATTTCATGATAACTATCTAAGTTTTCGTAGGAAATTGGGCTTTAAGTTTCCTTTAAAAATGAGAGACTTCATATGTGGGTCACTATTTAATGCTAAGAAGGTAGAAGAAGATTTACTAGCTAGGCATTTCCAGTATTTCCAATATAAAAGAAAAAATTATGATCCTCTGGACAAGATAAGAGCTTATATTGCTAGGAAGGTCAAACATGTCCCTGACATGGAGGACTATTGGATAGACTATAGGGGTGAGAAGGATGTATGTAAGAATAAATACTACCAAAGATTAACATTGTGTCAATTAAAAGGGCTACAACCAGTTGAAATAGAGATAGAAGTACCCCCTGTGATAGTTGAGGATGATGAGGAAATTTTGAGGCCAAATTATGTATTAGATAATGTGGATCAAAGGCCTATAATTGAACCCAGATCCAATGAACCCAAGTTAGTATCATTGGAGTATGTAAATCAACTAGTTTTAGAAGCAAGCAGAAGGTAGTTAGATGAATATTTAATACAAACATGATTAAGCAAGGTAAAAAACTCACTATTATAAAAAAGAGGAAAAATAAATATATCACTAAGGTAATAGAACTTGGTACTGTGATGATGGAAGATATAAACCAAGATGGGGTTGAGGTTATCACCATTGATGTGGACTTGAATCAGATAGAAAGAAGATGGCAAAACTTCAGGATCAAAGCAGTAGGAATGTACATGCATCAACATCTGAACAAGTTACAGAGGGAAGGGAATTTCGAGAGAAAATATTGCATTCTATTCCTATAAATGTCTCCCAATCTATGTCTCATTTATTTACTTTCCCACCATCTATGAATAACACCTTGGGCACTATAGTAGGAATGCTTGATAGAGGTGGAGAAGAAATGGATCCAGGGTTTTATAACGATTTAAATCAACTACTCAAAAATCATCGCAAAGGTAGTTTGGACGAATGGCAGAAGATGATGGAATAAGGGAATGTCCCACAAAATCTTGTTGGGATCCAAGAACATTGAGAGGGGGGGGTGAATAAGTGTTCTGCTGATACAATAAGATTTTATCCTTTTATACCATACACATATAAACCGGTAAACAAATTTACATATAACTTGAAGCAAATAAATCATCCACATAAATGAACATCATAACACATAGAATTTATACATGGAAAATCTCAATGAGGAAAAACCACAGTGGAATTTGTGACCCACAATATCAGTTCACTGGCCATATGAAAGGATATTACATATAATGGGGGCCTATGCATGTAGGAAGGCACACTGCCTAGAGCAAACTGCTCATCACTAAAGAGTCTCATTGACTACAAGCTCCTGCTGAAGTAAAACAATGAAAATGAACTCACAAAATGCATCTGATATGCCAAATAGAGTTCTAGTTCTAGCTCTGCTTTGTACCAGTTCATAAACCCTGAACACTACTACCAGTATCTTTTCTCCTCCAAGAATGCTTTCCAAACTATCTACAGATCATTGCATGATATAACATTCTCATACAAATGACCTACATACATATACTTCGTATTAGATAGTTCTGGAATATTCTCCTATGTCACACTTTATAAAATGACCTACTAGACTGACCTATATACCCATTACAAAAAATATGCCTTATGTCGGCTTACAATACATTAAAAATATATTCAATGTCAGCCTCAACAATAATTACAAAATGATTTTCTAAATAAATCTTCCTTGATGTTGGTGTCGGTGCCAGTGTAATCCTATATACTCCAATATCGGTGTCTACTGGTAAATGCCTCCTATCACCAGTATATGACTTCCATCTGATCTTGTTTCCATCAATGACAAAAAAATGAATCCGATGAGTGTCAATTTCCAATAATCTCCCCCTTTGGCATTGATGGCAACTTTCATGTGAAAAATGGATTCCCTATCGGTTCAACTGAAATATGCTCCCCTTGAGCAACACACTCCTTCTGATATTCTGATGTTCTTCCCATATGTTCTTGTTTGATACTTTTCTAATATTTTTCACATATATACATTTCCCGTTTGGCATCATTTCCAAAGACTGGTGAAATAATTGAAAGAATTCAGAACAAAAGAATGAATAAATACTGTTTGTTTTACCGGAGCTTGACTAACTTCAAAATTTCTGGGTAAGCCTTATCTAGCAACTGTAGGTATGTATCCCAACCATTTTTGAAGGTTTTAGATATGGATGCTAGTCCACTTAGGAAGTGTGCAAATGTTTCCTTCTCCTTAACTTTTTCCGGTGTGGGTTTAGCAATCATGTACATACACTCTCTCTTATGTACGCCCAGTGAATCCAATCTGGGACTCACCAATCCTCTAAGAATCCTTTCTCTTTGAATGATTTTATCTCTCTCCTTCTCAAAAGAAAAAAATTGGTTCTCTAAGGACAATTTTTTCCATCAACAGATGTTGTTAGTGCGGTTCAAAAGAATTTGCAATTCTAGCTACCTTATCATGTAATTACTTTAATCTGCTATCTACATTTGCTATAAGAATTTCTATGTTACAATAGACCCTGTAGATATTTGTACATTGTTTAAAGAAATTATCAATAAGAATGAGTTTAGATTCAAGTTTATTTTTCTTTGTTTTAATGATCTGGTCAAAGGTGGATTTCTTAGCCACAGTAAATCTTTGTAATGCCTGCCAATCTGATATCTGTTGTAGTGATTGAAAATTGTTAGATATGTACTCTATTAGTGTATTCAGCTTGCCGCAAGGGCTTGCTTCATTCTCAATCCGACAATCAGGGATTAATTTATGCAACACTGTAACTAATTGATCTATTATTCCCTTATCTGTAGATCCCTCCTTTAATAGTTTCTGAGTAGCCATCATCATTAACTTAGTTGGACTCATCTCAGTGACTGGTTTCTTGTCAATTTGAGAAGTGTCAATTGCCAAAACCTTTGTCGGGGAATCAATATGAACTGTCGGTGTAGAATCAATTCCCTTTACCTTAACTTCTTAAGCACTAGTGGCTTTTCCACTTGGTGCAGTGTCAATTACTGTTGATGGAGTATTATCCACAATATTCACAGTATCATGTCCATTGCCTTTCTAAAAAATAATGTGTGTCGGTACAGACTACACACTTTCCTTTACTGTTGTTTGTGTTTGTATATCTATAGTTACTATCGGTTTAGTGAAAATTGGAGTTGAACTTCTCAAAATACCTTTCCCTTTTGATTTATTTGGAATGGTGTAAGTTGTTTCCTTAACAAACTCTTCATGAGATGTAAGAAAATCTAGATTCTTCTGGAAGAATTTGATCTAGCCCTCATTGGTATCATTTATCACCTCGTTAACTCTGCTCATCATTAGGCTTATTTGTCGGGGTTTGCTACTAAATATTTTTCTGTTTGCAACATCTATGCATCTTTTCATTTCCTCATTGTTTATTGAACCACATATTTCCAAAAGTTCTACTTCCTTAATTTTTCTATCCCTCTTGATTGCATCAAGTCTTCTAGCATCTAATTTATTGTATAGTGATAGAGTAATTTCCTTCAAAATTTCTACTAAGGCTTTCTTATATATATTCATGTATAACAAAATTGCCTCTTCAATCTCATTTTTCTCATCATCCTCTAAACCATCATAATAAATGGATACCTTTTTTTATCATTCCATCCTTTGTAATTTCATCAATTAATTTAGCACAGGTCATTTTGGTCTTACTAAACTCAGTATCATCACTATTCTTCTTTTTTATTGTGGTTGTCGAAGTATATGTAACTGGTTTTCTCTTTTGTATAGGCTTGCTTGCTGGAGGTGGTGGTGTAGTAGGTTTAGTTGCCTTTCTAACAAGTCTCCTCATAGGCTCCACCTTCTTCTTCTCTATCGGTGGTTGATCTAATTTCTTCCTTTCTAACCTTCTGAAAGCTAGAGGTTCATTATCCTCAGGGTCAGAATCAAAAGTGATGGTAGAAATGTAAGCTTTAGGATTCTTTACTTCTGCAGTACTAGCCACTGTCGGTTCTGTTGCTGGTTTGGATCCAGAACCCAGTTGAGTGTCTATCTTATGAATTACATCTTGTATATATGCATAAATCTTGTCTATTTTATTCACTCTTCTCTTCCTATTGAAGCTAGTTTTGACTTCAAGGGCCTTCTCTTCTACTGTGCCAAAATGCTCTTTTTTGTCATCCAATGGGGCATCTAGTAGCCTTTTTGCATAGAGGTCCAGAATGTTATCATCCACCCAATATCCAAGTTTTGTAACCCATATGGTCCTTGGTTCAATTGCTTCCATGAAGGTTTCATCGCTCTTCACCATGAAACAGATATCAGTGGAGTACTTTTCCACAATGTTCTTTGATAGCCTCTCCCTCTGCCTCATGTTTTCTTCAAATATTTTGAAATAACCCTAAAATCTCTCATCTTTGATACTAAGACCAGTGATTGCCTCCTTGATCTGCATACCTACTGGTATGTCATGAGCCCAATGCTTCTTCCCTAGACTGGGTAGCTCATTCAGGAAGTAAAGCATTAAACAAACACTCAAATTTCTATATCTAAAAGTTTCTTTCTTAACTCCCTTGATCTTTCCAAGGTTCAACATTAAATCACTCCTCAACCCTTCACATAAATCATATTTTTCATTATTCCTCAGCATCTAATATGCAGCATGAATGCAAGAACTAACAACATAATTCAATCAATTAGATTGAGTAACCTTATAACCTATTATCATGCTTGCAAATTTCACATCAGTGTCGGTGATTATGCTGATCCTCACTGATCTGCTATTAGGAGTTGCACTGGTGAGTTTCTCAACCTCAGTGTTGGAAATTTTCTTGCCAGGTTCTTGTCCGACTTTGGGTAAGTCGGTGACTTCTTGAATAGCCTCCTTAGTGATCATGTAAGGCCAATCCAGCCAGATGAACTCATTGTGAACCCTACTTAGAACATATCTGATGATCCCATCTTTGAATTCTGGTATGTACAGAATACCAGTTAACCCTAGATCCTCAATTGCTTTGTATTCTGGCTTGATGGTGCCGAAGCTGCCTAGTATTACGAATTGATACATTCTTTTGATTTCCTCTATGTCTAGATCCTCCAGGATGCAGTGAATATATGCTGTCACATATTCAACATACATCACGCCTTCAGGAACCCTCGAAAATGCTCCCACAAAGTCTTTTTTCTTAGCAATTAGATAACCTCCTCGAATATGGGCCTCGGCCTATCCTTAACTTCAACAATGGTTGGATTTGCAATGAAAGTAGGAGCTAAAGATCTAGATGCCATTTTCAAAGAATACCTAAAAGTAAATGTCCGTGGAAGATTTAGTGCTTCTCAGATAACTACTCAAAATCCTTTCAAAATGCCTTTGCTCACTCTTAAATCGCTTGAAATTCACCTTTACTTCATCCTGAATGCTTGAATGCAAGGCGAGTGAAAATGAATTCACTTTCCCTTTTTATCAGTGAATAAAACCCTAATATTTTTCTGTCATAAATGCTTCGTGATGTACCCTATTGGATGCCAGTTTCGCAATCTTATGCCAGGTGAACCTTCAACAATGATGAACTCAACTCTCTAAATCTCTTTTGTTCTCCTCCAAGGGAGTAAGCAATATTTTCAATGAATTTGCCAACCCCTAAGGCCTATGCCTTAGTTACCGGTGGAATTTCCTGTCGGTGCAGGAATGCTCTGTTCTACCAGTGGAGTTGCTGGTGTTGTTGCATTTCCCCTTGGTTCTTCAAAATTTCTAACCCATCTCTTGGTGTGATGTTATTGTATTTCATCTACCTTCTTCTTTCCTTTCTCATTATCTTTATCATTGTTAATCGGTTGAGTCTTGCTACTGTAGTACTTAGCAATATGACCTATTTTGTTGCATGCATAACATGTAACATTGTTCTTTTGAATTGTTTTGACATATCTGGTGTCATTCCTTGACCTACAATGATTAGCAAAATTTTTGAACTTTCCACATGCATGACATTTGACATTCATTGTGCAATCTTCTTATCTATGACCATATTTCTTGCAATTTCTTCATTGACCAGGAACAAAATTGTAGTTTTGATTTGCTTTATTTCTACATTGTTTAGCTATATGCCCAAATTTATTGCAAACAAAACATCTACCATTGAATTTATAAGAATTAGATTGTCTTACAGGTTTCCTCTGTTCTGATGAGTTATGCATATCGGTTGTTTGATCTTCATTTGCAGTACCAGAGCTTTCACCTTGTACAAATCCAAGTCCTCTAGAATCATCAATTTGCCTTTCTCTTTTCAATAAGTCATCCAACTGTGCAACACTAATCCTGAATTTTTCTTTATACTCACTTAAAGTAGTCAAATCATCTCTCAGAGTAGTTATTTGTCTTTCAAGTTCTTGTTCATTGTTTTGGGAGTGTGCCAAATCAGTTCTCAATAGATTATTCTCATAAGTCAATTTGCGACATTCATCAAATTTGTTCTTCAGAGATATAACAAGATTATCTTCCTTCTTCTTTATGTCCTCAATATCTTTTGATAACCTCATAGTCTGATCTTGCATTTCATTCTTCATGAGCATGTTTGTTTGACTTAGTTTCTGACATTATTCCTTAAGTGGATTTTTTTCTTCATCATTTGGGTTTGCAAAACTTCCTTTCTCTTGGCTTGAGCTAATGATAACCTTTCTTGTAGGATAATAATGAATTCATTAGCAAAATTCAATTCATCTTGCAATTTCAAGTTCTTCATCCTTTCAGCATCATAATCCTCAAGAGTCATCTCAAGTTGCTTCTCCATAGCAATGTTCAAAGAATCTAGTTTCAAGATCTTCCTCAAGTTGTTAAACTTCTTCTGAGGTACCAGGCTCTGATACCAATTATTGGGATCCAAGAACACTGAGAGGGGGGGGTGAATCAGTGTTCTATCGATACAATAAGATTTTATCCTTTTATACCAAACACATATAAACCGGTAAACAAATAAACATATAACTTGAAGCAAATAAACCATCCACACAAATGAACACCATAACACACAAAATTTATAGATGGAAAACCTCAATGAGGAAAAACCACGGTGAGATTTGTGACCCACAATATCAGTTCACTGGCCATATGAAATGATATTACATATAATGGGGGCCTACACATGCAAGAAGGCACACTGTCTAGAGCACAATGCTCATCACTAAAGAGTCTCACTCACTACAAGCTTCTGCTGAAGTAAAACAATGAAAATGAACTCACAAAATGCATCTTCTATGCCAAATAGAGTTCTGATTCTAGCTCTGCTTTGTACCGGTTCATAAACCCTGAACACTACTACCGGTATCTTTTCTCCTCCAAGAATGCTTTCCAAACTATCTACAGATCATTGCATGATATAAACATTTGCATACAAATGATCTACATACATATACTTCAAATTATACAGTTCTCCTATATTCTGCTATGTCACAATTTACAAAATGACCTAGCAGAATGACCTAGATACCCATTACAAACAATATGCCTTATGACAACTTACAATACATTACAAAAGATATTCAATGTCGGCCTCGACAATAATTACAAAATGATGTTCTAAATAAATCTTCCTTGATGCCGACTTCCTTGAAGTAATTGATGTCAGTGCCGGTGTAATCCTGGATACTCCAATGCCGGTGTCTATTGGTAAATGCCTCCTAATGCTAGTATATGACTTCCATCTGATCTTGTTGCCATCAATGACAACAAAATCTGATGAGTTTCAATTGTCAACAAAGCCATCATTTGAAATACCTACTAGAACAAAAAAAACCACAAGCCAAAGCATGGTGGAAAATTTGGTAAACTTAGAGGTAGATTTTGTAGAGTTAGAAGGAGAAAGAACCAAGGAATAGAACACATTTCCTTTGAATGAGGATCCACCCACAAAAGATCAAGAAGGGATGAGTGAGAATATCACACTTAACCAAAATAGTCTAAGTGTACAGGCGGGAGGAAAGGAAGAAAGAAATACGAGCCTCAGAGAGAAAAGGAAAGCTCATTGAAGGTGAAAAAGAAGCAAATGAAGATCAAAATGAAAAAGTGTTCGAAATTCTGTAGAAAGAAATACAAGAATTACCGCAAAACCTTCAAGAAAGAAAAGATAGTGATGATGATGTGGTGATGTTAGAAAATCCACTAAGTGTAACAAACAATAGAATGAATCAGGAAATTGGGAAGGAAAGACTCGAAGTAGGAACATCTTAGAATAATCCGATGGAGAACCCTGAAATAAGTAAAGAAGAGAATACAACTCAAAAGAAGTCTGAGGAAGGTGTGTGGGAAGATAAAGGAAGAAGCGAAACACCACATGAAAGAAATTTCATAGCAAGCACAAAATGTGGGAGTATCCCCGATTGGTTAAAACAACACAATTTGCCCAAAGAATGGATAGAAGTGGTTCCTTTAGATTTCAATAGTTTGTTAAATGAAGCTCCAAGTGAAAAGAAAAGGAAGAAGGATAAGGTAAGGTATGCTACTCGCCTGAATACAAAAGGAGAAAAAGAGTTGCATATTGCTAAACCTATAGCAGACAAGGGTGAAGAAGAGTTAACAACATAGGATAATCAGATGACCACCGTGCAATTGGGTAAACCCTCGAGATTCAAAGGCCCAAGAATTAATCAGGAAGGGGTAGCTATCATGGAAGAAAGACTGCAAAAGGATCAAAGGAAGTTGAAGGAACGAAATGAACAAATAGAGAAACTAGTACAATTCAAAAAATATATTACTCAAAAGGGAGATACTTTGCATAAGATTCAAACTCATTCGGTATTGAATTCACAAGAAGAAGCGGAAGGCGTGAACACTTTGAAAAACAAGGAAAAAATGATGGATGAGTGGATCATGAAAGTATTCACTAGATACCTTGAATGGAACAAATAGAGATAGAAAATATCAACCTACAGGTGAATGGATATATGACTCTGGATGAAGCTGTAGATAGGGGGATACTGATTATGAAATAATTGTCTGAAATCACAATGTGGATTACGATCAATGCATGGCAAGTGGACAGATTGTGGGATGGTATAGACAAGTTGCAAAAACTAAGGAATGAAGCAGCAGACATTCAGGGTAAAAATACAACATTTATATAGCAGAGGTTGTTGGATCCAAACACTTGTATGATAGTCCGCAAATTTTAAGGAACATGGGAATGTTCAAAATTTAGTAAGAGAGTATGCTGAGAAGGTTACTCCATAAGAGAAAGATGTGGAGCCTTTAAGGGTTGTGTGTTGCATGCAGGAGCATAATTTATTCATAGTGGAGGAATCAAAAAGTGAAGCAATAGCCTAAGCGTTAATAAATCTCCAAAAGTATTTAACACGAAAACAAGTGGCTCAAGGATCCAATGTTGAAAGCTCGTTGACTAAGTCCAAGGATGATGTTGAGCTGGCATAATTTTGTCTTTTCTTGTAAAACTGCTATAAAAGCAAAAAGTGTTAGCACAACTTTGGAGTCTATTATCTCCGTATTTCACAGAGAGACTCTTGCTCATGCATAAGCTAACAAAGGAGTTATAGATTTTTAACTTCCTCTACCTACTTCAGTTCCATTTCAATATTTATGCAGTTAATTATTGATCTTCAGAAATTTCATGCATCTCATGCATAATTTCTACTCTTGTGATCTATATATCATTTGTAATCATACAGATTTGATGTAATGAAAATGATTTTATTGCTTTCATTTGTTCTTCTGATTTTTCTTCTGCAAGTTTTGCTTTTTATTTTCCAGCTAGATCTTTTCTCTATTTTGCAGGATTAGCTGCAAAATTCTACATGGTATTAGAGCTAGATTGCTAGGAAGAAGAAGCTAGACAGATTATTTGTAGACAAATTTCTGAAGATTAGCATCACCATGGAAGCTGACGTCTATTTCTAGATGCATGCATATTATTTCCCTAATTTTTGCATGCTCTTTGCTTTTTTTTCCTATTTTGATTCTTTAAAAATTGTACATGCTTTGGAAGCACCACATGATGAAGATCTAGAAATTTTGGGGCTTTGTAAAAATTAAACTTTTAGAAAGTTTATATGGGGTTTTGCTTGATGCATTTAGTCTAGATTTCTTTTAACAAAATAGAAGATTAAAGTTGCTATGCACTCTTCCTCCAATTGACAGTCAAAAGTATTCTTTTGTTCTAAATTCCTGTCTACATGAGATTCCAATGTTGCAATTCTGTTTGCTCCTAGAGATTCTTTCTAGTAGGGTTCCTGACTACATGAGATTCCAGAGTTTCTTTCTAGCAGGACATGATTGAGCTATGGATATACAATGGCATCATCCCAACCAGAGGTCATCTTTGCATTTCTTCAGCTTGAAGCACATTTCTACAGATTCATATCTTCCTATCTTTAGATGGTCAATTTTTGTATTCAGAGACCGTGTACCTATCAGTTCATCCATTTGAGCAATACAGAATATGTACAACTGCATTTTCAAAGTATCCCAGAGGTACTCATGCAGTGGTTTCTATGATTTTGATACAATCCTGTTGCAGTGTGGATTCATTTGCAGTTCTTCTTCATCGATAATTGCAGCTTTCTTCTATAGTTTGAATAATGGTCAGGAGTTTCTCTCAATTGGGTTTCTTATTTGTAATTGGGTTCCTGATCAGGCTTTGTTGCCAGGACCCATATCTTTCCTATTTCTCATATCTCTCCTTAGTTAGGCTTAAGGGGGGGTGTTAGCGCAACTTTGGAGTTTGTTATCTTTGTATTTCACGGAGAGACTCTTGCTCATGCATAAGCTAACAAAGGAGTTATAGATTTTTAACTTCCTCTGCCTACTTCAGTTCCATTTCAATATTTATGCAGTTAATTATTGATCTTCAGAAATTTCATGCATCTCATGCATAATTTATGCTCTTGTGATCTATATATCATTTGTAATCATACATATTTGATGTAATGAAAATGATTTTATTGCTTTCATTTGTTCTTTTGATTTTTCTTCTGCAAGTTTTGCTTTTTATTTTCTAGCTAGATCTTTTCTCTATTTTGCAGGATTAGCTGCAAAATTCTACAAAAAGTGTCCCTCATTTTCATAAATTTGAGAATTGTATATTTCTAACGAGCACTGTATTCTCAAATACTCCATTGTTTGGTTCTTTTATGCATATAGTTATCATAGTGGTGTCTTCTCTTTGCAAGTGATTATTGTAATGAAGTTTGATAAAGAAATATATGAGTGTGTGCATCTTTTTTATTGTGTCACATTCCTTTTTCTGTCAATTGCAAAATTTTATGAATAATTGAGAAAATTTCTGATTTTTTGTAAAGTTGTTTTTCATTATTTCAAATCATTTGCATTGAATAGTGAAACTCTTCGTAGATAAAATTTATTTTATTTTAAGTTGTTTTCTTGTATTATGTTAATTCAAAAGGAGGCAAGTTGAAGTATTTACTCTAGAGTGTGAAAGATTTGTTAATTCTAGAGAGATTAGTTGAAATCCCCTTGTAAAATAGTTGATGTGTGTTGATTGAGTAAAACCACAAGGTCATAAACAGACGTTTAAAGCCTTGGGATTGAGATTCTCTCTATCTTTCAAGTAAATAAACTTCATCACGAGGTGTAAGTTTATCCATGTTGAGTGAACTCAAAACTCACATGAGTATTACCATTGTAAGATTTCATCTTCCTAGAAATTAGTAATCACCTAAATAATTTAAGCTACAATTTATACCAATTACAAGGGATTTTAACCCCTATTGTAAGTTACCAAGATACTAGGATAAGGAAAAAATAAAACTACGTATTTAGATAATAGTCGATAACGCTTACAACATTTGTCTAACAACATAAAAAAATATAAATGGAATAATATGCATCTACGATATATTATAGAAAAGACTATGAATTTTTTGGAAACCCTTATAAGGAAAAAAAAAAAAAAAAAGAACACAACCTAAATATGCTCATAGTTCTATTATTCATAACAAATAAAGATTTCTACTTAAAGGTCTTTAAGGAGGTCTCAATCTAGTAAATTTTTTTGCAATCGTTATAATATTACACACTACATAATATTAAATCTAAATTATTTTTTATAGCGCATTAACCTTCGAACATTTCTACATTCACACAAATTTATACATGATATATGTTCTCATGACAATATAAATCATCTAGCCTATTATCTAACATATTGAATACCCCCACATGTTTGCTATATCTAACATATTGAATACCCCCACAAATTTATACATGATATATGTTCTCATGACAATATAAATCATCTAGCCTATTATCTAATTTATAGTGATTGCTTGTGGTACCTTAGATTTTCTTCCAAAAAAACTATCTCCCATATGCAATTATACATTCTTCAAATGATTTGTGGTTGCTATCACTCAACTACGATGAATGATCCAACATGTATGTTGTATTTCAACACCTGATACAATATCGTCACATGTAAAACACTATGTTTGTTTTAATGCAACATTTGTAAGTTAATTTGATATTGTAATATGAAATATAGATAAAGAATTTTTCTTTAAAAGTGAATAACACTCAATTCACATCATAAATTCTCATTCCTATTATTTCATCCCTTTATTTTTTTGTGTAGGACCCTTAGATATTTTCTATCTTGAAAATGATAAGGGTAAAAATGCAAAGGAATTTAAGAAATATTATAGATTCAAATGGATATATGTTTCTCACATATCTTTCACTATATCTCCAACTTATTTAATCAACTAGAATATATTAGCCAAAAAATATAAACATTACATCACTACAACTTATAAACACTACATCATATGTACATGTGTGAGAGCTCTACGTAATCATAGAGAAAAAATCTTTAACAAGCTCAAGATTGGTATGGTAAAAATAGGAATAGAGAAAACATCTTACTTTTACATAGATTTACCACTAAATATATATCATTTTATATTAATTTTACCAAGTGTTAGTAGTCTCTCAATTATGTATTGAATAGTATTGTCTTGCCTTTTTATTATGAAATTATAAATAAAAGAGATTAGACATTTTATAATTTTTTATTTTGTATAATTACTATAAATCTTTTACAATAAATCAATTGATTCTTTTATATTAATTCTTCTCTACATAAGTATTACCTAAGCAATAAGATGTAAAAGAGAAAGTAATCTTCCCTATTTATGAGCATGACAATCTTAAGTGTATTGTGTTTATTACCCCATGAAAAAATATGTTTTTAACAATGACATGTACTTTTCAATTTTGTAGTAGAATAATTAACCCTTCATTTTATTGTAGCTCAAAATTATTTACATGTAAATACAATTAAGGATATGAAACTTTCTATAGAACAAGACAACTTATATGTGTGACTCAAATTTAATGACTTCCACTACTTATCAAATAGAAATTAGTGCATACATATAGTCATATTATACATTTAAAAAAAATAGTGACATTGAAAACAAAGATTATCAGAAGCTTAGATTCACTAACTAGTCAAGAAAACTAATTAGAAGAACCTTACTAGTAGTTGTTATAGCTAACTTTTGCGCACACAAATATCCTAAATGGTATATCAGATTTTGATGGGTTTTTTGTTGTCATTGTATGGAACTTAACAACTTATAGATATTATGTTGTCTTTAGAATAGTAATGATGTACTTTGTGGGATTTGTTATGCACACAAGCATAAAAAGTGGTCATTTCATAGTGTCGTGTAATACCTACTTAAAGATGTCCTGGTAACCATGCACTACAACCACATCAAAAATTGCCAATAATTATGCACAAATGACTCAATAATCATGCACTATAGGTACCAATAGAGTTGCACACATCTTGCATTTAAAGTCTACAAATTCTAATTACTAGGGGTACAAATAGGTGACTATTGTTATATGTGAAATTTATTAATGAACTTTTACTTATCTTTTTAAGTTTTTTAAAGTTATTAATTGAGAATTTGGGTGAGCAAAGAGTGAATGATAACTTAAACATTGACAATAACCAATACTCTCCCCTCTTCATATGAAAAATTATACATGTGTAACTTTCAAAACCAAAATGAAAATCACAAATAGATTAATTAAATATAAATAAGTATTCTATCAAACTTATTCATAAAGTGCTCTACTTTACTCTTATCATTATAGTTTAGCTATTTATACAAATTACATTCTTTTATGCATTGCTATGGGCATGCCCATTGTACATTAGGGTGGGATTCCTAGCTACAGCCTTTCTAATATATAAAAAGCCTGGTTAAACAAGGTACGTGGAAATGGAGTTTAATTGCTTTCGAATACCCATGAAGAAACATTTTATTGTAAGGAGAACATATCAAACTTGAGGAAGCGGTGGCTAGATTTGCCTCAAAACCTTGAACCAATAATCTGTGCAATCAGAACCATCATCATTACCCTCCATCTTCATATTCGGCAGCGACTGGGTATTTGTGCCTGCATCATCCATGCAACTCAATAAATCATCTTCTAGATAGGAAGACATGAAATACTGAGCTTCCATGTTTGAGCTGCTCTCACAAAATATTCCAGATGTGGTTATTGAGCTTAAGTTCTGGTTTTGCTTTGCCAACCATCTTTCTTCATCTTTCAAGACAAACGTCTCATCCATTAAAAGATCATCTGCAACAGTTGATGAATGTTGTTTGCAGCCAGCAGAAGAATTTAGACAATCAGACTGAAAAATTTCGCTTGACATTTTGTGAGAATCATAAAATGAATGGAACACTGTGTTGGGAAAATCAGGCGGCGAATCTTTTAATTGGCTTGGAAATGTGAGAGACAAATTGTTTGCATGTGCAACTTCCTTCGTCGATGTACTCTCCTGCATGGAAATCAAAATTTGTCCCGAACTTGAATCGTTTCCAAGACGCTTTTTCAAGTGGGTGTTCCACAGGTTCTTAATCTCATTATCTGTTCTTCCAGGCAAGCGCGAAGCAATTATAGACCACCTGCAACATTAACAAATTCATTAACATTGTCTTATGTGCCGATGGACTCACAAATCAATGCTTAAAAAGGATTATCATCTAACCTGTTGCCCAAAAGTTTGTGAAGTTGAATAATGGCAGCTTCTTCTTGGGAACTAAAATCTCCTCGTTTAATGTCTGCTCTCAAATAATTAATCCACCGCAGGCGACAACTTTTACCGCATCTCAGAAGTCCTGGTACCATGGAAGAAAGAAAATAAGTTTCTTCTAACTAAAAAAAGGAGAGAAATAAAGTTTCTAGAAGGCGTAGAATTCCAACCTGCTTGCTCAGGGAGCGCACGCCAATTCCCAGGGCCATTTTTGTGAATAAAATCAACGAGTATTTTATCCTCTTGAGGAGTCCAGTGACCTTTCCTTACTCCCATTTTATCACAGCAGGGACGTCGGCCCATTTTCTTCTCTTCCACAGATGGGATTTCATTAAGTTCATCTCATCTCCTCTATATGGACTTCAAATTCTTCCCCGCCGACATGTTGAGTTAATCAACGCGGATTCATATTCATGCTCGCGTGCAGGAGACGTGTTAGAATAGAGTGTTCGCCAATTTCAAAGTTTTAATGTTTTAAGGTCAAACCGACAACAATGTTCATCTAATACTGGGCTTCGCCGTAAGAACGAGGTTTGGGTCACATCAAGCGTATCTGTTTCCCACTAACTCGAAATTTTGTGCCGATTACGTCAGCGTCGGCGACAGCGACGTTTGCGTAAATACAAGTAGGCGAAAAATGACAAAAACCGCGATTCCATTTTCCATATCTCACTACCTATGGGATATTGCGTTTATTTCAATTTTTCACACCATCTAATGTCTCAATTTTTCACACTATCCAAGGTTTCAGTTTTTCATGATTTTAAATGGTTCAAGGATGATAGTATATATTTTAATTAAGTATATCTATATTCTCAAAATCTATGTAAAATACGATGCCAATAATTATTTTTTATAATTAGATCTAAAATTTTAAATAATTAGGAAAAACTATGGAAACAAAATATGTAACTAATTTAGGTGAGATTGCGACATCAAATAAAAGAACAAATGAAAAAGAATAGTTATACGGAGACTGTTGATCCCCAATAAGGCCTTCACCTTAAGAACGGGGCAATCGGGAACTTTCACACGCATGGGACTCAATGCGGCCTATTAAACAACCTTCGGATTTTAGAATATGGCTCTTCATATTTCATAGTGGAAAGAAAGAGATAGAAATATGCAGAAACAAAATAAGCCGCAAACCCATCCTAAAGCGATACGCCAGAAATTTAACCAAGTTCACATTCATTTATGTATAATGTAATCCATAACCATAAAACATTTATATGAATCTCAAAAGAGCACATGCATGATTTGCAATTATGAGATATAACCATAGAGTTAGAAACAATCAACTCTGAAATATTAAACACAGAGCACCACATCCTCATCATTGGTGTGGAGAACAAATTACAAAGGCCATTTTGACATAGTCTAAAATATTTGGATCCCACCCATAAGGGACATCTTTTAATGTTTGATAAAATAAAAAATTGCTTCTACCACTATGTTTGCTAAAAATTGATAAAATTGTGAACCCCCTTTTACAATGCACCCATATACTTATATAGAGAAAACCTTCTTGATCCAAAATGATGATTGCAACTGAAAAGGCTCCTGCATGTCTACCACGTGTTTGCCGCCATCATGGAAGTTGTTTTACCTATCGTGAACCTGATGATCTCTGCATTATTATTTTCCTCCCATGCGCGTGGCATGGATGCCACTTAGAAATTCCCTTTTTTTGTTGCAATTACTTTATCACACTGGTTTCTCATTTTGCTTATGTTCGCACTGTCTAGTTTTGCCATGTGGTGCTTCTTGCGGCCTTGCGCCTTCAAAAGAAACAATTGCGAACTTTTGAAATCTCCCCAGGATCAAAACATCCATTGGCCTGCACCTTGTCAACACGTGGCGTGCTGGCCAAAATTTTAGAGCATTCCTTTCCTTTTACCTTTGAAAATCCCATAGTGTCAACACATGACACTCTTCTTTGCCTTTGTTAAAATAAGGGGTTGTAGTTTAACTAGAAGTCGTGCCACTTTGACATGTAGTGATCCCAATGTGGCGGAGTCATAACTTTCTGCTTGGTGCTTAGAATTTGAAACCGCTTACACTGTTAGAAAGGTCTTCAAAAGATATAGTTTTACTCCCTTAACACTACGTCTTTGGCTATCGAGTTAAGGGACCAATGACAGTCTCGATCCCAAATTTCACTTCAAAGGCCTTTGAAAATGCAAATTACTAAAACATAGAAAAATACTAAAAAATGGATTTTCATTTTTTTTCATCTCCAATTGCTCCATCACCTCTGCACGATTCCAAATCTCCTTTGATAGACATATTTTGACATGTTTCCATCAATGAATTGAGCATAAACCCGCGAAGATGTAGACATTATCTACAGAGACATTCAAAATAATAGCTTCCTCATAGCATTAACAATGTAAGATAAGAAGATCAAAGAAGTGGTTAGAATAAAATAAAATAAAAATAAAATCCTCTTTTTCTAATTAAGGGGGTCTACAAAAATTTTAACCTTTTAAAACACTATTTTTTTATTTTTTTATGAATAGAATAAAAGATAATATAAATATATGAACATAAAAAAAATATTAAAATAGTAGATAAACAATGACAAAGAAATAGAAGTTGAAAATTGATTGGAGAAATATTTAATAACTTTTTTCCATTACTATCCTTGATATTTTCCTTAGAATTGGCAAGGAGAAGAATGACAAGCGGGAAGCATGGAGGAACGAGTGGGAAGCAGGGAGGAGCACATAATTCAAATGAAGATGCCTCTAGAGGAGGTGATGACGACCAAGATGATGATCTTTGCCCTTGCCCTATGTGGTGTTTTCAACCCTGTTTGTGTATGGTTCCCCTCCCCTTGTTGGTGTGTTCTACAAGAGGATGTTTTTCATGTTGGGGTTCTTTGTGCGGGGGTTCCCTCTCTATTGGGATTGAACATGGTGTCGAGAAGATGGAGGATGTGGCGAGCTTCATAATGGTTTCTCCTACTTCTTCTTGTGATGTGTGATGGTTGTAGGGACTATGGTTGCCCTCTATGTTGGGGTTTAGTCTCTTTCCTATGCATGGTGTGTGCTGGTGTGGGGGCTGCTTCGGGCCCCTTGGTCTTTGGGCTATGCATGGCTTTAGGGTCTCTCCTCCTCATTTAGTACTCCTTCTTGTGGACTGTGTGGTGCTCGATGGTGTTTCTTTGTTTGCGTGTCTTGCTTGGCTCTCTGCTGAAGTCTGGCACCCGATTGGTGTTTCTACAGTCCCCCTTGATTCTTTGGGGGCTCTTTTTTGTTATATTCTCTAGCCCTTGTGCTTTCTTGGTTTCTTCTTTTTCAGGAGGGGTACGATCGGTGTTTTGTCTTTTGGTTTTTTCTCTCAGATCTTGATGGTGAGGGCTAGGTGGTGGTTTCCCTCACTCTGCTTCTCCCTCTTTGCCAGTCCTATAGAGGTGGATGGCTTTCTTTTTGGGGTTGTAAGTGGGGTTGAGGGTTTTGTTATGGGAGGCCTCTCAGTCTCTTTTTTGCTCTATCTATGTTGTTGGGGTGTCGTGTGGCTTTCTGCTCCACTCTTGGGTTTCTCTATCCTTTTGCTCCTATAGAGGTGGTGTTTTGGGTGGAGGAGTTTTTCTTGGTTTTTTGTAGGCCTGCGGCTCTTTAGATCTTTAAGGTTTTGGGAGCCTTTTTAAAACTCAACTCTCTTATGCTCCTAGCTATTTGTCTACATCTTTGGTCTTCTTTGGTGTGGCCTATTGAGGTGGCCCCTTCTTCTATAGAGCTGGAGAGGATTTGTTTCTCGTGTTAATCTCCCTTCTATTGAGGAGGAGGTGGGTGCAATGTGTTTCTTCAAGAGTGAGTTGAAGGTTTGGGGAGCCTTTCAACACCCTTTGGCTTTAGTTTGCGATTTTATGATTATTACTTGTGGGAGCCTTTTAAATCTCAGGAAGGTTAGGGGAGCATTTCAAAACCCCCATGTTTCGGTTCAACTTTTAAAGTTTTTTTAAGTAATCTTGTTTGGCTGGATGTTGATAGTTTTCAAGGGCCCAACATTGACAGTGGCTATTTTTGGTTAAGGTCTAGGCTAGCTTTTTTCTTCTTGGAGTTTTTATTATAGGTTAAGGGAGTCAGGAATATCCCTATTTTTTGGTTGAGGGTGCATGTTAGACCCTCATCATTTACTTTTAAGTGCTATAGTTTGAGGTTGTAGCCTTAATGGTGTGGCCAACCTGTTTTGTATTGGCTATATCTTGATAATTTGGCTGACACTTTCTGCTTGTGGTTGCATTGATATTTGGCTAGCATTAGTCTGTTCAATTGTGTTTGGGTTGCTGGTTTTCATGATTTTTTATCTTTGGTAGCTTTGTATTGTGGGTTCCAGATCCTGGTAAAATCTGAGGGTTTTGGGTCCCTTAAAAACCTGTTGTATGGGGTTTCGGGTCCCCTCAAAACCTATTTATCCTTAATCAATTTTTTTTTCCATTTATCAATTAAAATTTTATAATTATATAAATGAAACTCTTATTCAAAAATCTCTATGATTCTTCTAAAAAAAAAGCTTGTAAAATCTTAAACACAAAATTTCTACATAATGTATCAACCCCATGTTAGATTTGGATATGTTGTACATCCTAATTTTCCCGCCTCTTACATCAAGAATAGAAGAAACCATGGCCTTATTGTTCTAAATAAGTACATGTAGGGATGTTGAGGAGCTTATCGATTTCATGCACCAAACTCGTTAAGGTTGTAAGAGCTCACACAACAAATGGCAATACAAAGCATGCAGATTGTCTTCAATGAGAAACACTTCAATTAGATTGGTGCATTTGTTATAATCATAAATATTCTTAAATTATTCACTTTTGTGGTTATGTGTAAGAGTTGATCCAACTTGTTCCCTAAGCTTGTTTCAAACTGCCTACCTTCCATAGTAACTAAGAAAAATTTCTACTTTGCATGCAACATGGGATTACTAATCGATAACTCACTTGTAGCTTTAAAAACCAAAATAAAATGATTGAGTAAAACCAATTCTCAAAATTTATTTGTGAGTAAAGAATAAAGTGGGTGCAAACCTTTTCACCAACTATAACATGTATTGTTGAGCAGTGTTAAAAATGGATTTTTATTCTAAGGTAATGGGAAATTTCATCAAGAACATTAATCAGCTAATGAATGGTACTTATCAAGGGAACCATCTCTTCTCACACCTCATTATTCTATAATCCCAACAAATTTCCTTTCCTTTCCCCTTCGTTTCCTCTAGATCATTAAAATGAAAAGGCATTGTTCATTAAAATGCAAAGACATCTTCATAAATTACAAAGAGAACACTTGAATTTATGGCCTTAAGAAGAAGAGGAAGTGGAAGAAGCACCTACCAGGTCTATGAATTACGATTTGAAAAGATAATCTCATAAACACTTTGAAATATGTAACTACTATGAAATTAAGATATTATGTTGTCAAGAAATTAAAATCTCCAAAACAAGGTAGACACAAAAATTTGATTACCAATCACTAGAAATGCACAAGTAAAATCTAAATAGCAAAACAAGTAGGAGATGTGCAAGTTTGATTCTTGTTTTTTAATTAAAACTAGAAATGAACGTTACAAAAACAAACAAACAAGTGATTACAAATGATTGCATTGATATGGAGTTGCACCCAATCATTAGCAAGTTGGAGCTTCTAAGAGCTTTCTTACAAACTGTTGCTTTCCTAGAGCGTTATTGCTCATTGCACAAACTTAAAAACACACAGTTGTGTTAGCCTCTAATTATTTTAAAAAAAAATACCCGCCTCTTTTTAAAATGGTCATACTTATCGGTCCTTTCTTATTGGTTAAACCCTATCAGTCGAACCTCAATGTATCAAAAATTTGCTTTGAGATGTCCAAGTTCTATTTTCTCCCAACGTCATAATCACTGGGAAAAGGACGATGTTTATTGAGTGGTAGCCAAAAAAACTTCACAGGATTATTTTCTAGTTTCTTCCTGATGCCCAATACTCACTCAAAGGTTGATATCAGAGCGTTGGAGGCTTTTCGTCTCCCTTCCAGCCACTTCAAACCTGACCAGTAGTCATGCGACGCATAGTTCTTAAGGAAAAAATAAAAAGGAGATTTGCTAGTGGGTATTCGCAGGATCATGAGGGGTCAAAAAGTGGCAATATCATGAATAAAGTCTCGATTGATAGGTTGATTGAAAAATATCTATAACTTTCAAATGGTATCACTTTTTTTCAATCTAAAACATGCATCATATTCTATGCTTTGTATACTATAGGATTTTAAAAATAAAATTTGAATTTTGTATAGTTTGATCAAGTTATGGTGGTCAGCCATATGAGTTTTTTTATATTTTTAAAAAGCTTAGTAAAAAAATCATAATTAATTATTTATTTTAAAAAAAATAAAAATATGTGTCACATCTGGACATAAGTCTTCTACTTATATCTAAAATCTTATTAAAAAATATTATGATTTGATTGTGGTTAGGGTGGTTAGAGAGACACCTGCTTCTTATCCTTTTCCTAAAATTTTAGTACTACTGCATTGAAATTTCAATTTTTTGTCAAATAGATTTATTTATTTTTCAAAAAAAAAACTAGTAGGCTAAAAACTACATTCAATTTTCTACATTCTTACATATTTTTGAAATAATGTTGGTAGCTTATTCAAATTTTTATGTCAAGTTTCCTAACTTTGTTTTTCTGATTTTCTATGGCACTTAAGGGCCTATTTGACTCACCATGATCCTGCACATACCCTCTAGTACCATCATTAATGATAGGTTAAACGGTTGATGGCACATAAAGGTGGCAGCATGAGCTGTAATTTTTGATATTATCACCATTTTGTAGGGAAATTAAATGCACCACCTTTAGAAATTATTCAAGTAACGTATGCCATCATAAGTTTTCTTTTCTCAAATGGTTCTTCTTAATGATGGTTAGCTACCATTTGATAATTCAGACCTAAATTGGCCAACAAAACTAAGCAAGGGAATATTATCCTAGAATTGCGGTCTCTTGTATGGAAACAACAAACTGAATTTGCCAAATATAGAAGGGTTATCAATCTATTGGAAAAGACTGAACAACAAGGAAAAAATCATGAACAACATCTAGAAGAAATTGTTGTAAGAAGGGATCTTGGTAACTAGATTTTCAAACATGGTTCTTAAGGGAAAAGGACATAAGATATAGCTAGATGTTGAGCATATGCAAAATGATATACTCTTCAACCTGACCAATCTTTCTGAGGAGCTCATAGAAGATGAGAATGAATTCTCAATAATTCTTTGGGTGCTTATCGAAGAAGAGACGAAAGCAAAGATGATTGATAATCAAAATGCTGGTTAAAATCTGGTACCTGAGGAAGAAGTATGAAGTTGATAGTTGTTTATACTATTGGGATTAATTCTAATGATGAAATCTTCTAGTGATTTTTTGTTTGTCTAAAATCATGTTTAAAAAGGTCATTTTCAAGACCATTACTTTGAAAAGAACCGTTTCTTCAAAATGAAAAAAGTGGTTTCAAGTATAAATAGATAGGAGATAGTAAGAAGTAGGAGGAAGAAGGGGGGTGTCTTTTTTTTTTGAAATACAGACTTGTTGTTTTATGAAAATTGTGAACTTAGTAAATTTGAACGCTTTAATACTAGGGGATGGGATTCTAAATGGTTTATTTGGAATGATTGGACTTTGTGCTATGATGGATAAATAAGCATATTTGTTATGTTGATGTTTTCCTATTCATGATCTTGTACTTTATTCACTAAGACATGTGTTTTTCCTTCTCTTTCCATTGTTATATTATGTTTTGTCTTTCAATAAATATAAATAATAGTGGTGGTCATTAGTATTGAGTTGCAATTTATTTTCTTCTTGTTTCTCCTCTCTCTTTCCTTTATGACTTTCAGGTCAAAATTCTTGCCTTTCCTACTTTCTGGTCAAAAGCATACCCCAGAAAAACCTCAAAATTTATATCATAAGAGGGAGTTGTACCTCTAAAATTTAGAGGAAACTTGCATAGGTAATCACAACTTATCCAATTGTTGATTAATAGTTTATTCTGTTGTGTGGGCATAGAGTCATATTGTTATATTCTTGAAGAGAACAAAATATGTCAATCAGTAGGTTGTTGATGCAAAAACTAACTTCCTATAACTGTCACTCGTGCACAAAAAACATTCTTTTAGATGGATTGATTTGGAGAACATTCTCTCTTTTTGTCTTTTGTTGTTCAAACCAATTTTACACATAAATTCAAAATTTAAACTTACCTACCAAATTAAAATCACTAGCAAAAAATAAGTTGTTGTTGCAATGTTAAGAGCATTTGTGATGGAAGAGATCCCAAAGTCTACAAACAATCTTTTGGATGTTTTTTTTTATTGGTAGGTGAGTCCACTAAAGGCTTAGAGAAATTAATATCTCCAACACTCCCCCTTTGTCTTGAACCAACAAAAAAGCTCAAGCTTCATTCAAATCAATAATTCCCAAATTTGTTCTTAGGCATTTGAAGTTGTCCCTACTTAATGGCTTTGTGAAAATGTCTGCTAGTTGCTGCTCAAACCTAAAAAATGTATTATAATTTCACCATTCTCAACCAATTCTCTGATAAAATGATGAATAATTTCAATGTACTTACTTCTTCCATGAAAGATAGGATTTTCATCAAAGCTATTGATGAAACATTGTCACAATTAATTGTGCTTCCGTCCTCTTGATTTTCCTTCAAATTTGCTAAGATTCTCCTTAGCCAAATAGTTTGACATGTTGTTGCATTTTCTGATATATACTTAGCCTCAACTATAGATAGGGAAATATTAGGTTTTTTCTTGGAATCCCATGAGATTGCTCCCAAATCAAAATGAAACACATAGCCCAACATACTCCTCTTATCATCCACACTTCCTGCCTAATCTCTATCTATGTAACCAACTATTCGAAAATAGTTTACTAGAATATATAAAATACCATATTCTTTGGTTCCTCACATACCTTAAGATTCTCTTACCTTCTTGCCGATGGGTGTCCTTTAGAGTACCCATGAATCTAAACATTAGACTTACTACATGTATTATATGTCAAGCCTAGTTTCTATTAAATACATCAAACATCCAACAAAAATTTATACACGGTTGGATCCACACTGCTATTGCATCTTGCTTGCTCAACTTAAGACATATGACTGTTGGTTTTGGTATAGGTTTACTATCTTGCATTCTAAATCTATACAAGATCTCATTTACATTTTTTTTAGAGATAAAAATACCACCATGTATTTGTTTTACTTCTAATATGCCTAGTAAATATGTTAAGAGACCTAAATCTATCATCTCAAACTCTTATTTTTATGGCCTATTTGAAATCAACAATGAGGGAATCATCCCTACTAGTAAAAACTAAATCACCTACATACAAGACAATAATTAAAGTCTTGCCATCATTTGCCTTGATGTAAAGAATTGGCTCACCATTGATTTTTCTAGAGCCAATGCTGAATCAAATATGAATCAAACCTATTGTAAGATGCCTCCAGAGCTTGCTTCAACCTATAAAGAGCCTTCTTCAGCCTATACACCTTTCTTTCTTGCCTAAGAACTTCATAAGCTAGTGGTTTCTCCATATAAACTTCTTCTTTCAACACTCCATTTGAAAAGGTGGACTTTACATCCATTTGAAATGCCTTCCATTTGTGTTGGATTGTAATTGCTATTACTACCCACATAGTTCCCATCCTTATAACTAGACCATATGTTTCATCATAATCTCTCTTATCTATACTTTATATCCATTTGAAATTCCTTCCATTTTTGTTAGACTGTAATTGCAATTACTACCCACATGGTTTCTATCCATGTAACTATTGGTTCCTTTTTATGCTAAACAATAAAATCAGTAACCAGTATAATCTGCAACCAAATTTTGAAAGGTATCTAACCTCAACTATGATTTCAAAAGACAAACTGGACCAACTTAACAAGGATATTTAATCCTTCTTCTCTTCAGGCTCTGCAAGGCCTAGGTAGGTTTACCTATGATGCACTTCAAATACAATCTAGAATTCACACACAACATCACCATTAAAGCATAAATCTTAGACATGGCTCAACAATGAGGAAAGTATTGCAAACTAGCTACATTCACATTGACTCTCAACTACATTTGAGCTTGAGATAGGTGGAACACTACCACAGAACATAAAACAAAAGATATTCTGATTTTGGATTTTAAAATGATGTTCTAACAATCCTTCAACATTATAAAAGACTAGTGCCTAATCTTGGCCATAGAGTCATGCATAAAACTGGAAGAGATCTCAATTACAAGTTACTTTCCACATTAAATTCTCATGTATTAATGCATTACATCAATACAATCCTCTGCTCTATCACAAAATCATACTTATATATATCCAATATACACACTCAAAATCATTAATGTTAGGTTTCAGGATTTAAATCCTTCCTTGAAGAATACCCAAAATACAAACATTACACTCTCAGAGAAGACTGAAAGAGACAAATCCAAATTACCCTTGATAAAATGAAATTGTATAAATTCAAATGGTATTTTGGAGACATTTTTTTGGAAACTCACACATGCCTTGCATATGTGTAAACCTGCAAACTGAAACAAAACTTACAACAAAGAAAACATTGAAAACCCAGAAGAAACACCCTATCATTTGTAAAAACTGAAAAATGCCATCACTAGAACCTAGAATTCTGGAGCCTTCTCACAAAATTTTTGGAACCCTTACAATTGAGAAGAATTATGAATATGAAGAAGAGGGAAAAGACCAGATTTGCTTCACAAATTGGCAAGTGTCCTCTTTCCCCAGCTGAAAACATTCCTTCATCCTTCCCATGGAAACTTCTCTCAAAGTATCTTATGTTTGTTAAAACTAATTGTAGAACTGAATTCCTCATTTCGAGAGCTTTCCAACAGTATACAATACTTGCTATTTTTGGTTAAAAATACCCCCAAGGAGAATTAATCTCGGATGCCCCTCTACACAATTAGTCATTTAAATTTTGAATTTTTGCACTATAGTTGGAATTATATATTTAACTTTGATTTTTCACCTATTTTCAACCTGTGCTTTGCCACGTGGCACCCTTCAATTTGCTCGTGAGTCCCACTGGGACAACATCTCACCTAACACTAGAGTGCCACCTCACCAGTCGCCATGTCGCAGGGGTTAACTGTCGCACATCTTTTTGTTGTGATATAGTGACAATCGTTCGATCTACCTGGACTTTCTCGACCTTTAATACCTGAGCTGCTCATATGTCGGGCCCACCATTTAGTCGCCAATCCGCAATGGTTCATTGTCAAGCATTTTCACGTGGTGGTATAGCGACGGCCGTTGGATCTTCCTCAACTTGCTCATTGGTTAATTCGCCCTCTTACTGCAAAAGTTAGGCACCTTTGGAATGTGTGCACGCGCATGGGGTCCATTGGGTCACTGAGCTTCCACTTGCCAAAATCCTTTAAGCTTTGACACTATGGATGTGTGTCGTGTTGTATTTAAACACAAAAACTCTCCTCCCCACCACCAATGTGGGATAAAGACAGTTTGCACATTCCCCTATCATTTGCATTTGCCTGAAACTTTTCTGACCCTTAGTCTGCAAATATGCATTTGTTTGGGATTTTAATATCCTTGCTCTGCACCAAACGTAGGCCCTGGGCTTTAAACTTGACACTCATACATTTTACTGAAGGTTTCTAAGTCTATTTTAACAGCTATAATTCTCACGTAGAGAGGATTCTAATAAAGATTATGGAATTAAGATTTACACCTACTATCTTGCATTCTATTTGAAGTTTCTAAACCTTTTCAAAACCATGCCAAAGACCCACACGCACAATAGGGGGAAGGGAATCACTTTACACCTGCTAATTTGTCATTTGATTGAGTTTCTTATGCCTCTTCAACTCCACTTCAAACTCACGGTAGGGAGAGCATTGGCTTTAAGCCTACCAATTGCCATTTACTGAGGTTTTACATGGGCTTTTCAACAACCACGCAGAGGGAGGATAGAACACCATGGCAGGGAAGGAGCTCGCAAGTTACACACCTGCCAATGTGCATTTGTTTGAAAGTCTTTGAGCCTTTTCAACACTTCCATCATGACAAGGAAGAGTTGACTTCAAACCTACCAGTTTACCTTTGTTTAAAACTTTTTAATGCCTTTCAACCACGTAGGGAGGAGAGGATCTGGCCGTGGGCCTGGCGATTTCATTTGCTGAAAGGTACTTAAGCCTTTTCACTTTTCACGCTATACTCCACCTCACGACAGGGATGACTGGGGAAACTCATGGAGTTTGGGCTTTACACTAGTCGTTGCATTGTTGAAAGTTTTCAAAATCTCCACTTCAACGCAAGGGAGAATTTGGCTTTACACCTGCCAATGCACTGCTTGGAATTTCTTCCATTGATTGGATTTGTAGAGAGTTTTAAGGCCCACGTGACCCCTTGCATTTTCTTGAGATTTTTAAATGATAACCAAATCAGTCGCTTTAGCAACCTCCTTGGCTGGGATCCAATAGACTCATAATTGATTTCCTCTTTAGTGTTTGCATCATCTTCCTTTCCACATGCTTCACTCATTTCCTGAGCAATTATCTCTGCAATTTTCTTAGTAATCTCATAATTATCATCAACACTTATATTAACTTTTGGAAAGGGAATTGATGAGCAACAATGATAATATCCATTGTCATCATATTTAAATCATTGAGATAAATGAGCTTCATGAATGACATATTGACCCCAATTTTCAAAACCATAAAGTTCCATAATAATCTCTTAGTTATATGCCCACATAATGAAACAAAATCATCTCTTAATAAACCAATTTGCCAATATGGGTCAAGTTGGTACTGATATGCATTACTGTGAATTAAGACCATTTTGCCATAAAATTAATACACCGGTATGAGCCAGATTGGGCCCCAAAGTGGGTCCGGCAAAAATAATTTTTTTGTTTTCATTCAATTGACCCTTGAAATGCCTAAGGAACCTTTAATATACCTCTAGAATTGATCGGCACCATTTTCTGATCACTCAACTGAGTTTTGCAACTCACTGGAAAATGTGTCACATTTTCACATTTAAACCCAAAGAGGCATTTCAAAAACTGATCAAAACACCTTCCTGGACTTCATAAACTGATAGGCGTGTACTCTAATATGTTAAATTTCATCTTGCAAAACCATTCCGCATGATGAATCCCGGGCGATGAGATATTAATGGTCAAAGATGACCATTTGGCTCTGTTAGCACTATGAACCTAATAAAATCAATGTGCAGGGACCTCAAAATGCCCTTACTAAAAATATCAAATGATCTCCGTAGATCCCCAAATCTGGGGCATAGATACTTTGAAGTACAGAGAAGACCTTGGAATGATTAGTTTGACTGGGAAGCTGATAGGGTGAAAATGGTGGGTTCATGAAAATGGCAACTTAACAAAGGCAACAATGAAAGTGTAGAAAACTCAATAAAATGGCTCAAGAAACCCTCTTGGCAAATTGATCAAACGGATTGGCTATGACTTTAAACTTGGCATGTGGACTAACCTATATGCATAGAATTAAATGCACTTTGAATTTCAACATGAGGATCTACTGGTCAAAAGTTATAGGCCCTTGAAGTAAGCCACTTAATAAAATCTGAATATGTGCACAGAACAACTTTCAGTCTACCCCTTGAAATGGGTACTTGATAAACTGATCCAAATTGAAATTTGAAAGTTGAAGAACACTTCATAGGCCAAATGAAAGGTGTAAAATAAGATTCCAAGGCTTTACCACTTAATAATCAACTGGCTCCATTTTACACTTATTCAAAATAGTCCTATTTGACTGATTGATTAGGTGGTCCTCTGAAAGTGTAGAGCAAAATTTTGAAATGGGCCTCTCAAAATATTCAAATTTTATGAGTCCCAACAGTAATTATACCATATGTCTCATTATAATCTCTCTCAAGTAGTTGTTTGTACCCCTTGACAACCATTCTTGCCTTATGTAGGTCTCTATTTTCCTTCGACATTACTCTTGGTCTTGTAGACCCATTTCACCCAAATAAATTTCATATTGTGAGGAAAATTACTTAGTTCCCATGTTCTATTCCTCTCTATTGCATCTATCTCCTCATCCATGGCCTCACACTATTTCTCCTCTTTGATAGCATCCTCAAAATATATCAAATCACTATGAGAAAATAATGCAAAATTCACATTTTCATCAAAATCTTCATCATACCTTTCATTTTGGTAGATATCCCTTAGAATTTGGGTCTTCCTTAGCATTAGGGATGTGAGAGTGGAGTTTGAAATCCCACTACTACTGCTACTCTTATGTAGATTCCCCATCTAGAGTTGTCTATAACCTTCTAGAGTTATCTATGTACTAGTTTCTCGCTATCTAAAACTCGCGAGAGTTAGTTCTCTAGTTGTATGCGACTACTTGCCTTTTTGTCTATTTGCATAAAGAGCTATTCAAAACTATCTATCTGATAGTTTGTGCCCATTTAGAGCTACACGGTGCCACTTGGAGCTTTCTCAAATAGAATTTCAAGATATTCCTTTTAACTACCCATCCATATCAAGAGCTCTTTGGATCTATCTATTGTACTCCATATTTGTTACTGCATCATCTTGTAGATCTTCAAACTTATATTCTTCATCTTATTTATCTTCACACTAATTATATTCAATATCAATGGTCACTCTAGTTAAGATGCCCAAAGAGATTCTACCAACCCATCCCATGACTCATTCTAAATAAACTCCTCATCTCTACTAATGATGATCTTCTTGGTGATGGGGTTGTATAATCTATATGCCTTAGACTCAATGCTATATCCTATAAAATACATTTCTCACCATTGTCATCCAAATTTCGCCTCTACTCATTTGGCACATGTGCATATGCCAAACACTCAAACACTCTCAAGTGCTCAATAGTCCGTTTGCGTTTTGACCATGCCTCTTGTGGAATCTTGTCATAGATCACCTTTATGGGACTTCTATTTAACAAATAAATTATTGTTGCTACAACCTCACCTTAATATTCATTTCAAAGTCCCTTTTCTTTTAGCATGCTCCTTGCCATTGTTGGCAATGTTGTCATTCATGTCAAATAGGTCAAGCAGTGGAAGCTTGTAAATTAAATGTCATATGGTAGGTTGTAGATGTGTTGTATTGTAGAACATTATGAATTTAAAATGATGTGCAAAAGGGTTCAATTCATGTTTTTTAATCTTGGCATAATTTTCTAAATGTGCCTCTCAATGTGTTTGATCCATCTTTTTTTATCTATGTATGTTGCGGATTGAAAAATGAAAAAATCCATAGTTTGATAGTATTTCAGTGAGATAGTGTGAATGTATGGTAAATGTAGCTTGATTTCATTTAGAGATGGTATTTTGTTGAGAGTCCCTTTTGTCTCCTATCAGCTTGTTAGAGCTTTGATGAAACACCCTTTTTTGTTGTGACACTGAAGCTATCACAATGACTAAGGTTTCTTTTTGGTGAGTGATGGCATTTTGGCCAGACCATTTTCTATCCGTACAAAAAACAGAAACTATGCCAATATGCCCCCCCTATGTTTTCAGACCCACTTTGTCTATTTGCATGAGGGCATCCAGGTGGCAACTATTCCTTGGTCCACTCTGGCTGAGGCATGTTTCTGTGGGGCCCTTCTCCCATGTGTTTGCTTTTACGAAGTGGTGGTCACCGATTGGCCCATCCTCACCATGGTCAGTTTGTGTGGGCCCTATGTTGTATTGTAGAAAAAGGCTTTTCCCAATGACTTACCTTTTTAGTAAGATCTTCTCTCCATGTCGGTGGTGCTTAGCATCTTGGTGATAGGGTGTTAGAGCCTTTAGTGTGCAGGGTCCACCCTATCCGAGATGGAGTGATGTTGGCTCGTCGTGATTGGTCTATGTGGATGGTGATGTGTTCATACCAGAGCCACTTGTTTTGAGTGAACGATGTGTCCTTGTGGAGCCTATCTTTTCTTTTCTAAAAGACATGTTATTTTGGTATAACCTCTTGTGTCTTGTGCCGACCCGTGGGAGATACACTAATATTCCTTTTTGGTGTGATGGTTAAGGTGTTTGGGTGATAAAACTCTCCATGTAGAGTTTGATGCCATGAATGCAACCTGATAGGTGATTAGTCCACACAGGTAGTTGACTACAGTTGACTAAGTGACATGGAAGGTGAATTTGATGATATGGCGGACGCAGATTGAATGCAAGCGGATCCAAATGACAAAAGGCATTGCTTGGAGAGTGGGATTTCATTAAATGAAGTCATTTTACATTCTAATCAAAGTAATTCGAGAAAGTCAATAAAATATCAAAACTACATTTAATGGCAGTTGAACTGCAGAGTATGTTGTAAATCTATTGTGAGGCTCGAGAATTCATATTTGACTGAAGATACTAAGCTTAGTATTCTAATCACAGAGAATGATCTACACATAGAAGAAGACCAAGAAGAAGCATTTAATAATGGTGGCTAAAAGACTAAAATAATATACTGAGAATCAAATTAGCATTTATATATGATCTCATAGGAGTCCAAAAGAATTATTTTCTAAATTCATCACAAGGAGGGAAAATCAAGTGTGTACAGTATGACCGAATGGAGATATTTTTTATGAGATTTGACTATGGGGGTTGTGATAGAAGTGTTGGTTGAGAGAAGTAAGAATATAGAGAGATAAAAAGATGGCGTAAGAATAGGTGTGTGAAGTATCTAGAAGTGTGGTCATTTTGAGAAAATAGAGAGTGCTGAAAATAGAGAGTTGCAGAGAAGAATAGTGTGATGCATAATAAAAGTGAATACATCTTGAAGAGAAGAGGTTGTTGTCTAATAGAAGAGTGAGTTATGATAAGTGAGAGAGAAGACCATAGAGCCAAGTGTGTACTGCAGAGGAAATACAAGTGTATGGATTCGGAGATAGTGAGTATATAGAAGACCCAAGTGTAGAAAAGAGACATCAAAGAGAACATCATTTTAGAGCAGCAATGAGTGCATATCATAAGTTTGTAAGGGTTACATAATTTATTTGTAATAAGCTGTCACATTATTTTAAATCTATCTTTCAGGTCATTGTAATTTCTCTGAGTGGGTGCTCAGAATAGGGGTAGGTGCACCTTGAGTAGGTACTCAAAATTACAGGGGTTGGTGCTCTTTTGGTTGGTGCCCAAAAATATATTGTAATCAGACATTTCATTGTGAGGCTCGATTGGAGTAGTAGACTCCAACAACTCTTCTCACCGAGGTTTCTCCCACATTGGGTTTTCCTCATAAATTCTTGTGTTATGAGATTTTTCTTTATGTGTGTGTGTTTTTTATCTATTTATGCACACTTTAATTTTAAATTTTAGAATGTCACTGATTCACCCCCCCTCTCAGTGATCATTTGTGTTCTTCAACCATCTTCATGATGGTTCTATTATTCCTCCCAACCACTCGATTTTGTTGTGGAGTATAACTTGTTGTGAGCTCCTTCTTAATGCCATTTTTATTGCAAAAAATCATAAAATGAATGGAGATATATTGTCCATCTCTTTTTGACCTTAGGAACTTGATGTAGTATCCAACTTCCTTTTCAGCCTAGGACAAATAGAAAAAACTTATCAAATACTTTAGACTTTGTTGCAAAAAAATAGACACATGTTCTACATCTATAATCATCAACGAAGGTAATAAAATATTGGATTTTACCAATGGAAATTGTTTACATAGGGTAACATAAATCAATATTCTCCAACTCTAATGGTGCTCTTTCCCTTCTTGAGTTTCCTAATTGAAAAGGTTGCCTATGTTGCTTACCCAAAATTCAAGGTTTACACCTACCACTAGGCTCTACAATCTTTGTAAAACCGTCTACCATTCTTTTCTTGGATAATAAACTCAAAGAAGATAGCCTAGATGTCCATAACTAAGATACCATAGCTTGGAAGCATCTTCAATGACTAACTTGAGGGCTAATTGTTGATGTACTGTTGTGCATTTTCCTTGCTCGGGAGGTACATCGACGAACTAAGATGAGAAACATGTCTCTACTTAAATAAAAATATTTGTTTCTTTTTCAGTTGAGTTGTTGCAACTATTTTCTTACTCTTATCTTTTCCAAAAATGACACATTCACCCTTCTCCATAAACACTTTGTATCCATTTTGGATTAGCTATCCAACACTCATTATATTATATCATTCTCAATACTCTTGTTCTCACCTTGCTTGGTATGGATCATAATTGATCATTTTCTAACAACTAGAACTATTCCATTGTTCCCCATTTTAATCTTAAACAACATTTTTATCAATGAAAGAAAATAAATTTTCATTACCACTCATGTGGTTGCTACAACCGTTGTCCAAATACCAGACCTTAGGGTTGCCTTCTTCACCAATGTTGCACATGATAAAGGTTGTCGATTGATTACCTTCAACCATATTTGCACTTTTCTTGGACTGATTATTGTGCTTTTTAAAAAATTACTTTCATAATGACCAAATTTATGACAATAATAATATTCAACATTTCCCTTATCATACCTCTAATTTTAGTTGCTATTCTTTTTGCCTATTCTAGAGATAGTTTAAGAGCTACTCATATCCTCATGGCTACATGCTCATTCCAAACTATCTCCTCCAACACTTCCTTGTCTAGAGTTTCCATGAACTCTACCTCTTGAGCTCTGTCCACCATTTTTTCTCTCTCCTCTTGCCTCTTGCATTGGCTTGAGCTTTGAAAGCTTTCTCTTGGTAATAAGTAGTAGGCCTATTTAGACATTGTTCATGGGTTTGAAGAGAGCCCATCAACTCATCAACTATCAATATTGAGAGGTCCTTGGCCTCTTCAATGATAATCACTATTGGGGTGATCCCATAATAGTGTGTTACACTTTTTGGTCAAACTTGACACTGAAATCAACATTTTGCACCAAATCTTTATTTTCTAACACTTATAGCAGCTAAACCATTAAGAATTTGAAGATGAAGTGAACAACTAATTTATGAGATTTTTCATATAGATTCTAATTTTTTTTTTAAAAATAATTAGAAATGAATTTTCCATATTGTTGTGTAACTTTTAATAATTTAATATTTACAATAATCAACATTTTTTAGAAGTGACATTTATTCTATAATGCATAACATTTTTTATAGCAAGAAGGAAATTCTATTTTTTTAAATATAGATTTGTCACACCAATATCTAGTGCATGAATACTTTTTCATAATTTTTTGTTGCATATATTTTTTAAGTTAATTTTTGAAGTCAAAGTAATTGTAATTTGGATAGAGGTGTCTTTTTTAATGGATAACTTTTTTTGTAGGCATTTGAATTAACTTATTCTTTTTGTGTTGAAATTAGGATATAAATAACTAGAGAAGATATTTTTATAATTTTTATTCTCCATTTTTTAAATTTTCCACATGTGTGAAACACAATCCTTAATGTTTGATGAAAAACCTACATTCATAAGAAATAAAACATAAATATATTAATGAAATTAAATATATTAAAAGTTATACTATCTGGAAAGCTTATAATAAGGACTTACATTATTAAAAAATTAAAAAATTTAAATGAATTCATTTGAACCTCCAAAAGTTAATGTAAAGGTGTTTTTTATTAGCATTTTGATAGGTGAGAAGGAGACTCCATTGGAAGTATGATTTAAGAGTAGAGGGGTTCTATCCAAGAAATTTTGATCTAAGAGGCTTTGATCTAACTCTCTTAAATTGATTACTTCAAATGGGACCTCTCAAGGCTAAAATTAGTATACTTTCTAAAAAAAGTATGATTTCAACAAAAAATAGGATGTACTAAAAAGTGTAACCCAATATTGTGGGATCACCTATTGCATGAAACATAGAGGGTAAACTTCAAAGTATTTCTCCACAATCCTTCACTCTTCCGTTGTCTCACCAATTTTGCTCATCTAGTTTATTAAACTAGAGACTCTTCATGAAAATATGAGATGGACTCGGGGTATGTGCATTGACATGGTGAACAAAAAAGTGGCCACTCAAAAAAAACCTAAAAATATAGGTAACACATTTGGGTTATTTTATTTTTTAAATAACACGGAATGCATTACCATTTGAAAAAACTGACCCTTAAAATGTACAGGGTTTTAAAATTAAAACCCCATATGTGTTAAAATTACAATAAAATCACACAATCTATTTTTAAAAATAAAAGTAACCTAATCACATTTTTTTAATTATAATTTTTTTATAGAAAAACCCAATTGGATCATTTTAACCCACGACTACAACGTTTTCCTTCAAAACCCTTCAAAAAATATCAACACAAACCCATACGTGTTCTTCCTACTTTTAGCCAATTCATCATGCCATGACATCATTGAGGTAAGTTATCATTCCTTTTCACATTTTAGCTTCTTTTTTTTTTTAATTTCATTGAATTTCACTATATTTGATTAATTTTGTTTCATTTTTTAAAATTGTTATCAAATGCTCAAAACAATCCCCTTAAACAAAATTTGTCTTGTGATAACCCTAAAGAAGACCAAGATGATATCCCTTAGATGGGAAACCCTCCCAATCCTCCAATACAACCTTCTTAAAAAACACAAAAGGAATTATAAGGTCATGTGGCATAAAATAGGTTTACCATATCTCAATTAGTGTCTAGGCCAAAGACCTTAAAAAATTATCACCATGCATCCCTTGTCACAACCTCAGAAACAATGATGATAGGTGTAGATAAAATTTTCAACCATGGAACAGATTGAAAACATATCGGGATTCATGTCACAACTATTATGCAAATGGTCTAACATATGATGAAGTGAGAAACAAAGAAATAAGAAAATCCCAAATATGTGCTCTTTTCACTGATTTCCGAATGAATGAGACTCTACATCTTAATTCGAAGAGGTTTCCTATACATTGGTGCAATCATATGCCTATGAAAACCAATTTTTGGGATAGGTGGTGGATGGTCTTCAACCAACCTCGCAATAATTTTGAGGTACCAAGATATATTTTTTGAGAAAAATATACTATGAATCCATCCTTAATTAGATGCCTAATTATTTTGACATGAGGGAGTTCTAGGGTAGAGGTGCAGGCCCTACCCAGGATAGACCAAGGGCTTGATGGGTACAAAACTAACCTAATCATATACCACTATCTGTAAAACCTATAGTTCGCATCAAAGTCCATATACCCCTAAAGGAGTCTATGAAGATGGAGACTCTTCAAGTAGTTTTCACATTGACTAACACCATCATCCAACATGAGAGTTAGTTATCCCATCCTCTTGGCCTAGATGATGGTGCAACAACTAGACCATCTATGCCTATTGTGCCCATCTCTCACCAGTGCCCCACCTATTACCATGTATTCCTTGGGGTAGATACTATTGCACATGGTGATGGAAAAACCTCCCACTAGTGTACACATTGTGAGGCTAGTTTTTAGGCTATCACATCGGATGATGTGGTGCTCATAGATGACTTAATGGATCAGGTTTTCACTAATCAGATGCAAGTATGTTGAATTGAACTTATAAAATTCTATTTATTAAATAAGTTAAATTTACAAATATAAATTATTATTTAATTATAGATCGAATTAAATTGATGCAAATATTATGCATTTCAGGATGTAGTAGTAATTTTGGTACGCCACTGACCATTCTTGCCACAATTGGTGCACTTGCGTCTTCATTAGAGGTAAATATTTTATAGAGTGCCAAAATAGAATAAGACCTTAAATTCATTTACATAATATTTTTTAATATCTATTAATTTATTATTGTATATTTATGTGGGCTTTGATAGTTGTTGATAGTGAACCATATTTCATAGGTTGATGATGTCACCCTTATGACCATTCTATTTGGCCTAGAAAGATATTAGTATTAATTTTTGCACACCTCTTGTTTAACATTTATATTGAATATGAATATGTTTTGAATTGTGATTAATTGAATTATATGTTTTGTAAAAAGAGAAAAATTGGGGTTAGGGTTAAATTAAGATAATAAAACCACTAAACTACCTTATTAACCATTGCATTTGGAAGGAGAGGGAATCTATTAGATCTAGCCTTGACATACTAAGATTTTGATTAGAGAACAAGATCTTTGGGTAATGTTGTAACAAAACCCTGTGATGATCAGAATTGATCATCAACCTTGTGAAACATGGAAACAACCTCCCAAGTGTGGGACTTGTAGAAGTGAGGTTGAGTCTCTGAAGAAGGTTGACTTCCTATCAATCTTAGAGAAAATAGGACTTAATCTAATGATTCTAATAGGGAAAAGAGAGAGAGAGGGAATGATTGAAATAGAGGAAAAGGTTTACACCTAGATGGAATGTGTGATCTCCCTCACCCGTGACTGCACAAAAACATCAATGAAACTACCCAAAAGATACACTACTTTCTATCTAAAACTAGCTTTCTAAGATTGAGTCAAGGTTGGAATTCTTAACAATGGTAAGAGGGATGAGAAAATTTCATAGATGAAACTGTAAGAGGAGTCAACACTATCACAGATACTAAGAAAACAAGACAAAAATGCATTTAAAAAAAAGGGTAAGAAAAATACAAACATACGTTTATCTACTAAAAATAGGTAAGGCAATAAAATTTCATTGACATAGAGGCAAGGTAATGTTATAGTTGTAGAAAACTAGAAATCTGCAAGAGAAAAAGAAGAGAAGATCCTAAGGAAATATTCAAAAATTTCCTTTAGAGTTGAGGCAAAACTCGAAGTTAACTACAACTGATTCCCTAACCCTCCTAGGGTTAGGCTACAAAATCTCTACAAGAGGAAGGATTCAATCAACAAAGGGAATTAATTGGCATACAAAATATCCTCTATGATTGTCATCATCTCTAAAAACAAGCACAAAGGGGTGCGGGAGAAGACATTACTACAATAGATTCATCATGGTGGCATGATAGAGAAAAAAGGTCTTCAAAATACATTTAATGGGCATGGTGGCACATCTGAAATTGGTCTGCAGGATCACTTTCTAAAGTAATGGTGGAAATCCCCAATGGTTGGAACTAAAATAGATCTGATTTGGGGTGCCAACTGAGAAAAAAAACAATCTCAATCATCGGGTCAACAACCACCCACTTGTAGGGCATTTAAATTTCAATGGCCACTAGAAAATTTAATGTCAGTCATTGATTGAGAGATCTCACATGTAGATGGACGTGTGAGATCTCTCTATGCAAGCATCCAAAAGCCCCAACAGAAGATTAAGTCATCACCATTGAATGGAGTTCAAGTGATGATCAACGGTGGAGAAAGGTTGGGCCCATTGCATTCACCTCCTGCTAGCCCACAAGAAAGCCATTGCATTGCCAAAAGAGTATGCAATAAAGAGGGAGGAAGAGAAAAGTCCTATGCTACCACATATCATGTCACCCATTCATTCACAGAGTAGAAGGTGTTGGTATTTTGGATATGTTGATATGGTTTTTTCATTGATGTCAACACCTATCATTACTTATCAGCACTTGGAGATTTTGGTTATGTTCACTGACAAGACAAAGACTTATGCAAAACACTGGTATTTGGTTCACCGACAGATTATATTGTTCACCAGCACTTGGAAAGACTTGGAAACTACTTGGTTATGTCGAAGACATTATTCTATCACTTTGTTTTGGCGATTTGGTTAAATGTTTATTCGGGTTTGCATATTTGTTGTTATCGACAAATAGGTCCAGGTTAAGCACCGGCAGACTTATCTATTCTAGATCAACACGACATGTTATGGAGATGATTTATTATTATTGTAAATACATTGAGCCGACATAATGCATCAGATATTGATTTGTTTGTAATTGATTTTATTGTAATATCTTTTAGTGAGCCGACCTATTCAATTGGTCTTAGGTTATGGTATATATGTAAGATCTTATTTGTAAGATCAATATGTGATTGGGAAGAAGAATTGTAATAGAGTATATGCGAAAATAAGCAGAGCTATACATGCAGACATCATTTGAAGGTTGAAGGAGGGTTTTGTAAAGGCAATCAGAACTACACTAGTACTGAATCCAGCATATGAAGATGCTATTTTGTGCAATACATTATTATTGGATTTAACCATCCAAATGTAGTGTGACTCTCATTTTGTGATTGATCAGTGATCTCTAGGCAACTGGCCTTTCTGCATGTGTAGAATCCATATTGTAAACACATACTATCTGCATTAGTATCATTTGATTGTGGGTAAGGCTTCCCACTATGGTTTTTTCCCTTATAGGGTTTCCACATACAAACATTGGTGTTATGTGTTGTGGATTTTATTGTCTTTCTGTTTCATGCATTAATATTTACCAGTATTGCTATTAACTGTTAAGACTGTCTACCGACATAAAGTTTGGTTTACCGGTATTAAGCATTAAGTTTTGGTTAAGTTATTTTTTCTTGAATTTTTAGACAACTGATTCACCCCCCCCCTCTCAGTTGTCTTTGGGACCTAACAATTGGTATCAGAGCCTATTCCTCTTTTTGCAGAAGTTTAACAGCTTGAGGAGATCCAATGTCTACCAACTATTTTAGGAAGGATAGTCCGAAACTTGATGGAACTAACTATGGCATATGGAAGATCAGGATGGAGACACACTTGAATTGCATTGGAAAGGATATATGGGAGGTTACAAAGAATGGTTATACTACTCCTACTCTCGGTCAACCTAATCCACCAACCTTGGGAAAAGATGAAGAAAATGATTGCAAAGCAAGAGAAGCACTTTTGAGCACATTATTAGATCAGCAAGTCATGGGATTGTCAGATAGATCTACTACTCAAGCTATTTGGGACAAACTGGAAACATTGAATGAAGGAGATTCCATAGTCAAAATTGTAAAACTTGAATGCTTCCGGGTTAGGTATGAAAGTCTGAAAATGGAAGAAGATGAAATAATTTCTGCTTTTATGGAAAGAGTAAATGAAATTGTTTTGGGTATACAATGTTGTGGAGGAACCTTAAGTGGAGATGAGATTGTTTCTAAAGTTTAAAGATCTTTGCCACTGGCATATAAAATGAAAGTCACTGCTATAAATGAATTGAGAACAATGCCTAATGCATCAGTATCTAGAGACACTTTGGTTGGAAAACTTTCACCTTTTGAGCTTGAGGAATTTGGTCCTATTGCTACTATCAAGATAGATCTAGCTTGCAAGGTATCATCATCAACTGCAACATCATCATCATTTTCTGATAAATCTGATTGGAAAGCCTTCTATGCAAGAGAACTTGAAGAAAGCAGGGGAGAAAATGAAGAACTTGAAGAACTTGAAGCACTATTTGCAAGGAAAATGTCTAAAGGTCCTATTGGAAGTAAGTATGAAGGAAAAGCACCCTTTAAATGTTTTAAGTGTAATAAGATTGGTCATATGGCATCTAGATGTCCTGATAGACATGCAAGATTAAGAGAAGAAGCTAAAAGAACATATAAGCCTAATCCTGACTATCAGAAATACAAATTCAAGAAGAATAGAGACAAATCTTGTTATTATGCTAATGAAGGAGTTACTGATGATTCTGATGAGGATCCAACAGACAATGGATGGGCTTTTGTTGCTATAATAGAAGATCAACCAACACCTACTATTCAACCAGTAGAGCAGGCCCTGGAAGCTAAAGTTGAAGATAAGGATGAATGGATTATTGATTCAGGATGTTCACATCATATGACTGGAGATAAGAGTAAATTCTTAACCTTTTAGGAATACAATGGAGGTCTAGTAAGATTTGGAGATGACAAATCTTGTTCGATCAAAGGAAAAGGCACTATATCTTTTGATGGTAAGCACAATACTGATAATGTTTACTATGTTGAAGGTTTGAAGCATAATCTTTTGAGTGTTGGTCAATTAGTTGAGAAAGGATTTCAGTTACAATTCAAGAATGACAAATACAAAATCTTAAATAGAACTGGTTTGGAAATTACAACTGGTAATCAAACTAGAGGTAATATCTTTCATTTGAATAATAATGAGAAAGCATGTTTGATTACACATATTGATGAAAGTTGGTTATGGCATAAGAGACTTTGTCATGTAAATTTTGATTGCATTGTGAAAATCAGTACTACTAAGGCAGTTAGAGATTTACCTAAGATTGTTAAACCTCACAATCCGGTATGTAAGGCATGTCAATTTGGAAAGCAAGTTAGAGCATCTTTCAAGAGTATTCTGGAGAATTCAAACAATGTTCTTGATTTAATTCATACTGATTTATGTGGTCTAGAAAGAACTAGAAGTGTACAAGGAGATAGATATTTTATGCTAATCATTGATGACTATTGTAGAATGTGTTGGGTTACTTTTCTCAGAGAAAAATCTGAAGCATTTGGGAAATTCAAACTATTCAAGGTGATGGTAGAAAATGAAACCGGCAAGAAAATCGAATGTTTGAGATCAGATCAAGGAGGTGAGTTCACATCTAAGGAATTTAATACATTCTGTGAAGTGAATGGGATCAAAAGATAGTTGTCAGCACCCCAGACACCCCAACATAATGGAATTGTGGAAGAAAAAATAGAACTATCTTGGATGCAGCTAGAAGTATGATACCAAAAGAAAATCTACCTCATATATACTAGAGAGAAGCAGTCAATATAGTTGTTTATACATTTAACAGAGTTCACATCCGAGGAGAAACTAGTAAGACCCCACATGAACTATGGTTTGACAATACTCCTACTCTTAAATATTTCAGAATATTTGGAAGTAAATGTTATATTAGAAGAGATGAGTATATTGGCAAATTTGATCCTAGAAGTGATGAAGGAATATTTCTTGGTTTTTCATCTAAGAGCAAGGCATATAGATGTTTTAACAAGAGATTGCAGAAAATTGTTAAGAGTGCAAATGTGAAGATTGATGAATAGTTTAGAGGAAATTCAAGGTACACAGACTCTGAACCAGCAATAGAGATAATCACAAATGAACCTACTGTGAATACACTGGTACATAATGGTGATCCGGTTACACTGGCATCATCTGGAGATTCAACAGTCATTGAAGAACAACAGCAAGCAAAAACAACCTGGTATGTAAGATTAAATCATTCTAAAGATCAAATAATTGGAAACAAATTTCAAGGAGTTATGACTAGAGGAAGATTGGCAAATGAGGAGGTATGTCTTATTTCTCAAATTGAACCTACATCAGTTAATGAAGCATGTGAAGATAAATATTGGATTAAAGCAATGGAAAATGTAATTGGAACTAAATGGGTTTTTAGAAATAAACTTAATGAAGATGGCATGGTAATCAAAAACAAAGCAAGATTGGTGTGTAAAGGATATTCTCAGAAAGAAGGAATTTATTACAATGAAACCTTTGCACCGGTAGCTAGAATTGAGGCAGTAAGACTTTTATTGGCTTTTGCAGCACACAAGAACTATAAAGTATATCAAATGGATGTTAAATTTGCATTTCTGAATGGAGATCTTGAAGAAGAAGTTTACATTGAGAAACCTTGTGGATTTTCTTTGATAGATAACAAAGACATGGTTTGCAGGTTAAGGAAAGCTTTATATGGATTGAAACAAACTCCTAGAGCTTGGTATGCAAGATTGGAGAAATATCTTTTGAAGCTTGGTTACACAAAAGGTAATGTAGACAACAATCTATACTACAAAGTAACTAATGATGACATCTTGGTTATTGAAGTTTTTGTTGATGATATAATCTTTGGAGGAGAAGATGGTTTGTGTAAAGACTTTTCTAACAAAATGCAGCAAGAATTTGAAATGTCTATGATTGGAGAGATAAATAAAAATTTAGGATTGCAGATTTCACAGACTGATAAAGGTATATTCTTATGTCAATCTAAGTACTTGAAGGAATTACTAAAGAAATTTGGCATGGATAGTTGTAAACCAGTAAGCACACCTATGACTACAAGTGATAAATTATCTTTGAAGGATGAAACTACACCTGTTAATCCGACTAGATACAAATCTATGATAGGAGGTTTACTGTATTTGACACAAACAAGACTTGATATTATGATTGCAGTATGTATTATTTCAAGATTTCATAGTAATCTTAAAGAAATTCATGAATCAGCAGTGAAAAGGATTTTCTGATACCTACAAGGCACTACAAATCTTGATTTATGGTATCCTAGAGATGAAAATTTTGATTTATATGCATACACAGATGCTAATTGGGTAGGAGATGTGGATGACAGAAAAAGCACCACTAGCGGAGCATTTTTTCGTGGCAGCAGACTAATTTCATGGTTGAGTAAGAAACAAAGTTGTACAAGTTTATCAACAATAGAATAAGAATATGTTGCAGCAACAACTAATTGTACACAGGCAATATGGATCAAGCAAATGTTGAAGGACATAAAGGTAAATTGCAAGGAACCTATAACTATCTACTATGATAATACAACAACAATTGATATATCAAAGAACCCAATACTTCACTCTAAAACTAAACATGTTTCTATCAAACTAAACTTTCTAAAGGAGAATGTTGAAGCAAAAGAAGTGAAATTGGTTTATGTGAATACTAAAGAGCAGATTGCAGATATTTTTACAAAGCCTTTGCCTAAGGAAACATTTGAGTATCTCACAGAGAAACTTCGAGTCGTACCCCCACCGGTAGAGACTTAGATAGTTGATGTTTGTCATCAGCCAACATAATTAATAGAGAAATCTTTTATTCCATCTTTGATGAGGAGAGCTACTTCTTAGGGGGAGTAGTTGGTATATTGAATGAATTGGTATTTTGTATTTGGTTTTGTATTGCTTTGGCATTTGATGTCAAAGGGGGAGAGATTGATATAGAAAAACACATGGATAACACATATTATTCCTAGGGGGAGATATTATTACTTTGGAGTGAGAGATATTATGTATTTTTTATTTCTAGTTAATGAGCTCTTTGGGAGATTGTTGGTTTTTGGCATTTCTATTTTGGCACTTTGATGGTTTTTCCATCTTGTGTTGCCATCAATGCCAAAGGGGGAGATTATTGGTATTTTTGATATGTTGATATGGTTTTGTCATTGATGTCAACACCTATCATTACTTATCAGCACTTGGAGATTTTGGTTATGTTCACCGGCAAGACAAAGACTTATGCAAAACACTGGTATTTTGTTCACCGACAGATTATATTGTTCACCGACACTTGGAAAGACTTGGAAACTACTTGGTTATGTCAAAGACATTATTCTATCACTTTGTTTTGGCAATTTTGTTAACTATTTATTCGGGTTTGCATATTTGTTGTTACCGACAAATAGGTCCAAGTTAAGCACCGACAGACTTATCTATTCCAAATCAACATGACATGTTATGGAGATGATTTATTATTATTGTAAATGCATTGAACCGACATCATGCATCAGATATTGATTTGTTTGTAATTGATTCTATTGTAATATCTTTTAGTGAGCCAACCTATTCAATTGGTCTTAGGTTATGGTATATATATAAGATCGATATGCAATTGGGAAGAAGAATTGTAATAGAGTATATGCAAAAATAAGCAGATCTATACATGCAGACATCATTTGAAGGTTGAAGGAGGGTTTTGTGAAGGCAATTAGAACTACACTGGTACTAAATCCAGCATATGAAGATGCTATTTTGTGCAGTACATTATCATTGGATTTAACCATCCAATTGTAGTCAGTGTGACTCTCATTTTGTGATTGAGCACTGAGCTCTAGGCAGCTAGTCTTTTTGCATGTGCAGAATCCATATTGTAAACACATACTATCTGCAGTAGTATCATTTGATTGTGGGTCCCATCGTGGTTTTTCCCCTTACAAGATTTTCACGTACAAACATTGGTGTTATGTGTTGTGGATGTTATTGTCTTTTTGTTTCATGCATTAATCTTTACTGGTATTGCTATTAACTGTTAAGACTATCTACCAACAGAAAGTTTGGTTTACTAGTATTAAGCATTAAGTTTTGGTTAAGTTATTTTTGCTTGAATTTATTAGACAACTGATTCACCCCCCCCCCTCCCCTCTCAGTTGTCTCTGGGACCTGACAGAAGGGCATCGCCAAAGAGACCACATGGGGAATTGAGGAGGATAGCTAGCAAGCCTCCCACACACCTACAACATAGAACTCTAGTAGCTGAGAAACCATGCGAGGAGGTGGGAGGAAGGAAAATTATTCCCGCACACCTGCAAAATAGAATGGTAGTAACTGGAAGAGTGTACGGGGGCGCGGGAAAAGCCAAATCAAGTTGTCCATAAGCTCGCAACACAACTTGAGAGAAACAAAAGGACCTCACAGGGGAGTGGGAGCCAAAAGAGTAATGTAGGTCCATGGGAGCTAGAAAAGATATCACCAACTAGTGGAAATAAAAAGGGGGAACCAGCCCACCAATGATAGAGAACCCTCCAGCCGGTAATGCATAAGTGAGTTGACCGACTGGCCCTATCAACACAAGAATAGAACAAAGGATACCAAAGAAAAAAAGGGTTCCTTTCTATAGAAAATGCGCATAACACGAAGGTTATGTAGAAACCATTAGGCCAACAAAACACACATAATATGAAAGTTATGCAGAAACTCTAGATTTTCTCAAATCGATTATCCTCATGATAATTTGATAGAAAAAGTTCAACATTTTGGCAACTCAGAGGGGGCCCTAAGCCTGCTTAGGGAAAGACCAGATGTCCATGTGGTATCCATTGGGAAATGAGTCAAAAGGGAAAAAATATAGAAGAAACTCCTCACTGCATGCTACAAAATTTTAAACTTTGGCCAATATGAAGGGACTGATCTATGCACAAGCACTTATGGAAAGAAAAAGAAGATAAATTACAAATATTCATAATATTTACAAAAGGATATTGAAATCCCTTAAGCACATGCTTCGAGATGTATGTCATTGACTGCAATGGGGAGACCTTCACCATTTAGCCTGGCTAGATTGAAATAATTAGCTGTTCGGATGCGAGAACATTGAGAGGGGGGGGGGTGAATCAGTGTTCTACCAGAATCAACAATATTTAACTTTCAAACCATGCATGTATCTACCAATAAATAAATAAGCATATAACAAGAAGCAAATAGAACATCCACATAAATTAACACCATAACACATAGAATTTATACATGGAAAACCTCAATGAGGAAAAACCATGGTGGGATTTGTGACCCACAATATCAACTCACTGGCCATATGAAAATATATTACATAAATAGGGGCCTGCACTTACAGGAAGGCATACTGCCTAGAGCATACTGCTCATCACCAAAAAGTCTCACTGACTAAAAGCTCTTTGCCAAATTAAACTACTGAAAATGAACTCAGGAATGCATCTGATATGCTAGATAGAGTTCCGGTTATGTTTCTGCTCTGTACCGATTCACAGTCTTGAACTATTGTCAATATTACTTCTCCTCCAAGAGTGCTTTCCTAGCTATTTATAGATAATTGCATGATACAATGTTCGCATACAAAAATGATCTCCATACATATAATTTGCATCACAGTTCTGCTATACTTATTCACCTATTACATCATTCTCTCATTCTCATCCTATATCTCACAAAATTGACCTAGCAGACTGACTTATATACCTATTACATATGATATGCCTTATGTTGGATTACAATGCATTTACAAAGAATATTCAATTTTGGCCTCGAAAATAATTACAAAATTATTTACAAAAATTAATCTTTCTTGATGTAGACTTCCTTGAAGTACTGATGTCGGGTGCCGATGCCAGTGTAGCCTTGAATGCTTCCAATGTTGTATCTGCTAGTATATGCCTCCTAGTGCCAGTTTGTGACTTCAATCAAGTCTTGTTGCATTCTATTTGATCTTGTTGCCATCAATGAAAACAAAATGAATCCAACGAGTGTCAATTGCCAACAATATCCCCCTTTGGCATTGATGGCAACACTCATGTGAAAATGGATTCCCTATTGGTGTGCTCTCCCTGAGCAACACACTTCAACTGATAACATATTCCTTGATATTTTTCATGTATGTACATACTCCCCCTTTGACATTAATTCCAAATACTAGTGAAAGAATAAAAAATGAAATAATACAGTTAGAGTCATTTGAGCTTAGTCATCTTCAAAATTTCTAGGTATGCCTTTTGTAGCAACTGAAGATATGTGTCCCAACCTAATTTGAAAGTGTCTGATACCGATGCAAGTCCACTGAGTAAGTGGGAAAGTGATTCCTTCTCCTGGGTATCTACTGGTGTGGGCTTGGCTAGCATATCCATGCATTCTCTCTTGTGAACACCCAAAGAGTCAAGTCTTGGACTTACCAGTCCTTTTAAATTTCTTGCTCTCCTCAGTATTTTATCTTTTTCTTTCTCAAAAGAAAAACCTTGGTTCTCCAAGGACAAAATTTGTCCATCAACAGATGTAGTTAGTGTTGTTAGCCCATCAATAGAATTAGCAATAGTAGCCATTTTGTCATATAATTCTTTCAATCTGTCATCTACATTGGCTATTAGACTTCCTATATTACAACATACTCAGTAAATATTGGTGAATTGTTTCAAAAAAACCTCAATAGAGATAAGTTTTTCCTCTATCTTCTTCTTCCCAATTTCTATAAGCTGATCAAAAGCTTCTCTTTTTGCAGTAGAGAAACTATCCAAAGCCTGTCGATCTGTAATTTGTCTCAAGGATTGATAGTTATTTGATATATGTTATGTTAAAGCTTTGAGCTTACTGGAAGGGCTTGTTCCATCCTCTATCTAACGGTCAGACATTATTCTGTGTAATACAGAGACCGATTGATCAATTAACCCTTTGTCTACAGTTCCTTCCTTTAACAATTTCTGAGTGGCCATCATCATTATTCTGTTAGACTTAACTTGGAGACTGATTTCTTCTTGACCTAAGAAGTGTCAATTGCCAAAACTCTTGCTAGCAAATCTGTTTTGCCTGCCGATATGGACTCAGTAGATTTAACCTTGTCCATCTCAACCTCTTTTGCACCGGTTGCTTTGCCACTTGGTGAAGTGTCGGTTGTTGCTGGTGGAGTATTATCCACAATGTTTCCAGTGTCTTGTACACTCTCTGTGACTGCCGGTTGTGGTTGCATGCCTTTAGTTACAGCCGGTTGTGATTGAGTCAAAATTGGAGTAGAACTACCCAAAATACCCTTTCCTTTTGATTTGTTAGGAATTGTAGGTGATGTTGCCTTTGCAAATTCTTCTTGAGATGTGAGAAAGTCTAGGTTTTTCTGGAAGAATTTTTTCCACCCCTTACTTGTCTCATTACCACCTCATTTACTCTACCCATCATAAGACTTATCTACCAGTTTTTACTACTGAAAATTGTCCTATTAGCAGTTTCTATACATCTTTTCATCTCTTGATTATTTATAGTGCCACATTGTTCCAAAAGTGCAACTTCCTTGATTTCCTTATCCATCTTGATTGCATCAAGTCTCCTAGCTTCAAGTTTATTGTATAGAGATAAAGGTATTTCTTTCAAAATTTCAACTAATGCCTTCTTATAGATATCTATATACAATAAAATAGCTTCCTCTAGCTCATTTTTCTCTCTCTTCAAAAACTTCAAAATATTTTGATATATTCTTTAATATCCCATCTTTTGTCACTTCATCAATAATTTTAGCACAAGTCATTGTTGTCTTACTAGATCTGGTATCATCACCCTTCTGCTTTTTGCTTGTTGTTGCTAGTGTGACTAGTTTCCTCTTCTGCAAAGGCTTCCTTACTGGTGGTGAAGGTGCAGTAGGCTGAGTTGCCTTTCTAACAAGTCTCCTCCTTGGTTCTTCCTCTATCGATGGTTTTACCACATCCTTCCTTTGCACCCTTCTGAAAGCCAGAGGCTCATTATCCTCAAGATCAGAGTCATAAGTGATAGGGGAAATGTGAACTTGTGGCTTCTTCACTTCTTTAGTAGCAACCTTTGCCGGTTTGACTACCTATTTAGATTTAGAACCTAGCTGAGTGTCTATCTTATGCAACACATCTTGTACATATGCAGACATTTTCTCAATTTTCTTCTCTCTTATTTTTCTATTGAAACTTGTTTTCATTTCAAGAGCCTTTTCTCCTGTTGTACTAAAGTGTCATGTCTTATCATCTAATGAGGCATCTAACAACATCTTTGCATAAAGATCAAAAATACTATCATCTACCTCATATCCAAGCTCATTTATCCAGATTTGTCTGGTTTCAACTGCTTCCATGAGTGTTTCATCAGTTTTCACCATGAAACATATCTTAGTGGAATAATTCTCCATAATGTTCTTATAGATTCTTTCCCTTTTCCTCATGTTCTCCTGAAATTTCTTGAAATAACCCCAGAGCTTCTCATCCTTGTCAGTACCAAGACTGGTGATAGCCATTTTGATTTGCATACCTACCAGTATGTCATGAGCCCATTGCTTCTTTCCTAATCCAGGTATCTCATTTAGGAAATAAAGAATTAAACAAAAAATTAAGTTTCCATATATGAATGTGCCTTTCTTGGTTCCTTTGATCTTCTTAAGGTTTAACATTAACTCACTCCTCATCCATTCACATAGGTCATACTTCACATTATTTTTCAACATTTGATATGCGACATGAATGCATGAAATTGCAACAAAATTCAATCGATTGGATTGAGTTACCTTATATCCTATGATCATGCTTGCAAATTTTATGTCTAAGTTAGTTATTGTGCTTATCCTCATTGATCTGCTATCGGATGTAGCACTAGTGAGTTTTTTGACCTTTGTGTTGGAAATATTCTTACCAGGTTCTTGTCCAACCTTGGGTAACCCAGTGATAGCTTGAATAACTTCCTTCGTGATCATGTAGGGTCTATCTAACCAAATGAATTCGTTATGAACCCTGCTCAAGATGTATCCGATCATCTCATCCTTGAATTCTGGTATGTACAGAATATCAGTTAACCCTAAATCCTCAATTGCCTTGAATTGTGGTTTAATATTTCTGGTATCTCCCAGTATCACTGATTGATACATGCTTTTAATGTCTTCAGTGCCCAAATCCTCAAGACTGCAGTGGATGTATGCCCTCACATATTCAACATACATTACTCCTTTAGGAACCCTAGAAAATGCTCCCGTAGAGTCTTCCTTTTTGGCAATTTCGGGAACCTCCTTACAAACTGGCCTTAACCTATCCTTAACTTTGATGATTCTTAGATTTGCAATAAAAGTAGGATTGGAAGATCCAAATGCCACTTCGGAAAATACCTTAATGAATGTCGGTGAAAGATTTGAGTGCTTCAAATAACTGCTTGAAATCCTTTCTCAATGCTTTGCTCGCTCTTAGTTCACCTTTACTTTGCTCTGATTGCTTGAATGCTTGGTGAGTGAAAATGAGTTCACTTAGCTTCTTTTATTAGCAAGTAAAACCCTATTTTTGTCATTAATGCTTCACCAACAACCCTACAGATGTCGGTTTCATAGTTGTGTCGGGGTGACCTTCATCAATGATGAACACAGTTCTTCCAAATTTGTTTCCAAACCTCCTTAGATCTCTTTCGGGGTAATATAAAAAATTTAGCAGTGACTTTGCCAAACCCTAAGGCTTATGCCTTAGTTACCGGTGGAATTTCCTATTGGTGGAGGATTACCCTGTTCTACTAGTGGATATATTGGTATAGATCCATCTCCACTTTGTTCTTTAGATTTTCTAACCCATCTCTTGGTATGATCTTATTATATTTCATCTACCTTCTGCTTCCCTTTCTCATTTTCTTTATCATTATTAGTTGGTTGAGTCTTTCTTCTACAATACTTAGCAATATGACCTATTTTGTTGCATGCATAACATGTAACATTGTTCTTCTGAATTTATTTGACATATCTGGTATTATTATTATTTATTGACCTACAATGATTAGAAAAATGTCCAACCTTTCCAAATGCATGAAATTTAACATTCATTCTATAGTCTTCTAATTTATGACCATATTTCTTGCAATTTGTGCATTGACTAGGAACAAAATTGTAGTTTTGATTTGCCTTATTTCCACATTGTTTAGCCATATGACCAAATTTATTGCAAATAAAACATCTACCATTGAATTTATAAGCATTATATTGCCTTACCAGTTTCCTCTATTATTATGAGTTCTGCATACTGGTTGACTGATCTTCATTAGTAGTACCGGAGCTTTCACCTTGTACAAATCCAAGTCCTCTAGAATCATCAATTTGTCTTTGTCTTTCTAGAAGTTATCCAATTTTGCAGCATCGATCCTATACTTTTCTTTATATTTGCTTGTAGTAGTCAGATCATCTCTCAAAGTAGTTATTTGCCTTTCAAGTTCTTGTTCATTATTTCGAGAGTGTGCTAAATCAGTTCTCAACAAATTATTCTCATGAGTCAATCTTCCACATTCATCAAACTTGTTCTTCAAAGATAAAGTAAGACTATCTTCCTTCTTCTTTCTATCCTCAATATCTTTTGATAACCTCATGGTTAGATCTTTCATTTCATTCTTCATAAGCATATTTGCTTGACTTAGTTTCTAGCATTGTTCCTTAAGAGAATTCTTCTCCTCATCATCCAGTTGTTTCATAAGTTATTTTATTTTGGCTTGAGCAGATGACAACCTTTCTTGTAGAATAGAAATGAATTCATTTGCAAAATTTAGCTCTTCTTGCAATTTCAAGTTCTTCATCATTTCAACATCATAATCCTCAAGAGCCATCTCAAGTTGCTTTTCCATAGCCATGTTTAAAGATTTCAGTTTCAAGAACTTCCTCAAGCTATTAAAATTCTTCTGAGGTACTAGGCTCTAATACCAATTGTTGGGATCTGAGAACAATGAGAGGGGGGGGGGGGGGGGGGTGAATCAGTGTTTTGCTGGAATCAACAATATTTAACTTTCTAAACCATGCATGTATGTATCGATAAATAAATATGCATATAAAAAGAAGAAAATAGACCATCCACATAAATGAATACCATAACACACAAAATTTATATGTGGAAAACCTCAATGAGGAAAAACCATAGTGGGATTTGTCACCCACAATATCAGTTCACTGGCTATATGAAAGAAATTACATAAACAGGGGCTTGCACTTGCAGGAAGGCATACTACCTAGAGCATACTACTCATCACCAAAAAGTCTCACTGAATACAAGCTCTCTTCCAAAGTAAATTACTAAAAATGAACTCAAGAATGCATCTAATATGCTAGATAGAGTTCCGGTTCTAGTTCTGCTCTGTATCGGTTCCCAGTCTTGAACTATTGTCGATATTACTTCTCCTCCAAAAGTGCTTTCCTACTTATCTATAGATCATTGCATGATACAATGTTCACATACAAAAATGATCTCCATACATATAATTTGCATCACAATTGTGCTATACTTATTCGCCTATTACATCATTCTCTCATTCACATCCTATGTCTCACAAAATTGACCTAGTAGACTGACTTATATACCTATTACATATGATATGCCTTATGTCGGATTACAATGCATTTACAAAGAATATTCTATGTTGGCCTCGACAATAATTACAAAATTATTTACAAAAACAAATCTTTATTGATGTCGGCTTCCTTGAAGTACTAATGTTGGGTGCCGATGTCAGTGCTGGTGTAGCCCTGAATGCTTCCAATGTCGGTATCTGCCAGTATATGCCCCCTAGTACCCATTTATGACTTCCATCAAGTCGTGTTGCCTTCTATTTGATCTTGTTTCCATCAATGACAACAAAATGAATCCAATGAGTGTCAATTTCCAACATTAGCCTCCTTGCAGATTGTAATCACATAGAGGTCACTCCATATGACATCAAATTTTGAGTTTCTACCTAGTTTTTCTCTATCAACATCCCATTTTATGAAAAAATCTTCAAATTGGAAGGTCCTCAAAATGGATTTCTTGTCAAAGTATCTCTCTACTTGTCCCTGATGGACATTTAAAGTCTTCTTGGCTTTCTCTTTGACCTCTTCAAGCTTTGTAAGTTCAACATACCTTACTGATAAGTCATCATCTTCTAGGAGCTCCAATTGACATGCTAGGTCTAGAGATGGAAACTCAAAGGATAGGGGAATCCTTACTTCCCTTCCATATACTAGCATGAAAGGTGAATTGCCCAAAGCTCTTTTGGGAGTGATTATATCAACCCATAGGGTTGTTCCCAAATTGAGGTGCCATGACCTCTGATTGTCTTCAAGAGTCCTCTTGATGATTCTAATGAGATTTTTGTTGGAAGACTCAGCTAATCCATTGACTTGGGGATAGTAATTTGATGATGTTTTCAGAAACACATCATTCTAGACTGCCCATAAACTGATCTGGGATCCCACAAAGGCATTAGCATTGTCTAATATAATGGTGGAAGGGGATCCAAATCTAGTTGCAATCCCCTCAAGGAAATGAACCACTGAATTTTCAATTGCATCCTTCAAAGAAACAACCCCTATCCATCTTGTGAAATAGTTTGTTGCAGCCCAAATCCACTTGTGGATGATACCTGATACTGGATTGATAGGGCCAATGAAATCAAGCCCTCATTGTACAAAAGGCTAATCAACAGAGATGGGATGAAGGGGCAGGGCTGGCAACCTGAGATGTCTCCTCTTGGTTCTATCAAAGTGAGGTGGATAGATACCATCCCTTAGGAAGGTGATCATATTCTGGAGCCAGTCAACTTGCACATTTTCCTAGTTTTCAACTTGTCCTTCTTCTTGCAGCAAGAGGGAGACCTCTGAATCTTTCCCAAAAGATGAATTGAACTACTCACAAAGTCCTTTTCCCCTTACTAACCTAGTAATTTTGATGTCAAGATCACACTCCATGACCTTAGTTATCCATCCAGCTCTTTTCTCACCTATGTCCTTGTTGAGAAGTAATTTCTTAATACTGGCATGTGGAACTAGGAGCTAAATCTTGTTGTTTGAGAGCATGTGCCTAAACTTATTTAATTCTCTCACCACTATGATGACTTTATTTTCCATATAGATGTACTTGAGTACATAGTCCTTTAGGCATCCACTGAAAAAAGTTATGAGTTGCTCCAATCCTTCTTGATTTAACTATGTTAGGACAAGAGATATACTTGCATCTCCTCCCAATGTATAAAGGATGAAATCCTTCTCATAGTTTGGATTTACTAAGGTAGGAGCTTGAATAATGGCCTGTTTGATATGATGATAACCCTCTTTCCCTTTATTGGCCCATTTGAAGGGCAAATCCTTCTTGAGCATGGTGGTGAGAGGTTTGACCAAGACTGCAAGGTTTGGGATAGACCTTCTAACAAAGTTGATTCTTCCCAGAAAGATTTGGAGGCCTTTTTGTGATGTGGAAGTGGAAGAGACACAATAGCTTCCAATCTCTCTAATTCTATGGCCAAACCATTTTGGATATAATGTGTCCAAGTAGTTTGCCTTGATCAATTGCAAATACACACTTTTGGGAGTTCAAAGATACACCATATTCTCTGCATTTTCTGAATAATTGCTCAAGGTGAGCAAAGTGGTCTGCTGCATGCTTGGAGTATACAATGATATCATCAATATATACTAGTACAAATTCTTCTAATACTCCCTTAAAGGCTATATCCATGGCTCTTTGAAAATTTGTACCTGCATTTGTTAGTCCAAAGGGAATTTTACAATAGGCATAAGTGCACCATTTAGTAGTAAATGCAGTCTTAAATTGGTCTGATTCTTGGACTAGCATCTAATTATACCCTGAGTATCCATCCAAGAATTAAAATTGTTTTGAGCCACTAACTTTGGCTAAGATTTGTTCCATAGAAGGGAGGGGATAATGTTCTTTAAGGGAGGCTCTATTAAGATCACTTAAGTCTACACACAATCTAATTTCCCAATTCTTCTTCCTAACTAGAACAAGGTTAGATACCCAAGAAGAATGTTTGATTGGAAAAATAATGCTAGATTCTATATGCTTGGATAGTTCCTTTCTCATCATAGGCTCAATTTTGGGGTTTATAGGTCTTTTCTTTTGTTTAATAGGCTTAGCATTAGGATCTAATTCTATGGTTTGTTGAACTAAGTGAGGGTCAAACCCTTTGAGATCCTCATATGTAAAAAAAAACTATCATTATAATCTTGACAAAGATTGACAAAAGTACCTTGGTCACTTTGGGAACATACAAGTCCCAGGTTGAGAGCTCTCCCATCAGATATAGGGACTGATTTGTAGTCTCCTTTCTTTGTGGCTAGGTTTAATACTCTCCCTTTCACCTGATCATCGGTGTTGAAGATCCCCTCCAAGGTGATCAATCCCTTGGGCATCTTGTTTAAGCTCAGTTACATAATCTGATCTCGATACTGGTTCTGTAGCATGCCCTACTTCTTGTGTGAGAAATTTGCCTTGTCTTATAGGAAGCTCACAATCTGCTAATCAGAGTCAAAGACCTACCAATTCACTTGGTTATCAGGCACTATAGGTCCCACCACAAGTTTGATTTGTTTCTCTTTCTTTGTTGTAACATGAGATGGGATGTCATGTTGAGCACCAATTGTTTCTAATCTATCAACATGTTTATTCTAATTTCTAGGCACACTAGAAATATTGAAGGCCTCAAAACATTCAATTAGGTCCAATGTTCTATGCTTGTAAGATTTGATAAGGTTGTTCTTGGTGGTGCTTTGGGCTCTAATATGATTCACAACCAACTCACTATCTCCATGTACCTTCAAGGATCTGATCCCTCTCTTTTGTGTCATTTGGAGACCGAAAACCAGAACTTCGTACTTAGCCACATTCTTAGTGCAACCAAAATGAAGTCTGAAAGAAAAGTATTTCTCCACTTTAGGAAAAATCAGTAGCACATCGTCCCCTACACCATTTTTGTTCCTTGAGCCATCAAAGAACATTTCCCACAGTCCATACATGTCACTATCTTCTTTTGAGATATTGGGGATAGGGGCATCCTCCTCTTGGATGAAATAGGTACCTAGGCCAGTGTCTTTGATCTCATCAATGGGATCAAAATGAAATACATTTTCCCATTCATCAAGAAGGAAATTAGGAACCTCCTCCAACTGAGTTATTGGCTCTCTTACTGAAATTTACTTTTTCTCTTCATGGAGGGTACAATTCATATTGATAGGACTTGGGGTATAAGGCTCTATATGATCATTTGCAATAGGCTTATTCCTAATGGTTAGTTTGGTACCAAATCTTGTCCTAAACAAAATGTGAGACCAATTAGAAGATAGGTACCCACCTATCTTAGTAGTGAATTCCCTAGATAAACAAATGGAAAAATAAGAAGGGAGGTCAATCCCTGAAATGTCTTGCAACACACTACAACCCAGGTAGGAATTCAAGGTTAGATTTAAATCCTTAATGACCCCAACAGTCTAAACTGATGTGCCATCAAGTTGCACAACTCCTCTTATGATAGGTTCATATTTGATACCTAGGCAGTCAACTATTCCTTTAAGCATAACTAAACTACTAGCCCTGCTATCTATCATACAATTATGAAAAAGTTTATCTCCTATGATTAATGATAGATAAAAAGTGGGACGCTTACTAATTTTCTTTGGATTGTCTGCCTCCAAAGCCTACATCAGGCTTTAGGAGTGGAAGAGATGCTACATTTTCTTGGAACCTCTGCAACATCCATCCCCTTTATTGCCTCTTGAATTAGGTCTCTCTCAGATGGGATAGTAAGAGCATCCCATATAGATACATTGATATTGGCCCTCTTCATCTATTCAACAATATTAAAGGGGATGGAAACCTTAGTAGGGACCCGGCAACAATGCAACAAACTAAGAGGGGGGGGTGAAGCAATTTGTACAAAACTTACTACAACTTAAACCACAAAACATATATGACAATAAACAGTTAAATCTTAAACAACTCCACATCAATAACATAGATGACACCAAGATTTATGACATGGAAAAAATGATTAAGGGAAAAGCCATGGTGGGAAACTACCCACAATGAGATAATACCATGTTAGGAGTAAACATGAATATTACAATGGGAAATGCACATGCATTCAGGTACACTACCTAGAGCTCATTGCTCAAAATAAGAAACCCAGAAAGGCTATAACCTTAAGGTAAGGCCCACAGCCTTACATAAAGTCGCACTGACTTACAAAAACATTTAGATAACAATCTAGATTACATGAATTATGGAAATAGCATCTCCATATGCCTAAGTACAGTTCCAGTTAAGCACATAGTCTGCTCTACAACACTATTCTCTTCTCCTTCACACTTTCAAAAGATCAAATCACTTGTTCGCACATCCAACCTGATCATACACTTGCAGATACAATGCAAACACTCACAAACATACATATTACACGATTCTTATAATTATTTATACAAACCCTCAACCCATGAAATAGAGGTCGGCTAAACCCTCAATATAAATTATAAAATAATTTCCTCTCATGCTACAATAATACACGTGGACCAAAACAATGTTAGTTAAGACATAGTCTGGACCAAAATCAATACCGCAAATATGCAACAACTCCAACAATCATGTCTCGATCTTCCACAACATACTACAACCACCAAGAATGTCAGATAACATGAATACTACCACCAGACAAAGAAAATCTTTAATAACGCACACAATAATCAACATGGACCACCAATATGCATAAAACACAATCTAGAGACATACACAAGCAACATGAATTGCACCATAATAACCACAACAACTTGGATTACAAGAATCATCATTGTTTTTCTACTGGAGCTCAAGAACACCATCAGAACTGACTGCCAACCTGAAATATTTTTATGTGGATATCTAAATCATGAACCACACAAATTTAGGACACACATCAATGTCTAGAGCACATCCCACAAATCTACAACAAAAGATATAGCAATTCTGAAGAAATACAGAGCATAAACTAGAATACTGAATAAAACAAACAACTGCATAACATCCTCAATACCAAATCACCAAACTCAATCAAAACATCAAGTGAACCTCTGCAAATGGGAATGAACCATCTACAGACACCATACCAGAAATCCTTTTATCTAGATCACCTCATTTGTAATACACAGGCTAAACCAATTCATCCAACCAAACTGCAACACTGGAATACACAAAAGAATATGTTAACAAAACTTTCCAACAATCTCCTCATTAACAATCTCCACATATGTTGACATCAATGAAAATATATCAGCCAATGTCCAACAATCTCCCCCTTTTGTATTGATGGAAACATATGAAGATGAAAAATAATCAATGCAAATAAAGAAATCAACTCATAACAATCTCCCTTAAAATAATTAGGATGAGCTCCAAACAACTCAAAAATGCTTTAGGGTTTTCACATGCTTTTGTCCACCTTTGACATCAATGAGAAAGACTCAGGAATTAGGATTCACACCCTTCCCTCCCCTTTAAATTGGCTTCACAAATCTGATCATCCAAAATGAACACCAACACTGACTACTCTCCTTGAGTAGCAACCTCACTCATCAATTCAGAGGATAAAATATCCCTATGAAGTTCACCAGACTGATGCAAATCCATGCACCCTAGTTCTCATTAGGAGGGGCAATCACCCCTAACTTCTCTTTGAGATACTTAAAAATATCTTTAGGCAAAGGCTTCGTAAAGATATATATAATATGTTCCTTTGTAGATGCATACTCCAATCTAAATTCTTTCTCATTCACCTTCTCTCTCAAGAAATGAAACTTGACTGATATAGACTTTGTTTCGGAATGCGACACCAGATTCTTTGAAATATTGATAGCACTCGAATTATCACAGTATATAGCAATGGGCTCATCATAAATAACTCCTATATCCTTCAACATCTGCTTCATCCAAATTACCTGAGTACAGTTGCTAGTAGCAACAATGTATTCAGCCTCTGCAGTAAATAAGGAAATAGCATTTTGCTTCTTACTCGCCTAAGAGACCAACTTCTTACCCAAAAATAATGCACCACTAGCAGTAATCTTCTAGCTATCAACATCACCTATCCAATCAGCATTTGTAAAGGCACCTAAAGTAAAGTCATCATTCTTACAATACCATAAACTAAATTCAACTATCCCTTTCAAATATCTAAATATCCTTTTTATAGTAGTAACATGAGATTCCTTAGGATCAGCTTGAGATATAGCAACATGACATGGAACATTCATTATATCAGGTCTAGTTTGAGTCAAATGCAACAAACCACCAATCATAGATCTATATCTAGTCTGATTAGCTTTCGGTAAATCACCATCTTTTGTTAACTTACATCCGGTCACCATAGGTGTACGGATAGGTTTAGAGTCCTCAAAACCAAATTTCTTCAACGTTTCCTTCACATACTTAGACTAAGATATGAAAATACCTTTATCCAACTGACTAATTTGCAATCCCAAAAAGAATTTCATCTCGCCAATCATAGACATCTCAAATTTATTTTGCATCACTTCAACAAATTTCTTACATAGGCAATCATTTCCTCCAAAGATAATGCCATCAACAAAAACTTCAATAATCAAAATTTTATTCTGATCAATTTTGAAATAAAAATTATTGTTAACAGTACCTTTATTTAATCCAACCCTCATCAAATACTTATCCAATCTAGCATACTAGGCCCTAGGGGCTTGCTTTAATCCATACAGTTCTTTCTTCATCTAGTAAACGATGTCCTTTTCATCTGTCAGCTAAAATCCACATGGTTTCTCAATGTAGAATTTTTTTTCCAATTGACCATTGAGAAAAGCTGATTTGACATCCATTTGATAAACCTTCAAATCTTTGTGATCAACGTAGGAAAAATAATCTATCAGCTTCAATTCTAGCTACTCAGAGCAAAGGTTTCCTCATAATCAATTCCTTCCATCTGAAAATATCCCTTACACACAAGTCTAACTTTATTCTGAACAACTTCACCCTGTTCATTCAACTTATTTTGGAATACCCATTTAGTTCCAATTATGTTTTTATCCTTAGGTCTAGGAACAAGAATTCATGTATTATTTTTCTCAATCTAATTCAATTCTTCTTCCATATCTTTAATCTAATTTTTATTTTTGCATGCTTCATCAAATTCTTAGGCTCAATCTTAGAAAAGTCTTCTTCTAGTCATCACACCCTTATTCTTATCACCAATAATCTGATTGTCTGAATGATTCAACCTTACATACATGGGAGTTTTAGGATTTTATTGAATTTTAGGCTCTTTAACTCTTTCTTTTGCACTAGCATCTGCATATTCATTCTCAAGCTTTTCCAGAGAAATCTGAACTTGACATTGGGTCTGCACTAGCTTTCCTTTATCTGAACTAGCATCTTGAACATCAGAATAATATCCGCAAGATTTAATTTGTCTTATATTACCTTCATCAACCTTCACATTAACACTTTCAACCATCTTCCTCAATCTTTTATTATAACACTGATAGGCCTTACTTTTAGTAAAATAACCAAGAAAGATTCCTTCATCACATCTAGCATCAAACTTTCCAATATCTTCATCTCTTTTGATATACCATTTACTACCAAAAATTATGAAATACCTAATAGTAGGAGCATGGCCAATCCATAACTCATAAGGAGTCCTACCAGTATCACCTTTGACATTTACCTAGTTAAGAGTGCAAACTGTAGTACTCACAACTTCTCTCCAAAATACACATTAAACATTTCCTTCAATCATCATGGTTCTAGCAGCTTCTTGAACTATTCTATTCTTCCTTTTCACAACACCATTTTATTGTGGTGTCATAGGAGCAGATAACTATCTCTTAACTCCACGTTCTTCACAATATGCATTAAACTCACCTGAAGTGAATTCTCCACCTCTATTAGATCTCAAACATTTTAGCTTCAATCTAGTCTCAGTTTCAACTCTAGCTTTAAAAATATTGAACTTCTCCAATGCTTCAGACTTCTACCTTAAGAAGGTAACCCACATCATTCTTGAATAATCATCAATCAACAACATGAAATACCTATCACCCTTCAAGCTTCTCACTCTAGAAGGACCACATAGGTCAGTATACACAAGATCTAGCAATCCATTAGAATTATATTGTTTTCTCTTATAAGTAACTCTTGTTTGCTTCCCTAATTGACATTCCTTATATACTAGATTAGAAGGCTTTATTAATTTTGGTAGATCTCTCATTGCCTAAGTAGAATTTATCTTAACCAAGCAATCAAAATTTACATGACACATTCTTTTATGCCATAATCAACTATAATCAATCTGAGTAATCAAACAACTTTTACCACCATAATTCAAGTGAAAGATATTACCTATATTTTGTCCCTGATGCAATCTTAGTTCTGGAGCTACTCAAGATTTCACATTTGTCATTCTTGTATTGCAATTTATATCCCTTATCAACCATCTGACCAACACTAAAAAGATTATGCTTCAAACCTTCAACATACAACACATCATCGGTATTGTGCTTACCATCAAGAGAAATAGAACCTCTACCACACATTACACAAGCTTTGTTATCACCAAATCTTACTATACCTTCATCATACCTTTCCAAGTTCAAAAAATTTACTCTTGTTGCCTGTAATATGATGAGAGAAACCACTATCAATTACCCATTCATCTTTCTCCTCAACTTTAGCAACTAAAGCTTTCTCCTCATTAATGCATCTTGTAGAATCTTTAGTTACGGGATCATTTTCCTCAATAGAAATGAACACAAATTCATCTCTTGAATTACCCTTATCTGACTCATCATCTATCACACTTTCATTAGTAGAATAATAACACTTCTTTTGATACTTAGGCTTATATAGCTTAAATGGCTTATTAGGATTTCTATCTCTTTCTGGACACCTTGATGCAAAAGCTTCTATCTTATTGCATGAAAAATATTTAAGAGGTAACTTCCCTTCATACTTACCGACACCTTTAAGCTATCTTCTGGAAATAAGTGCGTCAATCTCTTCAAGCTCTCTTTCTTCATCTTCCATCTCTTTCATCTCTTTCTCATATCTAGATACCCTTGTAGAAATTTATCTCGGATCATATCTCTACTTCCCGGAAACAACAACTTTGAATGCAAATTTATTCTTTGGAAGAGAATCTCCAAACTCACTCAACTCAAAAACAACCAGCTTACCAATCAACATGTCTCTTGTCACATTTGTCACAGTTCGGATCTCATCAATAACAACAACTTTATGTTTGTGAGAAGGAGGAAAGGATCTCAATACTTTAGCAACAATCTCATATTCTTCTAATACTCTTCTGGCACATCTGATTCCACACATGAGCTCATTCACTCTCTACATAAAAGAACTAATGTTCTCATGTTCACCCATCTTCAAGTTCTCATATTTACCCTTCAATCTCTGCAACTTAGCAATCTTCAAATGTCTATCACCGTTATGCAAGGACTCCAACTTTATCCAACTCTCATGAGTAGTCTCCAAGTCCATCATATTAGTCATCTTAGAATCTGATAAGACACTTGGAAATGCTTCCTTAGCTCTGATATTGTATTCTTCTTTCTTTATCTCATCTAGAGTAGTAGGACCATTCTATGGAACATTATATACATTTTTAGTAATATTCTAGTACTCTTCTCCAATGCATCTCAAATGACATTGCATTTGGCTCTTCCAAAGAGTGTAGTTATTTCCATCAAAACTTAGACTATCCTTATTGAAAGTAAAGGTTTCCATCCCAGATCACCTCAAGTGATCAATATTCTTCTGGAGGGTCTGGCTCTGATACCAATTATTGGCAACAATGCAACAAACTAAGAGGGGGGTGTGAATTAGTTTGCACACAACTTACTGCAACTTAAACCACAAAACAGATCTAATAATAAACAATTAAAGCATGAAACAACTCCACATTAATAACACACATAATACCAAGATTTATAACATGGAAAACCCGGTTAAGGGAAAAACCATGGTGGGAACCTACCCACAAGGAGATAATACCCTATTAGGAGTAAATGTGAATATTACAATAGGGAATGAACATGCATTCAGGCACACTACCTAGAGCTCACTTCTCAAAATAAGAAATGCAGAAAGGATACAACCTTAAGGGAAGGCTCAATAGCTTATAGGAAGGCTCACTAACTTACAAAAATATTTGGACAACAATCCAAATTACATGAAATATGGAAATAACATCTCCATGTGGCTGACTACATTTCTGATTAAGTACACAGTCTTCTCTGCAATACTCTTCTCTTCTCCTTCACACTTCTGAAAGATCAAATCACTTGTTCACACATCCAACTCAATCATAAACTCGTAGATACAATCAAAGCACTCATAGATATACATCTTACATGATTATTACATTTTTAATACAAACCCTCAACCCATGAAATACTAGAGGTCGGCTAAACCCTCAATACAAATTACAAAATAATTTCCTCTCATGCTACAACAATACATGCGGACTAAAAAAATGTTATCTAAGACATAGTCTGAACCCAAATCAATACCACAAATACGCAACACCTCCAACAATTATGCCTCGATCTTCCACAACATGCTACAACCACCAAGAATGTCACATAACACAAAGACCGCCACCGAACAAAGAAAATATTCAATAACATGTACAATAATCAATGTGGACCACCAATACAGATAAAACACAATCTAGTGACATACACAAGCAATGTGAATTACACCACAACAACCACAACAACTTGGATTACAACAATCATCATTATTTATCTATCGGAGCTCAAGAACAACATCATAATTGACTGTCAACTTGAAATATTTGCTTGTGGATATCAAAACCATGAACCAAATGAAATAAGGACACACATCAATGTCTAGAACACATCCCACACATCCACAAAAAAAGATAAACAATTCCAGATCGATACAGAGCATAAACTAGAATACAAAATAACACGAACCACTGCATAACATGCTCAATACCAGATCATGAAACTCAACCAAAATATCATGTGGACCTGTGTAAATGGGAATTAATAATCTACAAACACAATAGAAGAAATCCTTTAATCTGCATCACCTCATTTGTAATACACAAGCTAAACCAACTCATCCAACCAAAATGCAACACTGGAATACACAGAAGAATATGTTAAAAAACTTTCCAACAATCTCCACATATGTTGACACAAATTATAACATATCAGCCAATGTCCAACATGTAGCAACAATATCAAGCTTTGATATTACTAGAACCCTAGGTGACTCCCCTTGTGTGACTTTTTGAGTCAAATCTTGTTCTATATTTGGGGCAGCCACCTTATCAGGGATCTTTGGCATTGTAGTCTTCATGGCAGCCTGTAGAGTTTGTTTTTTTGTGGTAGAAGAGTCACTAGGGTCTATGGCCCTCTCTTTTGATCTTGTATTGCTAGCGACATTGTCCCCATTTGCCTGATTTATTCCACAAAAATCAGCCTCTTGCCAATTTATAAAAGTTGTATCTCCTTGTGGATGACTTGAACAATCAGCAAAATATTGTTGCACTAATGTTGTTGGCTTGTTGTGTGCTATTAAGACTTGATAAAACTCACCATTTGGGTATGCGGCCTAATTATGTGGTTGATTGCATGGGACACACAAATATTGTTCTTGAGAAAGATTGTTCTATGTTGGCACTAGTGCTTTTGAGGTACTTGCAATTGTGGGATTCAAGCTACTCAAGGGCCTAGCATTTTTTCATTGGTTTTTTCCTTGGATATTAGATTTCTGCTATTGATAGTTCTAATTTTTCTATTGGTAAGGCTTATTGTTTTGAAATTGTTCCCTCTTCAAGGTCACTAACTCATTGCTAAGTCCTTGCATCAGATTCTTAATCTCTTACAACTCTGATGGTGGTAGAATATGTTGCGGTGTAAGTAGATGTCTTGTGGAAGACACTAGAATAGGAGCCAAAACAGGCTGTTGGGTAGGAGCCTCTAGAAATAAGGGCATTGAAGGTCTAGGGGACAACTTCCTAGCCTATACTAAACAATTTTCTGCTCTGATGGTAGTATCATATGCCCCTGGAAGATTATCTCCTCCCATAGATTGAATCATAGCAGCTATATCACTGTTTAAAGCCTTAAGAAGATACAAGAATGCATGGCTTGATGAAAGATTTTCTGATGATGGGATTATATCCCATGTCTTTTGAAACCTATAGTTAAAATAACCCATGAATTCATGGGGTTCTCTTTTAATTGTAGTTATTTGCTCCATAAGTGACAGATAGTCGCTTTTGTCTTCAAAATGTTTGCATAACTTTTTTCCCCTAGTTCATCACAATTGTGCATTGAGTTAGAGGGCAAACCACTATACTGTTGTAAGTTTTTCCCTTCAATGAGGAGGCAAGAAGCCTCATTGCAATGTTGTCCTCTATAACATCAAAAACTATGCAGATTCTTGGAACATCTTGGATGTGTTCCTCTGGGGAGGTAGATATCTCTCTAGTTAAAAAAGGTAAAGCCTTTAGGACTGCTGCTAGAATGTTATCTTTTTGAGTTAGGACTAAGGGGTTTCTGTCATTAAAGGTGACAAAGGCATGCACTCTTGGCACTGCCATAGAAAATAGGGGTCTATTGATATAGATGGTAGGGATTTTAGTTTGTGTTAATCTTAGGAATGGTGGGGTAGAAATAGACCTTAGGGATGTAGGTGATTCTCATTGAGTTCCCCTAACAGGTAACAATGAATTTCTACCCCCTCTTCTTCTAGAACTAGAACTTGAAAGCTCAAATAATTGAAAATTACTTCTAGAAGATGCTCTAGTTTGAATTCTTGGCATGAAAGTGGCAACTGATCATCACCAAGAGCTGAATTTTATCCTTAGAGTTGCCAAGTGCTTGATTGATTGCCTCCAAAGGCTAGTTTGCTAAGAGAAACATTGAATCCCTAGAAAAGCATTTGAAATGTGCATCCCACTGGGCATGCCAAAAATAGTTGTCACAAAAGTTGCACCCTATGATGATCAGACTTGATCATGAACCTTGTGAAACATGGAAACGACCTCCCAAGTGTGGGACTTGCAAAAGTGAGGTTGAGTCTCCGGAGAAGGTCGACTTCCTATCAATCTTAGTGCAAATAGGACCTAATCTAATGATTCTAATGGGGAAAAGGGAGAGAGAGGGAATGCTTGAAAGAGGGGAAAATGTTTGTATCTATATGGAATGTGTGATCTCCCTCACCTATGACTAAACAAAAACATTGATGAAACTACACAAAAGATACACTACTTTCTATCTAAATCTAGATTTTTATGATTGAGTCAAGGTTGGAATTCTTAACAATAGAAAAAGGGATGAGAAAAGTTAATAGATGCCACTCTAATAGGAGTCAACACTATTATAGATACTAAAAAAAGAAGATGAAAATGCATCTAAAAAAAGTTAAGAAAAATACACGTATACGTTTAGACTAAAAATAGGAAAGACAAGAAAATTTCATTAATGTAGAGGCAAGGTAATTTTATAGTTACAAAAAACAAGAAAATTGTAAGAGAAAGAGAGAAGAAGATCCTAAGTAAATATACAAAAATTTCCTTTATAGTTGAGGTATAACTTGAAATAAACTACAGCCAAAACCCTAACCCTCCCAGGGTTAGGTTACAAAATATTTGCAAGAGGAAGGATTGGATCGACATAAGGGAATCTGATGGTTTACAAAATCTCCTTTGTGAGTGTCATCATCTTTGAAAAGAGGCAAAAAGGGGTGTAGGAGAAGATGTTTTTGCAATAGATGCATCATGGCGGCATGACAGAGAAAAAAGGTCTTCAAAATGCATTGAATGGGCATGGTCTCGTGTCTGAGATTAACCTCTAGGGTCACTTTTGAAGTAATGGTGAAAATACCCAGTGGTTGGAAGCAAAATGGATCTTATTTGGGGTGTCGACCAAGTAGGAAGCCAATCTTGACCATCAGGTCGACAACTACCCACCTACAAGGCATTTAAATTCCAACGGCCATCGAAAAAATTGAATGTTAGATGTTGATTGAGAGATATCGCACACAGGTGGACATGCAAGATATTTCCATGTAAGCATCCAAAAGGTGCAACAAAAGGTTAAGTCGTCATCATTGGATGGAGTTAAAGTGATTAGATTGTTTCCAAAGAGGATGGAAAGGGTACCTACAATCCTTGAAGGTTACCTATGCAGATATTTTTAAATTCATGTAAATTATTACATTCTTTTGTACATAAGTTTTGGCAGATTTTTACCCTTCGCATTGATATCAAAGGGGAGAGATTTGGAGAGAGCAATGAAAAATGATGCTTATCCTTAAGGGGATTCCTGGAGTCAGTTGAGTGTAAAAACTTTAGATTGTCGAATTGATTGCAACTTTTGGAGTACTTGTCATTTTTTACTGTGTTGCCATCAATGCCAAAGGGGGGCATTGTTGGCATTTGATGTTGTTTTCGTGATGCTCTGGTGAAAATTGGTGATAGTTGATGCATGTATATTTTTTAGGAGTTGTGATTGATGAAAACTCAACCTATTGATTCTATCTGTTATGGAGTGTGGTACATTTGGTATGGAATTTTGGTGCAAGTCTATTAGCATTACTCTGTGTATAGTCTTGGTGAGTGTTTCTCATTTCCGGTGAAGAAAATTTTGGTTTTAGTGATCAAGGTTAGTTGGTTGAGTGTGAGAAGTAGATTATCATGTATTATTATCCTCCAATGATGATTCTTTATCATGTTAGAAGATATGGTATCTAGTTGAGCAGTAAAATGGGGTTATCTTCATTTTTGGTGGTGTAACGTGTGGATTGGATTCCTTGAGTTGATTATGGTGATTGGACTGACTTATGGGAAGCATGTGATCATATCTCTTGGATCTGGAATATTTTTTGGAAAATATTTTAGCCAACTTGTAGCACTACACGTTTCATATTTTGATATTCTGTGAAGCCAACTTGTGGGAGATTAATTTTGTTAAGTACAGATATATAAGATAAATTAGGATGATGATTTTTGGTGATGATATGATATGTGTGATTATTTTTGAGAGATTGTGCACATTTTCATGTGTGCACCTTGAGTTTTGTTGATCCTATAATCAATAGCAGGTCAAATAGAGCAATTTATGAGAGCAGTGTAGTGGATCACTTTGTACCTAATCAGAACTATAATTTGGCATAGTTAGATTCTTCTAATTAGTTCATCTATCATTGTAATAATTTTATATTAGCCTATAAGGTAGTGAGACTTCCTCCAGGGTTGTAGCCCTTTTTTGTAACTAAGCAGTGAACTCTAGGCAGTGTGCTTGAATGAACTTGCATTCCATTTTTGTAATATTGTTTTTCTACTGGCCATAGTGGAATAATATTGTGGGTTCAAATCCCACCGTGGTTTTCCCCTTTCTGGGTTTCCACATATAAATATTGGTGTTATAGTTTTGTGCTTGATTGCTTTGTATTTTTGTATTTCAATTTCATATTTGTGCATCTGGTTGATTAAGAATTAGATTAACAAATTTATAAATACCAGAACACTTATTCACCCCCCCTCTCAGTGTTCATTGATTCCAACATGAGAAAGGTCAGTCCCATCACATTTGTCTCCTACCAACCCATAAGGAAGCCATTGCATCACCAAAAGAGTATGCAGCGAGGTGAGAGGAAGAGACAAGTCCCCCACTACCACATATCATGTCACCTGTTCATGCACAAAGCAGAAGGGCATTGCCAAAGAGATCACATGGGGAAGCGGGGATGATAGCTAATAAGCATCCCGCACACCTACAACATAAAAGTCTAGTAGCTAAGAAACCATGTAGGGAGGTAGGAGGAAGGAAAATCATTCTCGCACACCCGCAAAACAAAATGGTAATAGTTGGAAGAGCACATGGGGGTGCAGGTGAAGCCAAAACAAGTTTCTCGTAGGCCCACAAAACAACTTGGGAGAAAAAAAAGGACCCCACAGGGAAATGGGAGTCAAAAAAGGAATGCAAGGTCGTGGGAGCCAGAAAAGATATCACCAGTCAGTGGAAATAAAAAGGGGGAACCTACCCACTAATAGTAGAGAACCCTCTAGCCAATAATGCATAAGTGAGTTGACCGGATGACCCAATCAACACAAGAATAGAATAAAGGAGATCAAAGGAAAAAAAGGGTTCCCTTCTGTAGAAAATATGCATAACATGAAGGTTATGTAGAAACCATTAGGCCAACAAAAGGTGCATACCATGAAGGTTATGCAAAAACTCTAAATTTTTGTAGATCGATTATCCTTAGGATAAGTTGACAGAAAAAGGTCAACAAGTAAGTCCTTTCTCCTTAAAAAATTGAAATTATTTGATTGTTGATGATTAATGCAAAATAGGTGATAATTTGAGTATTCTTAAAGAAACAGTAAGATATAGATGTTCCACAGAACCACTAACTTGGATCTGGGCAAAATAAGCTATCTAGAATCTTCTCTCAAAAGTTTGACCTAATTTTTCGAGATTAGGTAGTATCAATTTGTCATGGTCCTTCGAATTTTCCACTATCAATAGCTGAATTTTTTCATCACTTTGAACTCTATCGATCCTTCCAAGAAGATATTTGTACCTATTCCTACATATACAGAGAAAGGCAAAATTGTTGGGAATAGGGGTTTGCCTTAGGCCAAACTCTAGTTTTGGAATTACCCATGAAATTGAATTGATAAATGTAATGAAAGACTATAGAAAAATACTTTCTTTTTGAGGGAAAGGATGAAAATGATTGAAAACCTAATGATATACCTTAGTGAAGTTTTGTTTGACCTTCACAAAGGAATTAGGGTTTCATGTATGTTGTCTACATAAAACATACATCATGGATGTCATCTTCAATTTTTGAAACTTGACTTCACTTCTCCTCCAATGCTTGATGAAAACTGATCACTTGCTCATGTGAATTTTTTAGATTATAGATCTTGATTTCAATTCATTGGGATTAAAATGAGAGGGGTAGACCTTCTTTTATACTTGCTTGTAGAAAAATAAATTGAATTTTTGACATAAGCTGACACGAGATCTAGGTCCCCACTAAAATTATGTGATTGTTATGAGGCTCCAAATTAGGCCCTTTTTGAAAGGAGCATGGTGTTGAGTGCCATGGTATTGATTTAGGACCAGAAAACCCACAACCATGGCCATGGAAATCAAGGCTCCAAGTTTGGGTGGATTCTGTGGAGATAGTGAAAAACCATGTTTGATAGGTTATATGAGAAAAATCAATAATTTCAATTAGACCTTGGAAGCTGAAGCACCAAATTGAGGTACAAGTGAGGACAAAATTGTAGGTGAGTACAATTTAGGATGCTACATTTAGCTCCCACTCTAGTAGGAGTATGAGACTAAGAATACTCACGGAAAAGTACAAAAGTTTGCATTGAAAACTTTTATCATTATATCAAAGAGACAAGACGCACTAGGCCTCTAGGGACTTTAGGATCTTACTGTAATACCAAGATAAAAGGAAAATCATAAGAAAGAGAAGAGAGAGAGAGAACATGACTTTTGGCCTAGTAATATTTGATTACTATGAGTCATGGAAAAGAAAAATATCAAATTACAAAACAAAAGGCTCGGTTTGCAAAGTAACTTGAGTATCAAAACGTGCCATGGTGTGTGTATAATGTGTAACATTAAGTGGAATGTATTCTTGCACGTTAAAGAGATTTCATACACCTTATTGAGAGAAATTTCTTTAAGGTAACATGCATCCAAAAAACAAGTACGTTACCATAATGAGATACCCCCAAGAAAGAAAAAATCAAGGGATAATGATCATAAAAACATAAAAGAACATAAGGGAACCACTATCTCTAGGGTCAGTATTCTCTTATGATAAATAATGTATATCATGAATATTTGTATTGAATTTACCTCATCCACCAAAGGTAGTGAAACTAAAAACACAATGGAGGAAGAGAAAATGTGTCCTCTAAGTCAACATGGAAGAGACCAAAAGAGATCTCAATGCTTTGCATCATCCCCAAGTAGACAACAGAAGGGACAACATATATAAGAATTAAGATACAAATAGAAGAATGCCACAATGGATTCAGTCTCTTTATAACACAAAAAAATGTCATGGGGGAAACACATTACAAACAGGAAAACAAATAAGAGAGGATCTACAACATGAATGAAGCTAATCAAGAAAATCATGCACCTCTTAATCTTGCTGAACATTATTTTGGGATGGTGGACAAGATGCAAGAGGATCTACTTAAATAATAGAAGATGGAGCTACTATAAGTTTAAAACAAGGATCATGCTCTAATGATGAGTCACTTTGATTTTCACTAGGAGCTAGGGTTAATTCTTTTGGAAAATGTGAAGATAGATCATGATCAATATCAACAAGCTCACACATATCATCATAATCATTAGAATCAACATTTTTAGCATGAACACCATCATTATCCATTTTATCATCTAGATTAATAAAAATGGGATGTCTAACATGAAAACAGTATGAACCATCATTTTTCTTACGCATTTTTAATCTTGGTGATTTATGTTAAACTTCCTCCCTAGGATTAAGAAAAGGCTTGACAAATGGGACCAAGTCAATATTTTTTGTCTTCAAGGAGGAAATGGTTTGGGAAGCAAGTTCACAAGCCCTAGCACGACGTATTTATCAACATTCTCTCCCACAATGAATACTTTTAGTTTTAGCCAAGACTTGTTAAGGTTGAGGATCAATGGACATAGGATTCCTATCTTCCTTTAAAGGAGGAGGAATAGGAGAATCCATACTGGGTTGAGAGATGGGAGATGCCAAATACTTTCCTTTGTAAGATGTAGGAGGTAGGACTGTAGTATATGGGGGAGGAATAGAAGGTGTGGGTAGGATACTGGGTCCATTATGAGGAGGAATAGGTCTAGGGTCTGTAGGCTTACTCAAAGGTATGATCATCACATTCTTTCACTTTTGATAAGATAGAAAAATTTCATCACTTAGAGGCTTCAAAGGCTCAGGTTATTTAGGCCAAAAGTAATCAAGGGTAAAATTTCCACACTTTGTTGTTGGTTGGTAAAGGCTATAATTAATTGTTATGATAGTGTCATTATGAGGTAATTTTGAATATTTATAGATTGTAGAAGGGATATCTTTCATGGAAGAGAGCCAAGGATGTCCCAACTTCACATGAAATTGTTCTGATGCAGGAATGATAGAAAAATTCACATCTAAGCACTTAGTACCAACCTTTATAGGAAAGGTAATAGAACCAATATTAGGGCAAGAGAAGACACCATACACCTAGACCATAAAATTAGATCAATTGTAAAATGTAAAGATATTCTTCAGTGATCACATTCACCATACACACTAGATCAATGAGAACTCCTCATTAGAGTTTGTCTTTGATCTTAATATTGATATATAATAGGCCATTAGGTGAAACAATAGTCTCATTGGGATCAAAGGTAATGCATAGGTCTTTAGGAGGTGTAGGTATGTCAATAGGATTCACAACATTATTAAATTTTACACCAAGGCCATTAGGAGAAAAGGCAAGAGACTCTGACTCAACAAAATTAGTAGAGTGAGAAGGAAAATGATTGGTGAAGATATGGAGATTTTTATTAGGAGATTCCATGGATTTGTTTCATTTTCCATTCAAATCGGCTATAGATATAGTATTATTATCAATGAAGTCTTGAATCTTACTCCTTAAAGTATAACACTTCTTAGTACCATGGCGAGGTTGACGGTGATATTGACAAAAGGCTTTGGGATTATGATAGGGTGGAAATGGTTTTGAAGAATGAATTGGTCTAATGGGAGGAATTTTCATTACATTAGCATTTATCAACTTTGACATTATACTATGTAAAGACTCAAAAAGAGGTGTTAACTCTTTTTTAAAGTATTTGGATAAAGAGGCCACATGTAATTTTGTGGTTGCCACTTGAGTATTGATATTGTCGTTTATCTTCATGTATCATTTGTTAGTTTTAAACTCACAAAATATTGTTCAGCACTCTCATTCTTATCAACCTAAGTCATTTAAGGAGATGATTCAAATTAACTTATTTGAAGTTGATAGTTATGAAGCACTGCACACAATTGTGTAAAGGAAGTAAACTCAAAAAATAGAAGCTTATCTCTAATGTATTTTTGTAAATTACCAATAAGAATTATTTGAACATAATGATTAGGCATAGGATAAGCAATTTGAGAATACAAATGTTTATATCTACCAATAAAATCAGCCAATTCTTCTTTAACTCACTGCATACAATGAATCAAATCAATCAGATTAATCTTGGGATCAATATTATTTCGAAAGTGTTGAATAAATGAAAAAGCCAATTGTTGAAAAGAAGTGATTGAATAAGGAGAAAGTAAAATTCTATTGCAATTATTTATCCCTAAGGGTTCTAGTAAATAATTTAGTCATTAGTCTTTAGTCATGAGCTAAATCGCTACATAAAGTTTTAATTTTTTTCACATGAGTCAAGAGGTCACCTTTTCCATTGTACAACTCTAATTGAGGGAATTTCATATGCATAGGAGGGAAAACATGGATAATGTCATTAGATAATGGTCTTGTTACATCAAATGAAGGGACATTGAACTTGGATTGAATAATGAAAACCAATTATTATTGTAAGGATGTAACGGTTTGGTCTAAGTTGTTGATGGTTTCTTTGGTAGATGGATTGAAATTAGACATATTGGATTGTGATGGAGGATCAATGTTGTTGAATGTGGGTGGAGGTTAAGAATAAGGAGGTGGAACACTATGGTATATGGGTGTGAGAAATGATTCAGATACAAATGGAAGACTCATAGAAGGAGGTCTATAATAATATTGATTAATAGGATTGTCCCCATGACTAATATGTGTAGGATTAACATTTTGCATAGAAGTAGTCATGATAGATGTAAATGTAGGCATAAGAATGGAATGTTTATCTTCACTAGTGGGTTGAGAGTAACTAAGGACTTTGACAAAACTTTTCATTGGCATTATATTAGTGTCAAAAATATGAGCAAGGCTATGCAACAAATCAACACTAATTTTATCACTTTTCACCATTCTTTTTAATCCTTCAATAAATGGGATTGCCTCACTTTTCAGGTATGTTTGACCCATCCATTGTTGAAGATTTTCAAATTCATTTTCAATCTTCTCCAATTGGTCAATGGTAACCCTAGTTAGTGATTCATCCACATAATAAGAATTATGAGGAGAATGGGTATAAATGATGTCCTTTGTTGGGTTAGAGGAAGCACTGCCATTCTCATGAAATAAGTTTTCCAAATTAGGCTCCATATCCTTTGTAATTAAACCTTGGGAAGCCTTAATACTATAACTTCTCCTCATGAGAATATTGTGTGTAGGACTAATGGTAACAAAAATCATGCACAAAGCAGGGGAATTTGAATGCAAAAATTAAATATTATGATTAAACAATGCAATTTGATGTAACAATGATTGATTAACCAATTAATTAAGTAATTTGAATATTGAATTTGAACAATATATACCTATAAATCATAGCATAACATGTCATAATGATTAGATCTGAAAATAGACTTGAAAAATTATGCAACCCACAAGTTAATTTTAGAATTATGAATTAGGGTTTTTGTGAATTTAACCTCTAAATTTATGTAATTCAATTGAAAATGAGATCTCTGATTGTAAATTTGAATTTTAACATGCATAAACAATCAACTCTAACACAATAAATCAAAATTATGCAAACGACAAGTCTAATTTTAGAATTATAAATTAGGATTTTTGTGAATTTTAGAATTAAAAATTGTAGTTAAAAATGCATGCAAATCAGATCTTGGATCACAAATTAAAAATTATGGTGCAAGAAGTCGAGTTTGTTGGCAACAAACATTGTTCCTGTGAACATTTATGCATGAGGAATTCTTTGGAGTTGTCATTGATGGAAACCCAGTTCAAAAATCACATCTGGTGAACATAGATTTGATTTATCAGAAGTCATATTGTTCATAAGGCATAGGTTTGGAAGGTGGAACATAGTAACTGGTGGAATATGAGATCATTGTGCATATCTTGATTTTAGTGACATAATTTTGGTTGTGATGATAGAGGTAGATGATCTGAGGTTTGAGGTAGCTTATTTTGTGATCCTAATATTTGGTGTTGATTCTTGAGCAAAATTAAAGGTCTGGTATCTGGTAATTCAGTTAGAATAGAGTTATTTTAGTGTAACGTGTGATGCAGAATTGTTGGGTTGATTTTGGTGACAGTTTTTGTGTTGAAGGTGATTGATCCAAATTGTATGAATCTTGTTATCATTCTGTTTGGGTTTGCATTTGGATTTGTGGATGGATTGAGACAACTTGGTGATAGATGTTTCATGTTGTGTGTTATGTAGTTTTTATGGAAGCCAACATGTTTGAGATCTTATTAGGTTGCGTGAATATATAATGTCAATCTAGATGATCATATTAGGTATGGAATATGAAAATGTGGATGTGTGGTATGCAAATGAGCATTAGAATGTAGAATTGGTGCTCTGGTAGATGATTGTATAGTAGAATAGGGTAGAAAGGAAGAGTAGCTTTTGGCAGTCATAATGTGCTTAATCAGAACTGATCTTTGGCATTTGTAGATGCTATATTATAGTTAAGACATTGTAATTACTCTTGTATCTCATTTGTCTGATAGTGAGTCCTCTAAGGTTGTTGCCCTCTTATATAATTGAGAAGTGATCTCTAGGCAATGTGCCTGAATACAAGTGCATTCCCTCTATGTAATATTATCATACTTCTGGTCATAGTATAATAATATTGTGGGTTCAAGTTCCACCATGGTTTTTCCGTTTTTGGGTTTCCACAAAAAAATCTTGGTGTTATGGTTGTGTGGTTGTTTTGTTTATGTTTCTGTACTTTTCTTTCATACGTATGCATCTTTGGTTAAAGAATTAGCTTAATAAGTTTATAAATTACAAAAAATTGATTCACCCCCTCTTAGTGTTCATTGATTCCAACAAGCTGCACAGGATCCTTCAATGATAGAAGTTGTTTTGGAGATGGTGGATGATGAGATAGATGATGTGGAAAAGGGTGAAGATGAGAGTGTAGATCTAGCAGAAAAGGAGAAAGGAGAGGAGAAGGAAGATTAAGCTCTAGTGATAGTGGCAAGAGATGTTGTAGCTAATAAAGGAAAGTAGGTTGTCACCGATCGAGATGATTTTTCTCAAGGGCCTATTGATCTGAGTTCCTTATCTCTAATTCAGGCATTGAAGCTTGCAACTCTCACTCAAGCCAAAGCTAGTGAGGACTTGCTTAAGTCCCATACCACAGATAGAGAGTTAATAACATTGGTAGGAGATGTCTTAGAGAAAAAATTCCCTCCTTAAAACCGAAAACATCTGATCCCTTTGGTAAGCTTAAGAGTATGCTAAATGCTGTAGGTTCTCATTTTGAGTCTTTGGAGAAGGCAACAGATGTTAGAATCAATTCAATGCTATGAGATTGAAAACATTTTTGAAGATGATTGAGGATGATTGGGTGACCTTAGTAATTGTTATGAAGGCTATTTAAGATGCACAAGGTGAAGGTGGCCAAATATACAAGTCATGTCTAATTTTGCGTAAGTTTACTATATACATTGATAAGAAAATAAGAGAATGTGAAGGCCATGTAGCTAACATATCTTAGTCATATGCACCCCAATCAGTCTCAGCTAGCAATTTTGAACCCCAAGTTGTGAGTATACTGGACAATATTAAGAGTTTAAACTAGGAGCAAGACATAATTTTGGGTAGAGTAGGAGAAGTGAGGAATCTTATTACTGCCCAGATAGATTCTTAGATGAAAACTATGCAAGATGCTAAGGATGATCTGGATAAGACTATTCCAAGAGACATAAGAGGAGTAGAGATGCATGCTTATCTTTTCAGTGGGATGATCAACATTTTAGAGAGTTTGAAGAAGGCATGGAATAACCACCTATTGTCCCTTAGGATAATTTTTGTTGATATTTTCAAATTTTTGTGAGAAATTGTAAATATCCTTATGCATACGTTTTCTTAGATTCCTATCTTTGACATTTCTATGAAAGGGGGAGAGGGTAGAGTTAAAAATGATGCAAATTCTCAAGGGGAGCTTGTAAATTCTTAGAGAGTTTGAAATTTTGAAGTTTTTTAGCCTTGAGTGTACAGTTCATTTTTCATAGTGTTGCCATCAATACCAAAGGGGGAGATTGTTGGAAAGAGACATTGTTTTGGTGAAGATTGATGCATGAGGAATTCTTTGGAGTTTTCATTGATGGCAACCCAATTCAAAAATCACATCCAATGTACATAGATTTGATTTACCAAAAGTCATATTGTTCATAAGGCATAAGTCTAGAAGGTGGATAATAGTAACAGGTGGAATATGAGATCATTATGCATATCTTGATTTTGGTGATGTAATTTTGGTTGTGGTGATAGAGGTAGATGATTCAAGTTTCAAGGCATCTTATTTTGTGATCCTAATATCTGGTGTTGATTCTTGAGCAAGATTATAAGTCCGATATTCGGTAATTCAGTTAGAACAGAGCTATTTGGGTGTAATGTGTGATGTTGAATTGTTGGGTCGATTTTGGTGATTGGTTTCATATTGGAGGTGATTGAGCTGACTTGTATGAATATTTTTATCATTTTTTCTGGGTCCGCATTTGGATTTGTAGATAGATTGAGTCGACTTGGTGATACATGTTTTATGTTGCATGTTATGCAGTTTTTGTGAAACTGCCATGTTTGAGATTTTATTAGGTTGTGCGAATATATAATGTTGATCCAGATGATCATTTTAGGTATGGAATATGTGAATGTGGATGTGTGGTATGCGAATGAGCATCCGAATGAAAAATTGGTACTTTGGTAGATGACTGTATAGTAGAATAGGGTAGAAAGATAGAGTAGCATTTGACAATCATATTGTGCTTAACTGGAACTGATCTTTGGAATTTGTACATGTTATATTCTAGTTCAGACATTGTAATTACTCCCGTATCTCATTCGTAGGATAGTGAGTCATCTGAGGTTGTTGTCCTCTTATGTAATTGAGCAGTAAGCTCTAGTCAGTGTGCCCAAATGCAAGTGAATTCCCTCTATGTAATATTATCATACTTTTGGCCATAGTATAATAATATTGTGGGTTCAAATCCCACTATGGTTTTTCCCTTTCCAGGTTTCCACATAAAAATCTTGGTGTTATGATTGTGTGGTTCTAAGCTTTATGATTCAACACTTTGCTTTGATACATATGCATCTAGTGGTTTAATAATCAACTTGATAAGTTTATAAATTGCAAAATAGTAATTCACCCCCATCTTAGTGTTCATTGATTCTAGTGAGATTCACCAAAATGTAAAAGGTGAAAAAATTAGGGTGAGGGTTATGTTGGGACTTCAAAATTTGAAAAAATTTTGAAGTCCCAGGCTTAAAATTTTGAATTTCTAGACTTAGACTCCCCTTTGAAGGATAACACATAGGTTATCATACTATAGCAGGCAATAATATGTCATATAATGAGGGTTATTTGATGTATCAATAACATGGTATGTTATTGACCCTGTTCCTAAGATTAGCATCTCATGTCAATAACACGTCATGTTATTGACCACCTTGAGAATTTGGGCAGTGTGTTATTGACTGTTAAGGCAACAACAGGTGGCTAAGTGTTTTGCAGTGTAGGTGGGAGTCTTTTCGGGCTCCAAAATTCTATTTTTTGAGTTGACTGGTCCAAATAATCAACTCATTTTTTGTTCCAGCATTGGGAGGGTTCTATGTCATAGGTTTACCGGTCCTATGTGTTAGGTCTCTCTACTGGGCCAGTTACCTATAATATATGTTGCTCAATGGTTATATTTATTGGCCAATGACTAAAGGTCAATCATACTTTTCCTTGGGGTGGCCCCATGACACAATCACTTTACCCTTCATAAGTCCACATGTGATCTAAGTTGTTCACTTAAGTGCCAACCTCAATATCCTAGTTGTGCGGGATAAGAAAATCATATGGATGTTTGAGCGGGTGTTTTCTTGCAAGTATATTCATAGTAGGTCCTACTCGCATAGGATAATCTAAAAGCATCATGTGGAGGGAGGTGTTATCCTGCTAGCATCATCTGGTAGTTTCCTAACTGTGTGGGATAAGACTAAGGCCTATTTACAGAAGAAATGTTGCCTCGCATTATAAACAGAAGCATCGCCAAGGCTCACGGGATAAGGCCCGCAAGGCAACACAGTGGAGGAAAAGTTTTTTCGTATCCTATGCATTCCCATGGGGATAAGGAAAGGGTCACGAGATAAGAAGATGATAGAGGCAAAAGACAAAGGGCTTATCCCACGAAGGTAAAAGGAGTGTTTCCGAGGGTTGTGGGATAAGGAAACAAAGGCAAAAGATAAAGGGTCTTATCCCGCGAGGGTGAAGCAATGTCTCTGAGGTAGCGTGAGATAAGTAAAGACAAAAAAAGTGATGTAGCTTGTTATCTCACAATGATGAGGACCAAACTATGGAATCATAGGGGCACATAACATGCATGCTATGCGACCTACAAAAAATGCCACCATGCAACCTGATGGTCAAATTGTTCATGTGGAGGGTTGACGAAAGTTGACCAAAGGATAGAGGGGAATATTTTGGGAATGTGGCATATGTTGATTGGTCAAATTTCATCCATTGATGGGAGAGACAATGCCGACAGAGATTGTTGTGTTGACATGCTATAGGTAGATTTTTGCAGCCAAATCAGATTGGATTTTAACAATGGCACCAAGGAGGAGGTGCATTTAATGAGGATTGGACACAAGATAAATTGAACAGCTCCATGAAATATGAGGATCTTCTATCTATAATATTTCACAGCCATGACAATGCTAGAGGGTCACCAATCAAGAAGATGAAAGGACATAGAGTAGGTACAGATTATTAAGTATAGTAATCTAGATTCAAAGATCAACCAGGATGTAGTAGAGGACAAACTTAAGGCAGATTTATGTGAGGCTTGAAGCCCCTACAACTGATTGTCCTCAAGCTTGTGGTCCCAAGTCCCATAGGCTATCTTCATAGTTTCTTGCATTGATTTCCTCTAGATGGATTGCGTGTAGAATAGGAAGAGGGACACATCATTGTATATTTTGTCCCACACAATCAAATTTTGACGAGTGTGTCTCACCTGGTCTATAGCTTGTTTTTCTCTCTTGTGTCTATAAAAGAGAATTCAGGGCCAATGTGAAGGGGTTGATTCTGAATGTAATTTCTCTTAGGATTATGGAAGCAAGGCTTCCATGTGTATAGTGCAAGTTTTTTCATGACGGCTTAGTATTAGCTTTCAGTTTGTAGTATTTTTTGTATTTCAATAGTTTGCAATCTGAATGCAAGCAGGTTTAGAGGTTTCATTTGTAGATATCTCTCTTGTATGCACAATATTTTATGGAATGAAATGACCAAGGTTTTTTTCTTTGTCTCTGCAAATCTGATGTTTACTTTGTTGTTTTCTTCTCTTCAAGGAAGAGATTAATTTGCTTATCACAAAGTAGAGAAATAGTGTTGTGTGTATGAGATTCTCAAGCATGGCTATGAGTAAAACTATAAAGGAGAATGTTACTGTAATGCACTATCATTTCAAGCCCAATGGTTGCATATTACCTGGTTTGGATACCAAATCTATATATTGTGGAGTTGATTATGTTGCCCATATAAGGCACTGGTCATGGTTGTTGCTTTCAATTTTCATAATCTTATCATAATCAAATTCTCTTTTACTTTCTGCATTTCTTTCTACATTAGGAGTAGGATTACTATAGAAAAACCCCTCCTCAATGAGTTCTTAGATACTTACAAACTACGCTTAAAGCCATAACTAGGAGTTTATCCATCTTCCTTAGTATCTTTCATTGGGATGATCTATTGTAATATGTAATGTCAAGGGTGTTTTGAAGCTAAAAGTTATAGGACATTGCATAGGATCACCCATATTAGTCTTGTAGAGCCAAAAGAGTAGGAGATCTCAGTCTTGTGACTTAGTCTTGTCAATTTGGCTAGAACCATTCCCTGAGTTTATCAATGAGTTAGTGGCAATTCCTCTAGGACTCGGGCACTATTGGTTTGGGAACCAATAGAATGGCAACTTTTCTAGGGAAGAGTTAAAGAAAAGTTTGTTAAAGCTTAGTTGGCTTCCCATGACTCTCTGGTTGCATGGTTTTCAGTTTGGAAATTGTCTTGTAGTAGCTTGTGTAAACAGAAAAATCAAATGACTCTGCTGATTGGAGAAGACCCATAATGATAAAATTATTTGAATAGCTTTATGTTGTTCTAAACTTTATTCATCTGCAAGGAGGTGGTGACTCTGTATTGAAAAGAACCTAATAAAGAACAAAGAGGAGCTCAAACTATGAAGGAGTTCTCTGTCAGAAGCAAGAGACTAACTATTGCAACTTTTCCAGGTATTCTTCTTTTGAAGAAATTTTTGAAAACCAAAAAGTTTAAAGTTTTGTAATGTAACCTTATTCAATGTTGTATCACTTGTTAGAAGGGAAAGTTTTATAGTTCCATGTATCATACTTCTCAGTTGTATATTTTAGTCATTGCTTTATGATAAATAGAAGTATGTTATGTTGTTAGTAGGTTCATTCAAGAGGTCTTAAGTCTGATTTTCAGTATTATGTATTGATTTTTCTTAAGATCTTGTTGTAAAATATGATTAAGTCATGTGTGACTTCAAAGTTTGTATGTGAAGCTTGTAAAGGAAAGAAAGATGTATGGTCATTATGTTGTCCCAAGCATAATGGATAATCAACAACTTGAAGAAGGTAAACCTAGAAGGGTGTTCATACCTGAGAGGTATAGGCCTTTAAGTTTCAACAACATTGAAGGGTACCCACTGTTAATCCAATGAGGATCTATTAATACAGAGAGTGGGGGAAGGTGAATCAATATTAAGACCAATTGAAACTTTAAAACCAAAATCAAACTTATATTAGGTCTGAAACCATTTAACAAATATCTCAACTTCTTTAATCAGATCTAACAATGTCTTTATCAGATTTGCTTAACACAATAATCAAATCATTTACCACAACTATCAATACCTTCACCATGAAAGCAATCATATAAAATTGATCATTTACCAACTCATTAACCTTATCAATTAGATCAAATACTTTCTTAAACAACTCCTTATCAATACCAGTAACCTCTGATAAACTTTTGATAAAACATCATAACTGGTGTCTCAAAAATAATGCATGAAATGAAACAAAAACAAGAACATCACATGAAAAAAATTCTACACATGAACACCATAAGTTTTTTGACGTGGAAACCCAAATAGGGAAAAACCACGATGGGATTTGGCACCCACAAATATTTGTACTCTTTTGAAGTATGCCCTGTTAGGAGCTTAGCCCTATTAGGAGCTTACAATACACTCAGTTAGGAGTAGGCCATAATAGGAGTCACCCAGTTAAAGGATTTGCCTAGCAGCCCAATTAGGAGCTTGATGATCTTTTAGGATCAACCTCATGAGAGGATTTAACAACCTTTTGAGGGCTTCCCTATTAGGGGACTTAAATGTTTAAGAACTATTAGCACCTACTCGGTTAAGCAATTTATCCTGCTACAACTGTTAGGGAACAACAGTAAGAAAATTATCTATTTACTTGCACTTCTCTTCTTGCTTGATCAAATCTAGTTATACACAACACTCTACAACTCTCAGGAAGATCTCACACTTCACTCGGATGAATTAACACATTCTCTAAGACCACCAACACAATAAACATTAATTGAGTCATTCTAAATACCCATCTCAACTATGTCGGCCACTAAACCCTAATTATATCATAAATTTACAATTCAAATAATAAGAGATCATCATAGATCATTATATAGATCATTACAAAAAATTAAAATACAATATCAATTGTTGGTTGATCATAACCCATCACGAAAATCCAATCTTTACAAAGTCAAACCCTCAAAATAGTCTACTAAGTGTTTCATTGATTATCAAGAAATTATTCCTTGAATTGCGCCAAAACAATAATTAAATATTTTCACATGGGTTGTGTCATGGTACCAACTTAATGTAGACTCGTTGTCGATCACTATCATAACATAAATCATTACTGATTTGATGATTTCTTCATCGGTCTTAAACCCCACTAAAACCTCAGCAAAACTTCATCATAAATTTGAAACACGCCTTTCGATAATCTTCACAAGTTTCAGTTCTGATCAGATACAAATTTCCATGATACAAGCTCACCATCCAAACCACAAACCACCAATCATTTTCAATTGACCAATTCAATCAAAACATTTCTGCTTTACTGATTAAAGTCCTATTTCACAGACTTTAGTTCCCTACTGATAAACCCTGTCTTTTGATAAACCAAATCACTTAGATGACAAAACAAAACATTAGGAACATCACTTACATCATTTGGCATCAGTTTCCATCAATGACAACACAAATAACTAATCATGCCATCTAATCATAAAATCTCAATCTCTTCATCACAAATAGACCCCTATCCTTTACTACTACAGTCATCCATATTCAACTGCATCACCTCATATGCATTAGTTATACCAAATACAAACAATCTCCCCCTTTGGAATTAATGGAAACACTAATCATATATACAATCAGAGTAACATAATCATCTACAACTTGATTGTTGATATCACATCATCTATCAGTTTTCCTCCTTTTTTCATCTCCCCCTTAACCAATGCTTCTCTCAATCTGATCTTTTCTCTTCTCCCATATCTCATTTCTTTTCTTTTCTTCTCCCCCTTTGACAACAATGCTAAAGATGTAAATGCATCACTTTTCTTTAATTATGCTGCAACCTCTTCCATCATCTCTGCTACTAAAATTAGAAAAATTATAACAGAGCATTAAATCAGAACTTTACATCGAACTTTCTCCCTCAAAGGAGTATCCTGCACCTTCATTAATCCCTAGTGAAAAATATATGTGAAATCCACAGGATTGATGGATATCCATCATTCTAGTTCTTCTAGTGTAGGGGTCTAACCCCTAGTTTACCTCTAAGAAACTCAAAGGTAGCCTTCAGTAAGGGCTTAGTAAAGACATCAACTAACTGATCTTTACTCTTTACATATTCCATCTTCACTTCTTTTTATTGAACTCTTTCCATTAGGAAATGATACTTCAATTCAATGTGTTGGTTTTGGAATGAACTATAGGATTCTTAGAAATGTTTATTGCACTTGTATTATCACAATAGATAGTCACCAATTCAGATATATCTATCTTGAATCCTTCTAGCACATGTCTCATCCATATTGCCTGTGTGCAATTCATGGATGCAACTACATACTCTGCTTCAGTTGTAGATTGAGAAAAACAAGTATGTTTCTTTCTCATCCATGTCACTAGTCTTCCTCCAAGTAGAAAATCTCCATCAGTTGTGCTTTTACAATCATCCACATTACCTTCCTATTCAGCATTAGTAAAGACATCCAAAGTAAAATATCCTTAATAGGGATACCATAAACCATAGTCTACTGTGCCTTTGAGATACTGAAAAATATTCTTCACAACCACCATGTGACTCTCCTTAAGCTCTTATTGAAATATATCTAGTAATCCAACAACATGAGCAATGTCCGGTTTTCTATGGACAATCGTGTAGCTTGCCAATCATACATTTGTACTCTTTTTCACTAACAATGGGGGAATCATCTTCCTTTGACAACTTTCAACCTGTCACGATTGATGTTTCTACTAGTTTGTAGTCTTCCATGCCGAAAGTCTTCAACACCTCTTTGATATACTTGGTCTGACAAATAAAGATACCACCATCCAGTTCCTAGACCTGTAAGATAATAAAGAACTTAATTTCATCAATTAGAGATATTTCGAATTCCTTTTTCATTATATCAGCAAAGTCCATACATATATCATCATTTCCACCAAAAATTATGTCATTAACAAACACTTCTGCTATCAGCATCTTGTCTGCATCAGTCTTCAAATAAATGTTGTTGTCCTCACTGGTACGTTGGAATCCAATTTTGATCAAATGTGCATGTAATCTCTCATAGCATGCCCTTGGTGCTTGCTTTAGACCATATAGTGTTTTGTGCAATTTACACACCATGTTCTTATCATCGGTCAAGGAAAATCCATCTGGCTGATCAATGTATACTTCTTCTTCTAGAATCCCATTTAGAAAGGATGACTTGACATCCATTTGATAAACTTTTAATCCCTTATATGCAGAAAATGCTAGCAACATCCTTACTCCTAGTTTAGCAACAGGTGCAAATGTTTCACCATAATCCTCACCTTCCTCTTGAGCATACCTTGTGCAAACTAACCTTGTCTTGTTTCTTGCAATCTTTCCTTCTTCATCCAATTTATTCCTAAAGACCCATTTAGTTCCAATTACATGTTTATCCTCTAGTCTAGGAACAAGTGACCCTGTCTAGTTCTTCTCAATTTGATCTAATTCTTCATTCATTGCATCCACCCAATCATCTTCCTTTAGTGCTTTCTTAACTGTCTTGGGTTCAATTGTAGATATCAAATATGATTTCTCCCAGGTCTTTCTTCTATTTTGCACACATGTATTCTTATCACCAATTATTTTCTCTTGTGAATGATTCAATTTGACACATCTAGGTATTTCTTGTGCCAGTTCTGTATCTTCTTCATTAGGTTATTCATATTCTTCCTCACTGTCATCACTTACTAGCTGAGCATCTAGTTTGGTATTTGCTAGTTCTTCATTAATCTTTGCTTTTAGTTCAATGATTCCTCATTATCATCCTTTTTCAGGTTCTAATCTACTTGTACCTTTAGACTTATAAGATAGATCATCAACTTTGCATTAGCACTTTCAACAATTTTCTTAGTTCTCTTATTGTAACATTTATATGCGTTACTCTTAGAAGAGTAACCAAGAAAAATTCCCTCATTAGATTTTACATCAAATTTCTCAGTGTAGTTATCTCTCTTAATAAAACATTGACTTCCAAAGATTTTAAAATAACTAACACAAGGTGTTTTTCCATACCATAGCTCATAGGGTGTCTTATTGTTACCTCTCTTTACCAGTACCTTGTTTAGAGTGTATACAATAGTACTAACCACTTCTCTCCAAAACATTTTGGATACATTACCCTACAATAACATTGTTCTTGCAGCTTCAACTATTGTTCTATTCATCCTTTTCTGCTATGTCATTTTGTTGTGGTGTCCTTGGAGAAAACATTTGTCTCTTTATACCATGTTCATCACAATACTTAACAAATTCATCAGATGTGAATTAGCCTCCTTGATCTGATCTTAAACACTTTAAGTTCTTACCAATTTCCTTCTCAACCAGAGCTTTAAATGATTGAAATTTACTAAATGCTTATGGTTTCTCTCTCAAAAATGTCACCCACATCATTTTATAATAGTCATCAGTGAAGATCATGAAATACCTATCACTGTAATAACTATTTATTCTCATAGGGCCATAGAGATCAGTATGTAAGAAATCTAAAACATTCTCAAAAATACAATTGTTTCTCTTGAAAGAAATAGAGGGCATCTTACCGATTTGACAATCTTTGCATATCAGACTATCCGGTTTGACAAGTTGGGGTAATCCTCTTATAACACTTGACTTGATTATCTTAACCAAATTATCAAAATTAATATGACAACATCTTTTATGCCACAACCAACTGTCTTCCATTCTTGCAACCACACAATTATTAATATTACTATTCAAATGGAATAAGTTACCTCTAGTTTTCTTCCCGATAGCAATCAGTTCACCAATACCTCCAATAATTCTATAGACTCCACTCTTAAACTCAAGCAAATAGCCTTTTATAATTGAGCTGACCAACACTTAAAAGATTATGCTTAAGACCATCAACCCAAAACACATCATCAACATTACTCTTCCCATTTAGAGAGATTGAACCTTTACCTTTCACCATGCAAGGAGATTTATTTCCAAATCCAACAACACCTCCATCAAATTCATTAAGGGTTATTAAATTAATTTTATCTTAGGTCATGTGGTGTGAGTAGCCACTGTCTATAATTGGTTCATTACTATTCTCCATATGAGATACTAATGCCTTTTCATCTGACAATTCCTCCTTCACAGCTACAAACATAATTTCTTTGTTGTCGTCTTCTTCTTTCAACTCCTTATTGGTCACATCTTCATCTATTGCAACATAACAATGTTTCTTGCCCTTTCCTTTGAATCTTCTAAAATTATCTTTCTTATCAGTGTTAGGGCAGTTAGTAGTAATATGACCAATTTTACTACAAGAGAAACACTTCAAAGGTAGCTTTCATTTATACTTACCAGTGTCTCTTGGAAATGTCTTTGCTAACAATGCCTCAAGTTCCATCACTTGATCTTCATTATCTTTATTTCCCTAGTTACTTCCATGACTTGTCCCGCACTCATGATTTTGACATATATCTTTTCCTTTTCTAGCAAATGAACTAGTAACAAAAACTTTAAAGGAACATTTAGTAGTTTTTGTCACACTATTGTCAAAACTATTTAACTCAAAAGTTGTAAGCTTACCAATCAATGAATCAATAGTTACCTTATCCTCTGAAATAGATCTAAGTTCTTGGATTGTCGATACTCTTATAGCATACTGAGGTTGAAGAGTTCTGAGTATTTTACTTACTATTGCATCATCTAATATTTTACCTCCTACACTCTTTATGCCGCCAACAACTTCTTTGATTCTCTAACCATACTATGCAATATTTTCTCCTTCAAGCATTCTCATGTCATCGAACTTTCCTCTCAAGATTTCCTCTTTGGCTCTTTGAACATTATCATCTTCTCCATAGATTGTATATAATTTTTCCCAAACCTCACCCGCAGTTTCCAATCCTTGAACATCAATATATTCTGAATCAGATAAAGTACTTACAATAGCTTTTAGGGCTTTCATGTTATCTTGCCACTCTTTGAGTTCATTTAGTGTCAAGCGAGTAGTGGTAGGAGAAACATATGTTGTTTCAACTTGCTCCCAATATTGTACACCAAGAATTTTGATGTAAAGCTTCATTCTGTCTTTCCAAATATTGTAGTTATCCTTGTTGAACTTAGGACCCTCTTTCTATTGGAAATTTGGAGTAATTGATTATGTGTTGCATTGATTTTTGTCATTGATGGCAACACTGGTTGTTTTGGTTGTTTATCGGTTTCTAGTTGGTTTCGGTAGACTGGTTGGATTATGATATTGATTCGGTATTCTTTGGTTTGTGGAATTTATTTGGATCTATCATTCGGGCTATTCATATGCATATCACGATTAGTTGGTTCAGGATTTGATGACTCAAATACTATCATTTGTTCTAGTAAGCCTTTTGGTCACCGGTAAGGGTTTTACTAGCAGAGCTTTGTTGAAGATCTTTTGATGCACGTGATAAGTGGTGTTTGTGCATCTTTTAGATGGTTCTCAATATTTTCATGGTTATCTTGTTCATTTTCCTGTTGATCGGTGGTGTTAGAATTGGTTTATGGCGACCTATTTTGGATCCAGTGTTATCTAGGTTATAGCTTGGTTTATGTAACGTGTTCAAGGATGTTCTAGATGCGTTACCAATGGGATTTAATGATTGGTTTACATTGTTTTTGGTCTAAGATGACTTGGTTGACCATTGGATTGTGGGTTTATGTTATGAATTTATTGTATTATCTTTTAGGTGGTTGACCTAATTGTTTAGGTCTCGGGTTGGTATAAATATGATGTAAGATCTCTTTGTAGATCATGGTAATGGGCATATGGGATTATGCTTATAGGATTATTTGTGTGCGAATAATGTTGTAATTATATGTAGAGGTTTTGGTCGATCATAGGTGATCGAATTGGGTTTGTGGAAGAGGTTTAAGGCCTTTGGTATTGAGCTTAACTGAAATTGTACTCAGGTGTAAAAGATGTTATCTTTGCAGTTCACTCTTCTTTCTAGATTATAGTTTATATTTATTTCGTAGTCAGTGAGGCTCCCTTTTGTGATGAGCAGTGTGCTCTAGGCTACATGTGCAGTCCCCTCATATTGTCATGACATACTTATTGTAGAAGTATTAGCTGACTGTGGATAGGCTTCCCACTGTGGTTTTTCCCTTTACCAAGTTTTCCACATACAAATCTTGTTGTCATGTGTTTTGGATGGATGGTAACTATTTTGTGATCTATGATTATGTTTAATTGCCATACCAGTAATTATGATATTTGGTTAATGCATTCCAGTATTAAGTTTATGTGTTCCAGTAATAAGGATTTGAATGCTTAAAGTTATATAATCCATTGACAACTAATTCACCCCCCCCTCTCGGTTTTCCTCTGGTTATTTGAGCTATCTAACACTTTCTTCATCATATTGACTTCCTCAGAATCTTTTCCTCAAGTGTTTAGGCTTTCTGCACATAGAGGACCAAAGCTCTGATACCAATTATTAATCCAATGAGGATCTGGTTAATACTGATAGTGGGGGCCAATCAGTATTAAGATCAATTGAAACTTTAAACCCAAAATCAAACTTATATCAGATCTAAAACCATTTAACAAATATCTCAACTTCTTTAATCAGATCTAACAACCTCTTTATCAGATTTGCTTAACATATTAATCAAATCATTTACCACAACTATCAATACTTTCACCACCAAAACAATCATATAAACTTGATCATTTACCAACTTATTAACCTTATCAATTAGATCAAATAATTTCTCAAACAACTCCTTCTAAATACTGGTAACCTCTAATAATCTTCTAATAAAACATCATAACTGATGTCTCAGAAAAAATGCATGAAATGAAACAAAAACAAGAACATCACATGAAAAACATTCCACACATGCACACCATAAGTTTTTTGATGTGGAAACCCAAATAGGGAAAAAACATGGTGGGGGTTGGCACCCACAAATATTTGTATTCTTTTTAAGTATGCCTTGTTAGGAGCTTAGCCTTGTTAGGATCTTACAAAATGCCCGGTTAGGAGCAAACCCTATTAGGAGTCACTCGGTTAATGGATTTTCCTAGCAACCTGGTTAGGAGCTTGATGATATGTTAGGATAAACCTCATGAGATTATTTAACACTCTTTTGAGAGCTTCCATATTAGGGGGCTTAAATGTTTAAGGCATGTTAGGACCTACCCAGTTAAGGGATTTAACCTGGTGCAACTGTTAGGGAACAACAGTAAGAAAATGAATTGTTTACTTGTACTTATTTGCTTGCTTGATCATATCTAGTTATGCACAACACTTTGAAACTCTCAGGAAGATATCACACTTCACTTGGATGGCTTAACACGTTCTATAAGACCACTGACACAATAAACATCAGCTGTGTCATTCTAGATAGCCATCTCAACTAGGTCAACCACTAAACCCTAATTACATCATGAAATTAAAATTCAAATCATAAGAGATCATCACAGATTGTTATACAGATCATTACAACAAATTAGATTGCAATATCAACCGTTGGTTGATCATAACCCATCACGAAAATGTGATATGTACCAAAGTCAAACCCTTAAAACACTCTACTAAGTGTTTTGTTGATTCCCAAGAAATTCTTCCTTGAATCAAGCCAAAACAACAATTACATCATTTCATGCAGGTTGTGTCATATTAGAAAATTTATGTAGACTCACCATTGATCACCATCATAACAAAAATCATTACCGGTTTGATGATTTCTTCACCGGTCTTAAACCCTACTAAAACCTTAGAAAATCTTCATCAAAAATTTGAAACACACCTTCTAGTAATCTTCACAAGTTTCAGTTTTGTTCAGATACACCTTTCCATGATACAAATTCACCATCCAAACCACAAATCACCAATCAATACGGATCGACTAATTCAATCAAAACATATCTGCTTTACTAGTTAAAGTCCTATTTCACAGACTTTAGTTCCCTATTGGTAAACCTCGTCTTTCGGTAAACCAAATCACTTAGATGACAAAATAAAACATTAGGAATATCAGTTACATCATTTCACATCAATTGCCATCACTGACAACACAAATAATTGATCATGTCATCTAATCATCCAAACTTCTTCATCTACAACTTATTATAAGTTCCAACCGGGAATCTCTCTTTTCTCAGATATACCATCACTTCATTGACAAATTCAAATTCCTTATGTCTCTTCTTCTCATATGACTTCTCCTTATATTTTTTGTTCATGTCTTCCAAATGTTGTTTAACCTAAATATAAAATGCTTCCATGTGATCTACAAAATCTTCTTCTTTTGAACTCCTCTGGTCTTCACTACTAATGTCTCTCAATTCTGCTATACCTCTAGACTGCACTCTGGTAACAATATCAAAAGGTGTTTTTTCGGTACTTCTATTCACTAAATTGTTGTAGGCAAACTCTGCTTGTGCGAGGATTAAATCCCAACTTCCAGTTTTATCTCACACTAAACATCTCAACAAATTTCCCAAACTCTGGTTAACAACTTCTGTCTATCCATCAGTTTGTGGATGAAAAGTAGAACTGAACTTCAAATCTATCTTCATCTTCTTCCAAAGTGTTCTCCATAAATAGACAATAAACTTAGTGTCTCAGTCTGAAACCATGCTCTGAGGTAAACCATGCAATCTCACCACTCCTTGAAAAATAGGTCTGCTAAATGTAATGCATCTGATGTCCTCTTACAAGGTTTGAAATGAGCCATCTTCGAAAATCTATCTACTACCAAAATATAGAATCAATCCCTCTTGGTGTCTTAGGCAATCCATGCTTATATCCTCCCAAGGTCTTACCGGTACTGTCAACAGTTTATACAATCCCACATTCCAACTACTACCTTTTGCAACTTGACAAACTCTACAACTCTGCACATATCTCTTAACATCCTTATGAATTTGGGGCCAAAAGTACTCCTCACTCACCAATGTAACTATTTTGTCAATGCCAAAATGTCTAGCTGGTCCTCCACTATGTTTTTCTTTTATCAGGTTCTCTCTCATGGAACTCTTAAGTATGCACAACTGAACTCCCCTGAATAACATACCATCTTGAAAGGAATAATCCAACCATTTTCTTTTATCTACCATAAATAGTTCTCTACATGCTTTCCAAGGTTCTCTAAAATCTAGGTCTTCATCATACAAGGTCTTGAAAGCTTCAAAACCTAATACTGTCACTCTCATCTCTGTTAGCAAATTCCTTCTTCTACTCAATGCATCAACAACTTTGTTAGATTTTCGACTTCTATGCTTCAACACAAAGGTGTAACTCTACAAGAATTCTACCCATCTCATATGTCTTTGATTCAACTTACTCTGACTATTCAAATACTACAAATCTTGATGATTTGTATACAACACAAACTCCTTAGGCAACAAGTAGTGTCTCCATTTCTTCAAGGCTTGAACTATGGCATAATACTCCTGATCATACATTGAATATGTCCTCCAGTCATCATTCAATTTCTCATTGAAATAGGCTACTGCTCTGCCTTCTTGACTCAAGTCTGCTCCTATTGTTGTTCCACTTGCATCACAATCCACTTGAAATACTTTATTAAAATCTGGTAAAGCTAACGTAGGCTGCTCAGTCACTTTCTACTTCAACAGTTCAAAACTTTTGTTTTCTCTAGTGGTCCACTTGAATTCCTTTTGATCTCCTCTCATGGCCTCAGTCATAGGGTTACAAACTGAACTAAATTTTTTGATTAACTTCTAGTAAAAACTAGCCAACCCATGAAATGATCTTACCTCCCCAATGCTTTCTGGTGTAGGCCACTCAACAATGGATTTCACTTTTTTAGGGTCCATCTTCAAACTATCCTCAGATATCACAAATCCTAAATAGACTAACTCATCCTTCATGAAAGTACACTTCTTGATATTGATCAACAAATTTTCTCCTCTCAACCTTTGCAAAACTTATCTTAACTGTAACAAATTCTCCTCTTTTGTCTTACTGAAAATCAGAATGTCATCCAAATACACAATAACAAACTTACCCAAGAATTTCTTTAATACCTCATTCATCAGCCTCATGAAAGTACTCGGTTCATTAGTCAATCCAAAAGGCATCACCAACCATTCATATTGTCCTTCATTTGTCTTAAATGTTGTCTTCCACTCATGACCTTCTATGATCCTGATATGATGATATCCACTCTTCAAATCTATCTTTGTAAAGTATTTTTCTCCACTCAAACAGTCCATTATGTCATCCATCCTAAGCAAAGGAAACTAGTATTTCACTGTGATCTTGTTTATTGCTCTTGAATCGGTATAGATCCTCCATTATCCATTCTTCTTAGGTGCTAATACTGCTAGTATTGCACAAGGGCTCAGAATCTCCTTGATCAAACCTTTCTTCAATAGCTCCTGCACTTGTCTATTTAGTTCTTCATTCTCTATTGGTGTCAACCTGTGTGTAGCTTTGTTAGGCAGACTAGCTCCGGAAACCAAGTCCATGCAATGACTAATACTTCTTACAGGTGGAAATCCATTAGGTAAATTATTTGAAATGATGTCCTCATCTTCTGTCAACAAATCTCTTATCTCTTTTGGGTGTTCACCTTCTAGTTCCAGTCTCTCAATCTTTTTAGGAATTAAGACAAAACACAAATTCTTGTGTCTCAGTCCATCCATGAAATTCCTTCCATCTACTAAATAGATTCTGGCATTTGTGCATACTTCATTCTTCAAAGTTTCCTCCAAAGGTAACAAGTTTTTCTTCATCCCATTGGCCATAATAGTGTATGTATTCTTCCTTCCACCATGTATTGCCTGTTTATCAAATTGCTAAGGTCTACCCAACAAAAGATGACAAATATTCATAGGCATAATATCACACAAAACTTCATCATGATAATTCCCATGTTTTAATATCACCAAACATTGTTCACTTACTAACAACTTATGTTCATCCTGAATCCATGCTATCTGGTATGTCTTAGGGTGTTTTAATCTCTCCAATTTCAACTTATTCACCATCTCCTCTGAAACAAGATTATCTAAACAACCACTATCAATAAAAACTTTACAACACTTACTATATACCTTACATCTGGTCTTGAACAAGTTCTTCCTCTGCAAGGGTTCTTCATTTCCTCCGGTATGACACAAATCTCTCCTCATCATCAATAGTTCTCCATCTTCTAGTTTATTGTTTGATCCGGTGGGGTTTCTTCCACCACTTCTTCTCTTCTAGTAGCCTCTATTTTCTTACATTCAAATGCACGGTGTCCTTTTCCTCCACACTTAAAGCAGGTTCCTCTGAATGTCCTCTTGTCTTGTCTTCTTCCAAATTTCTCATTCCAGTAACCATCTAGTTTTCTCCTACAGTAGAAATTTCTACATCCTTCCGGTATGAATTACCTCCTTTGCTCACTTCCTTGTCCTTATTCTGATCTATATTGGTTCCTCTTCCTCTGGTATATCCTCTTCCTCGTTGAAATCTTCCTCCGATAATCCTTCCACCCCTACCTCTTTGTTGTTGCTCATGTCTTTTGTTCAATTTCTCTTCAACCTTTAGGGCATACTGGTAAGCCTCTTGAATACTCTCCAATTTGATCATACTGAGTTCATCTTGTATAGATATCAACAATCCATTCAAATATCTTTCAATTTGTTCAACTTCATCATCAACATATCTGGATCTGATTTTCAACTTGTAAAATGCTTCCTTGTACTCCTTCACATTAGATTCCTTCTGTCTCAGATTCTGCAACTTCTAGAACAAATCCACTTGATAATTCGTCATCACAAACTTTGATTTCAACGTAGCAATCATCGTATCCCACATCTTGATCTTCTCTTTACTTCTTGTTTGTTTGTCAACTTGCAAATGCTCTCACCAAAGAGATGCATGACCTTTCAATCGGGTACACACATATTTCACCTTCCTCTCTTCTGTAATGTTTTCAAAATTGAAATACTTCTCCATCTCTGAGATCCAATCCATCAATTCATCTGAATCTAACTTCCCATTATATTATGGTGGGGTAAAATGAGGTTTAGTATTCACCCTACTCAAAACCCTTGAAAATGTTTCTTCATCTAGATCAATCGTCGGTAGGTTTACTTGTTTTGTTAGGGCTTCTTCTCCTTCATCTTCACTTACATCTTCAATATGTTAGCCTCTTCTCTGGGTTGTCTCCACGGATTTTAACTGGGTTTCTATTCCTCACAAAATCTCCATCATAGTAGGGTTTTCATTCCCATGCACTCCACCATTCCTATTTCGTCTTCATGCAATCGATTCATGCTATATTCCTCTACAATTGTAGGTCGGATCTGCAATATGGCACCCTAAAACAAGAAATTTAGGACACATAAAGATATGATGGAGGCAATGTAAAACAAATTGATTAATTTCTTGAAATTTGATTACATCGAACCTGTTACAACTGGGTTACAACATATCGACACTTAGGCCTACTAGTATAGGTCACAACTAGGACCTTGAATTGAAAGATCTATCTTCTATGTACAGTCTAGCTATCTGATTTCCTAATTGATTCTAATTGATTACATTCTAATGCATAATTACAAATATATATATCAATCCAAAGGATCTAGTCGGCCCTAAATGGATCAAAACCTGAAGAACAAGACCTAACATGAAAATAACAAAGGTCAGCCTCCACCAAGAGATTCGTCTGAAAAATCCAAAGGATGAAATGTAGAAGGTTGGACACATGCCAAGGAATATCGAAATCAATGTCAAGGGCTCTGCAATCTTTGGAATGGGTTGTGGTAGATCACTAGAATAGACCCCAGAAAACCAGTAACAAAGAACTATCATCTGGTAACAAGAAACTATCATGGAAACCGGTAGCGATATCTTTCCGGAAAGTGATCCAAATGTGATTCTTTTTGAAAGAAAGAAAGATGATAAAGTCTTCAAGTAGAATCCAACTCCATAGGAACCGGTGAGCCAAAACCAAGACACACAGAAAGGAAAATTGAAACTTCAAACAAAAAACCAAAAACAGAAAGGAAAATGTTTTTTGGTTGATGCAAGATTGTTGTGAACTTGGGGTTCTCCTACATCAAATCACTAAGAGTCCAACAGTAGCAAGATAAATGTTAAACATGGAAGGGGTATTATTGTTGGCAATTTAGCATTATAACAGACAATGAAGGATTGTTGACATTTCAATAAAGGATATTGAGAAGGTTGTTGATTATTATGGATACAATTGATTAAGGATGTCTAAGATTACTCATAAAAGCCTACAAACAAATAAGGGTAAAGATCTTGCAATCTAAAAGCATCTTGCCATGTGGCCAAAGCCTCATGTTTTGGGTCCCAGTGGACTCTTTCCTCCTCCATGTCTCGACCCCTGAGGGTCAACCTACGATGCTACAAAATACATATGGGATCCAAGGAAAGAATTTTTTCCTCCACCTGCAAGGTATTCTAGTCAAGGACATGGGCCACACCAAGAATATAATATCTAAAAATAAAAACATGAAAAACATCATGAATGTGGGATAGTTTCAATGGAAAAGCAAGGCAGTAAGCTACAGGATCTGTCCTCTACAAAAGAGCCAATGAGAATAATGAAAAATCATAACTGCCACAACCACCAAACTCTCTACTACCAATCCCCCTCCCTCAATTCATGATTTAATTAGTCAAATTTTGGATCACTTGAGGAGAATTTATGAGGTGTATAGCATGATTCCTCATTTATCCCTAATGACAGACACATTACAATCAGTAATCTCTAATGTAGAAACCCTCACCATGGAGCACAATGTCATTCTTTTGTGGCAAGATGCCATGAGGGAACAATATGTGGTTGGGTTGTCCCATGACAAGGTGAAGAACCTTGAAATATCAAAAGCCAAAATAGTCACCCAATTTTTTAATCCTTGAATTGGACAACTCATTGATCTTAAGAAACCAAAACTTTCCATAAAATGGTGTGTGAATGATAATATCCAAAATAACTTTTGTAATTGTTAGTGGATGGTTTTTGATATACCACCCAACAACAATCTTTATGTGCCCTTTTATTTCATTGAGAAATTATATGCCAAGTTTTTGTTAGGTTATCATGTCAACTACTTTGACATGAAACATTTATGGGGCATGGGTGGATGTATGCCCCAAGATAGACCTGGGGAAATTTGGGTAGTACAGGGTCCATATGTTTCCCCCTCCTCATATTGATTGCCCAACTCCAATATAGCCTCTAAATATTATTCCAAAGGCAACGTCATAGACTATATTGGCTATTCACTCTTTGAGTAGCCTTTTGGTTTCTAAGACTACGACACTAGATTAATGACATGATCTTGATTCATGGCAGTGGATTGGGTGGCACTAACACATCCTCCTGAGGTCCACATATTTGTGTGCATCATACTTGCACTATCTACAAGTACATATGCTTAGGTCCTCTTCAACAACTTGTTGATCACCCCATTAAGACATCTGATTATGAGGTCCATGAAATGGCTAGTGTACCAAATGAGACAATAGGGACTGCAGCATACCTTGGGGAGTCCTCATATGCTAGAGACAAGGATGTTCATGGATCATACATTAACAATAAAGTGGTAAGATTTAACTTGTAATTTCATAGTGCATTTTTTTTTAAATGAATATTTATAAGATATATTATTAAGTACTAATGTTTATATACATGGTCTATTTAATAGTTGATGTCTAAGGAGGAGATGGCATAGCTCAAGGATGCCACCCTTTCGACCATTTCATTTGGCCTTCCTAGCTACATATTATATATTTTTGCACTTAGTTGTTTACATATTTTTATTGTATACATTCTTGTCATTTAAATTATCATTAATTAAATTATAAATTAACTTACATGATTATCTTATTTTACTCTTGTAGGACACACCTAGTGCGAGGGAGATGCAACACTATCCATATTCTAGAAGTGCAATGATAGACAAGGGAAAGGTAATTGAATGCAAATTTAATTGAAATAATATTTTAAATAACTTATAATGATTATACATGTCAACATAGATTGATAGTTTCACATACATGTCATTTTTATCTATAGGGAAGTATTGGGTTCACATTCTTGTTCACTACTTCCACAATACCTAGAGAAGCAGTAGAAGAGATGCTTGAACATGCATTTGTTTATTTTATTTGGTGTTTAGTAAATATGTTCCTATCACTGACACTTATATGCTAACTTGTATCAATTTAATAATTGTGAACATATATAGGTTGACTTAAAAAATGCCAGTTACATCCCTTGTCTTCCATAGACATAAACTAGGACTCTTGACTATCCTAGGATAAGACACAATCTTGAGGTAATCAAGAATTCAACTTTAGAGTTCAATTATAGTTCAATGTATATTGATTTTGATGTTAATATTTTCATTATAAATTATATAATATAACTAATCTCAATTTGTGGTTTGATTTTTTCTTGTGCAAAAACCTTCGAAGCTAAAGAGTGTTTCAAAGAGGATCAATTTTGAGGATGCATTAGTAGTTTAGGATGTGATAAAGGCATATTGGATTCATACATGGCTATTTGGCATGTATATTTTATATATATTTTGAGATGGCATATGCCACATTTTGTATAACTTTGTTTGAGTTGGGGTATATGTCATTTATATATATGGACATACATAATTATTTAACAATTTGATATATAGAAGTTGACATTCGATATAATTTGTTCCTCATGTGCATGTCTTCATTATTTGAAACAATAATAATGTGATAATGAACAATGATTAAATAATGAACAATAGCATGTTATATTATATAATCTTGAGATTCTATATAATTTGTTTTATCTAAATCTTAAGTGTTAAATTTGGTTTCCTTGGGAAACTTCACCAAATTTAATCACCATATTGGTATTGTTATGAATCATAACATGGATTCTTACTAATTGAAAATGACAAGTAAACAAAATTGGATTTAATTTCATGTTCTACCTTCTATGCACTTTGACATATTTGAGCCAAAAAAATTATTATTTATGTGAAAAATAATAAGTATGGTTGATTATGCTTAGTAATGAAGAAGGACAAGTCATTTAAAAAATTTAAAAAGTCATCATGGGTGTGAGCCATCAGAGCCAACATGTTTGGTGACACAGTTTTACCATAGGGATACTCTTGTTTTTCCTCCCAACTTGCTTGAATGCTTAGTGCCATACCCTAGTAGTGTTGTCCCTTAAGTGCCCTAAGTGCAAAAAATTATCAAATTATGATAGGTTGTTTCTCAAAATCTATGGCACTTGTGAACGTTCCATTTTAACCTAGTTACAAGGACATGTGAGGCCCCTCTAAAATAACCTGTCTTAGATTTTCAAGATTCGAAGTGGTTTTCCTAGGGCATGAATTTTTTTATTGACACAAAAACCATCAGAGACATTCAATGAAAAGTTGCATCGAAGCCTCATTCTTATTTTGTTCATCATAGGAATAAAATATCAAAGTGAACACATCAATTTAGGTGGTTTCACTCTTTTTTTTCCTCCCAACTCATTTGGACACTCAATGACATACCCTAGCAGGGTTGTCCCTTAAGTACCCTAAGTGAAATTTTTTTTGTTAAACTTTGATAGGATATTTCTCAAAATATGTTGCACTTACAAATGATCCATCTAAACCTATAGGGTCACATGAGGCCCCTCTACAATAATGTGTCTCGTATTTTCAAGATTCGAAGTGGTTTTTCTAAGGCATCAATTTTTCTATTGACACAAAAACTATCAAAGGCATTCAATGAAAAGTTTCAATGGAGCTTAATTCTCATTTTATTCATTATGGGAATGAATTGTTAGAGACAACACATCCAATTTAGCACTTTCACCCTAGAGATACTCCTATGTTGCCTCCCAACTCTCCCAAACACTCAGTGTGATATGCTAGCAACATTGTTCCTTGTGTGCACTAAGTGCAAAAAACTATTAAATTTTGATAGATTGTTTTGTTAGAATCCATGGCACTTTGGAATGATCCATCTAAACCTACAGGGTCATATGTTAGGCCCCTCTACAATAGCATGTCTCGGATTGTCAGGATTCAGAGTAGTTTTCCCAGGAAAACAATTATTTTGTTGATGCAAAAATAATCAAAGGCATTTGATAAAAAGTTGCAACAGAGCCTAATTCTCATTTTGTTCATCGTGGGCATGAACCATCAGTGCCAACATGCTCAGTTAGGTAGGTTTTCCCTAGGCATGATCCTATTTTTCCTCCCAACTTTCTCAAATTCTAAGCACCATACCCTAGCGTTGTTATCCCTTACGTGCCCTAAGTGCAAAAAACTATCAAACTTTGATAGGTTGTTTCTTGAAATATGTGGTACTTGTGGGCAATCCTAGGACAACCATAATGAACCTAGGATATCCTTATCCATAATCATTCTCGAAGGTGCAATCATAATCATTATTACACATAGAGGTCACATTTTAGACCAAAAATTAAATTTATAGTCTAACACGTCCATATTATCTATAATTAAAACTATATTATATCAAACATGATCATGATCATCATTACACATAGAGGTGACCTTTGTGAACAAGCATAATTGTACATCTTTTTCACAAAAAAAAATCACAAAATTTTATTTACATGTACAAAAATTGGCCTCTAAATAGGCACAAATCAACTCATGTCAGTATGCTTACCCATGTCCTCATGTACGAATAAATCACACATCATCGATACAAATACATCAATTCCATCATGTATAAATATATCAATGCTATCAACAATACAACCATATCAATGTCATCATGGACAAATACATCAATGCTATCAAAAAATCCTAGATAAACAACTAATACATTGATTATGATATGTGTGCTCTCTAACACATAGCTCCAAACATTGGTACTCTCAAAGATACCTAGATTGCAATATTATACAAAATGTTAGTATTAAATAAATAATACTTACTAAAAGTAATTTAATAATGAAAGTAACATAAACTCCAATGTTGAATGCATTGTTATTGTAAAAAATTCACTTATTGGATCTGGTAGTTGAATCATGCATGTCTAGAATTTTTGTATTCTCTACATTCCCAAGCCATGAGAAAAATAAATTTGTTAACCAAACAAATTAATGAACCTAATAAACCATAGGGATGTTAGTAATAAAAATGCATTGTACCTTTGATTCTTTACAGTCAATTGGTATGAGATACATATGCTACTCAAGTGTGCTTGAAGGGTCATCTCTTTGCTTAAGAGTATCTAGTATTGCTTCATGGTCAACACCACTAATTGTCCATAGTTCCTTTGTCTTTGGTTTGGAATGGTGATAAAAAAAATTAAAATTTGATGCTATAACAAGGTGTGAATACATGAGAATGGTTTTGTGTTTCTTTTAGTCTTCAAATGTAGGTATGTCATTCTTTCTAATCATGTATGTTTGTAACCAAGTCCCTACAAAAAAAATTGAACCTGTAAGATACATAAAATCATCATCATCTCTCATTGATTATGTTAGCTTCGTCTTTCCCTATACACATCATGCCAATGAGTATTCTAATCTCTCTTCATTCCCATATGGTGCAACAACTACAAAAACATGTCCTAGCTATAGAACATCTGAAGCATTGTTATACTCAACTAAACTTTCCATGTCATCATTTTGCATGGATATTGTTTGAGATAAAGGAGTTAGATATTATGGAACCCATGTATCCACCCACTCACTTGACTCACATTGATCCCAATCACATTGACTACAACTTTGGAAAAAATAAGCCAACTCTCATGTCCAAATGGTCCATGTACTAGCAAATCTGGGATATTAAAGTATATCTAGCAAGTCCCTCGATGATTTCAAAAGTTGTATTGCACCACACTCCTTCAACATTTTGTTAGTATACAAAGTAGAATTAATATAGCATAATAGTTCATGGTACATTAAAAAACCCACGTGGTATTTGCAACAACAAGTATTATAAACCTTAAGAGATACACAATAAAATGGCTTTAGAGACTCAAAATCCCTTTGTGATATTTGAAAAGCTAGATGTGCTTCACAATTTTTTTTGAACAACATTGTTTGGGTTGATTTCAAGTAATGTTTAGGATGTGGTGTGTGGTCTCGATTGCCAATTATTTAGTTTAAAACATCCTTTACACTGGGTGATGCTCTAGAGTTAGATTGCCAAAATTTCTCAATTTCCTCCTTTACATTATTTGTCAAGTTCTTATCAACATGTGGAAGCCTCCCACCAAAAGACTATGTATAATTTTGAAGAGGATTGTCGAGTCTTTCTCTTCTTCCAAGTATTCTATCCATTTTTTTATGATTTATGTTCAAATCAACACAAGTTTGTCTCATAAAGTGATCCTTTCTCAAATGATGGCTTACTAAGGAGGTTGTAATCACTCTCCAAGAAACTCTCTTATCTTTTTCCTTTCTTTTCTTTCCAATATAATTGAGAGCATTAAAAGGAATTCTGATAATAATAGATTTTTCTCCATCTTCTTATTCACACGAATCTTCAATTTGGCTAGAAAAGGTCTCATCTTTTGAATCTTTATCAATTATACAAAAAGTTGGCATTTCTTGGTCAATGTCTTATTTCTAAAATATTGGTTGAAAATTTTCATATCCCACAATCAAATAGTTCGTGTTGACCTTTTGCCTTCAAGATTGTCTATAATATTCTCATCAATTTCAAGTAACCATTTTGGGGTTCTTGAAGGTCTTGAATTTGGAATTTGTCTTTTTATCCACACAAGAGTCTTCATTTCTCATGTAATTTGGTGATACATAACATTCACTTTGTTCAACATTTTCGTCTTCAATGTCAATTCCAACATTTTCACATTAAATGTCAATTCCAACATTTTCACTTTCAATGTCAACATTTTCACTTTCAATGTCAACATTTTCATATTCAATTTGATGTCGAACACTTTGAGTATTAATTCCCATATTTTCATTTCCTAATTCAATATCATGTTGAACATTTTGAATATTAATTTCAACAATTTTATTCCCAATTTGAATATCAAATTCAACATTTTTAATATCAATATCTTTATTTTTATTTTTATTTTCAATATCATGCTCAACATTAGCATATTAAATTTCCTCTTCACTTGAAAAAACACTTACAGGTGGAGAAAAGGCCCCATCTTCACCAATAATTGATGTATACTTTGTCTTCTCTTATGATTTTCTCTATCTCTTTGTTTATATTCTTCAATTTGGTCTTTTGAAAGTTTTCTTTTATGTTTTTACTTTCAACAAATGTTGCTCCCCATTATACCTCCACAAAGATCCTAAAAAATGATAGCTAATGAAAAATTTGTGTTAAAGATGCTGAAGAAAGCAAAATTTTATCTCTTACTATCTAAAAATCCATGTTTGTCACCTACAAAAAGAATGTAGATATTTTTAGAATGCATAGAATGACCCACTATCCTTTTTTCTATGCCTAAGGTATCAAATATGAGATAATATCTAATATATATAAGAGAGAGAGAGAGAGAGAGAGAGAGAGAGAGAGAGAGAGAGAGAGAGAGAGAGAGAGAGAGAGAGAGAGAGAGAGAGAGAGAGAGAGAGAGAGGGGGGGTCCAATATATAGAAGTACGATACATAGGAGGAGATATTTGAGTACAAATAAGTGTACAAGGTGTTAGGTATAACAAGAGAGATAGACCTATAGCTAGAGGGAAAGAGTGTCCAAATGGGAGATTATACAAGGGATCTAGGGAAACATAATTTATTTAAGATAAAATGTTATGTCATGATATATATGTTTTTTAATATATATATTAATATTGAAGGGACACAATGGACCACTGAGAGGGGGGTGAATTAGTGATAATCAATAAAAAAATTAAGCTACTAAAAGATCTAAGCATTAATAACTTTAATCACAAGACTATGAGCAGAGATATTAAATAGATCAACACTCACACACAAGAGGCATACCCATAAGGAAATATTATATGAGAAAAACCCATGTTAGGGAAACACTTTAGTGAGAAATACTGCTAGAGTCTACTGCTCCAATCTAGCTTCATAGGTAAATTGTTGAATACAATATTTAGGGCACCAACCCAAGGAACACCAACCTCTAAAGTTTATGGGAACCAACCCAAAGGAGCACCAACCCCTACAATTTATGAGCACCTACTCAAAGGAGCACCAACCCCTAGCTTTAGGAAACCAACCCAAGAAGCACCAACCCCTAGTTTTGACCACCCACTTAAAGATTACAATGAGTATATATGAATATAGTTTAAGTACCTTGTTGCAAATGAGTTTTTGTAACACCTTACTTGTTTCCTCTTTTGTTTCTTCTCTCTACTTTCTTCTCTTTGTTATTCTTTTCTTTCCTTCTGCTACTCTTTCAGCCTCTGCTCAACTTCTTGTTGCCTCTAGTTATCTTGACTTTCTGCACTCTGATCATTAGATTTTTTTTCTCTCTATCTCTGAGCTCTATTGCTTCCTCTTCTCTTCTCTTTTCCATGCTTTTGTTCTTTTCCATAGAAGCACACCCTTCTTCCTTATCTCTGCAACTTTTCTCTGCCTTCTTCTTTTCTATTATGTCTGCTCCATCTCTACACTTTTAACCTCTGGTCACTTCTTTCTGTCTATTCTTTTCTCTGTGTTTTCACCCTGCAACCACAACACATGACTCTCTATACTCTCCTCCCTCTATCTCTACTCACTACTATCATAGAAACATACTACACCACCTCACATCAGGTTAGATCATTAACTCTTCATGCACTATTTGCCTTGTTGTCATGCCCAATGATCTGTATAATTTTCTATATAGCTCACTAATCATTTTTTGTAGTCATTTTTTTATTTTTCTTGTAAGTAACTCAAGTTTCCAAATGCGACAAACTGTAGTCCTTTCTGACTTTTAATGTGGATCATTGATCTACTAGATTCAGCTAGGAAACCTTGATATCAATAGCCATTATGGCAGTTCCATGTGCCACATCATGATACACCTCAACTAGAATATTAAATCATTCTCTATCAGCTCTGCTACCTATCCAGACAACCCTGGAAGCTCACCTGCTTCACCTAGAGCTATCTAATCTCATCACTTGTTCGTAAGATCTAATTTTATGCATGTTGATCATCTTGATCCACGCACCTTCCTACTACTAGATCATCATTAATAAAATCACCATCATTTGTTGACCTACCCTGAAAAGATGGACAACTACCTCCATTAGATGCACTAACTCTACAAACACAGACTTTGACACATATGACTTTTTGTTCAACCTCTGGAAGCCACATGTCTTCATTATCATCGTCCAAGTTGCTTTGTCAATCCAAATTTGTATCCTTGTGGACCTCTGAATCTATTAGCTTGCAGACATGGATGCAAAGTCAATGAAAAGCTTCAATTTTATTGACAAAATACCCTTTCATATTTTTGACAAGTGTCCTTTGATTTTCTCTATACATACAACGTTGTTGGGTTAAACTTAGTCAATGCCCATGTGCACTATCGGGCTGCCTAGATCAGTTGAACTCCATGTTGTAACTAGCCTTTGTGTTATATGCTCTGCAAACATGTTGCACATATTGGGTTGACTCATTTCAATTTAATTCCTCGAAGCTTTGTCGGTATAGCTTTAACTATCACGCTGACATCTCGCATCTACTCTACCTTCACAACTTATCCTAATGACCCTTCATTGGCCAGACACTTGTTGATAACCTTTTGATGCCTTTGGTCTATTTTTTCAGCATGAGTTACTCTAATGAAATCATCACGTTTGATTTGACTTATCACCATAAGCTATCCTGAACGAAGAACCTCCAAGCCAAACAACCGCATATTAGAATTACCATAACTTTTGGCATAGGAAAATCATGCTAGAATGATAGTATAAGTCATTTCGATGACATACTGTCAACCTCCACTTTATCTGCATAGGTATTCTAAAATGCATACCCATCGGAACAACCAACACTGTCGGATTACCATCTTGAAACTAACCCGTATTCTGATGACCCAACATGAACAAGCATCGAAATAGCTATTCTAAAATAGCATACCCATAGTCCTTCAACATGTTGGCATATGTTATTTTAATAAACTTACCAAGGGGTCTTCTCTTCATTTTCCTCTATCGGAGTAGCTTGGTTTATCTGGATAACATTTTTTACTTGTCTCAATCTTGTATGTAATCCCGATGGTGTCTGTATTGTCATAAGGTATCCATATAAGCAAATGTTGGAATAGTTTGGTCTATCAACATATTGGGAATTTGTCATTCCACCTTTAATAGATACTCCAATACACATCTTTGGTCTCTTGGTTGGCATAAATATCCTGATATGACAAATCATGACATAAACTACACATGACCTAACATCAGCTTGACTTACACCGATCACACATACTAATGCCTAGTCTCTTCATCGGTTGAGTTATCTCGATATGACTTCAAGCATAATTGTGAAGAGAAAATTCCTGATCAACCAGAGTTATACTGATCAAATCACCCGAGTAGCTTTAGGACATCCAACATGAACTTCATAGACACATCATATGGCATTGTGGGAGTTTGTAGCAACACTGCCTTCTTCAGAAATTTAATCCATCAACCTGAACACTATGATTTCTTTAAGTCTCTCCAACTTATGACCTCAATTAACATGATCTCATCTACTCTTCTACTTAATTTGTAGCCTACAAGTTGACCTGCCTAGTTGGTATCAATGGCATCAATGGCACTCTTTTGCAACTTCATCAAATCAGCCTTGCACACACATGTTGACATTAATGATAACTTTAATGCCAACAATCTCCCCCTTTGGCATTGATGTCAATAATTCACTTTCTCTCCCCATTTGACAACAATGAAAAAGGGGCCCTGATAACCAATACAATTTCATCTTAATTGACATTTGACCGCCAACTATGGATATCTACATCCCCCCCTCAGTCCTTATGTTCTAAAAAATAACTTCTCTCCCTTTGATTCATTTGATGTGTTTGAGATTAACCATTATGATTGGTTGCATGCTAGATGAACCATTATTATAATATAAGAGCAGTGCCTAAACTGCTTATAAAAATTGTTTATCTCCCCCTGAGATCTACAACTATCATGCTAGATGATCTTGTGTAAGTGCATGAAAGAAAGACAATGATATGTAACCTTTGTAGTGATATGTAATCTTTGTAGCTCCCCATAAACCATAGACCACTTTTCCTTTGGCTTGATGAATGTATCATGATTGTATTCGTGCATATACTTTTGTCACACATTTGCTACAATTATTCTTTCATGTCTTGAACCATTTAAGAGTTTTGATATCAATTTCTCTATCCTCTTCTATCATGTGCATTTTTTTCCCCCCTGAGAACCAAAACTAGTACATTCAAACTATTTTTCTTTCTTCCATCCATCTTCATGCTAACTTCTCCTCTGGACTACACATTCACCTTATTATGTATGCAGTCTCAACACTACTTTGTTCTTCATACCTACTGCAATATTTTGCTTGGTATAGTCATCTGCAACCTCTTATTATAAATCATCTTTATATTGAGAGTTTCCTTCTAACAAACTTCTACAAGTGTAGCTATGCACAACCTCATATTTGTGAGTATGCAACCATGAACAAATAACATTCCACAGAGATCATTATGCCAACAATGTTGAATCTTGATGTACTACCAAGTCATCAACTATAAAATCTGCCATCTCATCTTCTTCCACTAGGTCCTCTTTCTGATGCTAGTCTTCCTCACATTTGCAACATCCATCATGTTATATACATACTCTTAACATTTCTTTTCTATGTTATCGATTCTCTTATGTGTTGCATCATTCTTCCATTCTTTCATGTTCAAATAAGTGCAAAGTGGATATTCTTTAACATATTTTTCACTACTTGCAACTATACCCATCCTTATGTACACAAGTATGCATTGCAATTAGCTTGATATGCTAACAAGCCATAAAATTCACCAATACAAACACAATCTTAACTAACCCTATCAACAATCAAACTATTCATAAATAGTCATCATTTTAATTAGCATCCCTATTATTGGTTCTTGTCCAATAAACTATCTTTACACTAGTACTTTTCAAAATTGGGGGTAAAGGATATCATCAAAATGTTACTCCCCCTAAAACCCCACATCTCCTTTAAGCCTTAGAAGATATCACTTGTGCATTGAATGCATAGTTCCTACCCATGGCCATATCCTCTTGTTTTCTTCTCCAAACTTGCTTGATATCCCTTCGTCTCTTACTTGCAATTCTTGGAGTAGCATTTATCATTTTCCTTTGCCTGATAACCCTTGATCTACAATGTTTTACAGTGTGGCTAAATTTGTTGTAGATGTAGAGAACTGTGTTCTTACCTAATAGAGGAGTAGACAGATGGAACAAAAGAATTTCTTGACAAACCAAACATCTTTCTATTTTTGTTCCATGTATATCCCCGTATTACATAAGTTCTATCAACTCTTCCTTTTTGACCATAAGTGTTATATCTTGCAATTTTTTTGAAAGAGAAAGTGGAAGGGCTACCATGTGATTGAAATGTTCTACTTCTACATCCATGACTCTTATGGCTAGCTTTGTTATAATTATAACATACAACATTTACATTTTTTGGAGCAGCAAATGGACTCTTCCTATCATACATGGGATTAGATCTATGCATGTTTCTACAACTTGACATACTATATCCGTATGTATTACATCTATGACATACCACATTTCTATTTCGAGAGAATGCACCTTGATCATTTCTAGATCCCTTTTTACACTCGCTTGCCCTATGTCCATATCCTTTGCATGAAAAACAATAACCAAAGAAGGATGACCTATTACTTACAAATTTATTTTGCCAAACATGTGAAGATCTTGCAAGTTTATTGGCTCCATTTCTTCTTCTTCTGTGATTGGTCTTGGGTTGTACATTTGCAACACTCCTTTCATTTGATATTTTATGTCTCCAAAAAATTTTGTTCTTATGAGCAACAACATGTCTTGGTATTCTTCCAGCAAAAGGTCTCCTAAATTTTCTTCTGGAGTCCTTATTTCTGATGTAGCCATCTTCATTCAGCTTACCTTTTCCTTTTAGATCAACAGGATTCTTTCTTGTGGCAGCAATTTTCATCTTCATATTTTTCAGTAGTTATTGTCAGATCTATCTTCCTTCTTGGAGTAATCCTGACTATGAAGGTTTCTTTATTACCATTATCACTAGAAGAAAAAATGTATCTCCTTCTTAGATGAGTCCTTGCTGGTAGAACATTGACCAACATCAAATCCAACACCTCTTGCATCCTTTGAGTGCTTTTGTTTAATCAACATTTTATCCAAATCCTTAATGTTGCCCTCATACTTGATTATCACTTTGAGCTCATCATTGCATCTTTCAAGTTCCTTCCTCAGTGTCACCACTTCTTTTTCCATCTTTTGATATTGTTTATCCTTGGCCTCCAAATCTGATTTTGTTACTTCATACATTCTTCTAACTTCCTCTAGTTGTGTTGTCATTGTGCTGATATTCTTGCTAGACTATTCAAGACTTGTATTTAATTTATCTTGTTCTTCAGCAGCAACATTCCTATACTTATTGTATTCTCTCCTCATCCTTTTTATTTCTTCAAGTGCACTCACTAATTCTCCTTCAAGATCCACTTTAGCGTCAACTTCTTCTTCAACACTGCCAAATACATCTTGCATTCTGCATTGGTCTCTGTTGTCACACTTTGATGTTTGCTCCTCACTTTGTGTCTCTTGTGCCATAAATAGATGAGTTTCCTCTTTATTTCTATTGCAAAAACTAATTGATATTCTTTTAGTATCTGTATATCTATCTGTTCCATTATTCTTCTTGCTTCCACAATTTGATATAGTGGTGCTAGGCTCATTTCCATAGAGTTTCTTCAGTCTGTCTCATATGCTCTTTGTAGACTTGCACCTATTGACTTTTGAAGACACTGTGTCAAATAATATACTAAGGATAGCCTTCATTGCTTGAACATTACATTCATATCTTCTTTTTGCATCAAGATCAGTCAGGGAAATAACAAAAATAGAGTGTCAATTTTTTACAGGCATCCAATTATCATAACCTAAGGTAGACAGATAGACTTCCATACTACAAGACCAAATAGAATAGTTTGAACCATCAATAATTGGCATAGGGATTGACTCAAACTTGACCATTTTGCTCATACACTAGAATCTACCCAAGCTGGAGAAATATTTTCAACTAGGGAACCTAGGGCTTTGATACCAATTGAAGGGACACATTGGACCACTAAGAGGGGGGTGAATCAGTGGTAATAAATAAAAATTTTAAGCTAGTAAAAGATCTAAGAATTAATAAATTTAAATACAAGACTATGAGTAGAGATATTAAATAGATCAACACACACACACAAAAGGAATACCCATAATGAAACAATATACGAGGAAAACCCACGATGGGGAAAAACCTCAATGAGAAATACTACTGGAGTCTACTAATCCAATCCAGCCTTAAAGGTAAATAACTGACTACAATATTTAGGGCACCAACCCCTATAGTTTATGAGCATCTACTCAAAGGAGCACCAACCCTTAGCTTTAGGGCACCAACCCCTAGCTCTGAGAACCCACTTAGAGATTACAATGAGTATATATGAATATAGTTTAAGTACCTTGTTGCAAATGAGGTTTTGTAACACCTTACCAATTTCCTCTTGTCTTTCTTCTCTTTATTCTCTTCTCTTTTTCCTGCTCTACTTTCCTTCTACTGCTCTTTCTGCATCTGCTCAACTTCTTGTTGCCTCTATTTATCTCATCTTTCTGCACTCTGATCATTGGAATTTTTCTGCTCTCTATCTCTAATCTCTATTGCTTCCTCTTCTCTTCTCTTTTCCCTAGTTCTCTTCATCTCCATAATAACATACCCTTCTTCTTGATGTCTACAACTTTTCTCTGCCTTCTTATTTGCTATTCTATCTACTCTAACTCTACACTTTTGACTTCCAGTCACTTCTTTTCTCTATGTGCTTTCTCTCTATTCTTCTCTCTACATTTTCACGTTGCAACCACAACACACCACTCTTTGTACTGTCCTCCCTCTATCTCTTCTTTCTTCTATCATAGAGACATACTACACCACCTCACATCAGGTCAGATCATTAACTCTTTATGCATTGTTTTCCTTGTTATCATGCCCCGTGATCTATACAATTTTCTATACATCTCACTGATTAATTTTTGTAGTCGGTTTTGTATTTTTCCAATAAGTAACTCAAGTTTCCAGATGCTCCAAACTGTAATCCTTTTAGACTTTTAATGTGGACCATTGATTTGCTAGATTTAATTAGAAAGCCTTGATCTAAATAGTCATTATGGTGGTTCCATACACCACATCATGATACACCTCAGGAAGAACATTAAATCATTCTGTGTCAGCTCTATTACCTATCCACACAACCCTACAAGCTCAACTTCTTCACCTACAACTATCCAATCTCATCACCTATCTGTAGCATCTAATTTCCTGCATGTTGATCATCTGGAGCAACGCACCTATCTGCTACTGGATCACCATTAATGGAATCACCATCCTCTTTCAACATACCTCAAAAAGATGGACATCTACCTCCATAAGATGCACTAACTTTGTAAACATGAACTTTGACACAAATGATTTATTATTCAACCTCTGGAAGTCACATGTCTTCATTATCTTCATCCAAGTCACTCGATCAATCCTAATCAACATCCTTGTGGACCTCTGAGTCTATTGACTTGGCATACATGGTCATAAAGTCGATCACAAACATCAACTTTCTTGATGAAATATCCTTTCATCTTTCTGACAAGTGTCCTTTGATTTTATCTGTACATGCCACGTCATCAGGTAAAACTTGGTCAATGCCCATGTGGACTATCGAGCTGCCCAAACTAGTTGAATTCCATGTTGTAACTAACCTTCATGTTATATGGTCTACAAACATGTTGCATGTATCAAGTTGACTCATTCTGATACAATTCCTCAAATCTCTATTAGTATAGCTTTAACTATTAGGCTGACATCTCACATCTATGCCACCTTCATAACTTATCCTGATGACCATTCATCGGCCAGACACTTTCTGACAACCTTTTGATGCCTTTGGTCCCTTTTGTCGACATGAGTTACTCCACTGAGATCCTCACCTTTGATTTCACTTATCGCCATAAGCTATCCTGCATGAAGAACCTCCAAGCCAAATGACCATATATCGGAATTACCATAACTTTTAGTAGAGGAAAAACATGCTAGAACAACAATATAAGTCATTCCGATGACATACTATCAACCTCCCCTTTATTGGCATAGGTATTCTAAAATGCATACCCATCAGAACAACCAACACTATTGGATTAACATCTAGACACTAACCCGTATTTCGATGACACAACATGAACAAGCATCAACATAGCTACTCTACAATTGCATACCCACAGTCTTTCAACATATCGACATATGTTATTTTGATAAACTTTCCAAGGGGTCTTCTCTTCATTTTCCTCTATCGTAATATCTTGGTCTATCGGGATAACATTTTTGACTTGTCTCAATCTTGTATGTAATAATGATGGTGTCCACATCAGCATAAGGTATCCCAATAAGAATTTGTTGAAATAGTTTGGTCTATCAACATAGTGGGAATTTGTCATTCCGCCTGGAATAGCTACTCTAATACACATCCTCAGTCTTTTGGTTGACATAGATATCTCGATATGGAAAATCATGACATAAACTTCACACGACCCAACATTGGTCTAACTTACATTGATCATACATATTGATGCCTAGCCTCTTCATCGGCTAATTTATCTTGATATGACTTCAAGCATAATTGTGAATAGCAACTTCCAAATCAGCCAGAGTTATACCGATCAAATCACCTGAGTAGCCTCAAGACATCCAACATGAACTCCATAGACACATCATATGGCATTGTGGGAGTCTACAACAAGATTGTCTTCTTCAACAATCTGATCCATCAACCTAATCATTGTGATTTTTGCAAGTCTCTCCAACTTATGTCATCAATCAAACTGATCTCAACAATTCTTCTACTTAATCTGTAGGCTTTAAGTTGACCTACCTGGTTGACATCAATGGCATCAATGGCACTCTTTTGCAACTTCGTCAAATCAGCCTTGCACACACACACACATGTTGACATCAATGAAAACTTTAATGTCAACAAATAACATTAGTCATATTATATTATATGTATTAGTAATATATATAAATATTTATATATTAAGTAAAATATAAAAATAATATTTTAAATATTAGACATAATTGTATAAGAGTATAATATATTATATATTATATATTAAAATATAATATACATTATATATTATATTTATAGAACTAAACTAATGAGAATCAAATATCCAATATCTGTTACCTTTGACAGAAATCTTGAGCCTTGGGATTTTTCTCAGGATTACTTTAGGATTTGGGTAGGAAATTCCAAACTTGGAAAGTCAACACAAAAAAATGTTTAGGAGTTTTCCTTGGTTTCCAAACTTTGCCCATGTGGCTGGTGACTTTTTTTATTCCAAAATTGATGAAATGATAAGGGTTTTAAAAGGAGATTCTCAGCTTTCCACCAATATATATTATACCTTATTTTGAATTTATTAAATAATTTATTCATTTTTTATTTGGATGACAACTAAATTCTTGATTGATTGATTGAAAACCATCTATAACTTTCAAAATCTATCACATTTTTTGAATCTAAAACATGTGTCACATTCTATGCTTCACATACTATAGGATTAAAAAAAATAATTGAATTTCACAAAGTTTTGACCAAGTTATGGTTGTCAAACATACGAGTTTTTATATTTTAAAAAAATTGTAGTAAAAAACCCATAATTAATTATTTACTTTGAAAAAACATATAAATAAATATGTGTCAAATCGGGACATGAGTTTTCTAATTATATGTAAAATCTTATAAAAAATAATTATGATTTGATTGTGGTTAGGGTGGTCAAATAGACACTTCTTATCTTTTTCCTAAAATTCTAGTACTATTGCATTGAAATTTCCAATTTTCGTCAAATAATTTTTTTTTTCAAAAAAATTAGTAGCTTAGAAACAACATTCAATTTTCTACAGATTCTATTCTTACATTTTTTGAAATAATGTTGATAACTTATTCAAAATTTTATGTCCATTTTCCTAACTCTATTTTTCTTAATTTTCATCACCACTTAAGGACCTAGTTTGGCTCACCATGATCTTGCACATACCCAAGCCCTCTGTGGACACTACATAGCTATGTGATTATGTTGACCAAAAGAAAAACAATCCCCTCTACCAAAACCTCTACCACCAAAAGAAGCATTGGACTATTGGAAGCTAGCTCTACTAGATTTCTATTGAGAGCTTTGAGCATGCTATCCAGTCAAATAATGCTTGTTATGAATTCAACTATGTTGCTTCCTTAAATGAGATCCACAACCTTGGGCATTTTGATAGTCCTAAGATCTCTCTTGTCTCTACTATTGTTTTTGACCACCCTTAGAGGGTGCGTGGTGGTTCCTAGTAGAACCTGTGTTCCGAGACTAATTCCCCTAGGAACTAAACCTGTGGGAGGGGCACTCCCAATCTAGACACCTAATTGACCACCTAGAGCCACAACTAGATTCTCCTCAACCAAACAAGAAATTTCCATTGCTACCTCCATAGTCTTGGGTTTGAAGACCCAGACTCCTCCACTAATACATGTATCAAGTGTTGGCAATTTAGAGGAATTGATTATGTGTTCTGTTGATGTTTTGTCATTGATGGCAACACCGGCTATTTTAGTTGTTTAATAGTTTTTGGTTAGTTCTGGTATGCTCTGACATGCTTTGGTTTGTGGAATTGATTTGGATCTGTCATTCATGCTATTCAAATGTGTATCACAATCAATTTGTTCAGGATTTGATGACTCAGATACTATCATTTGTTCTAGTAAGCCTTTTGGTCACCGGTAAAGGTTTTACCAACAAAGCTTTGTTGAAGATATTTTGATGCACTTGATAACTGGTGTTGGTGCAGCTTCTAGATGGCTTTCGGGATGTTGGTGTTTATCTTGTTTATGTTCCTCTTGATCAGTGGTATTGCATTTAGGACTGGACCTAATATTGTCCTATTCTGCTAGTTATGGACTGACTTATGTAACGTGTTGATGGTTGATCCAGATGGGTTACCAGATGGATTCATTGATTGGATTATATTGTTTTGGTATTAGGACAACTTGGTTGATCATTGGATTGTGGGTTTATCCTATGAATTTATTGTAATATCTTTTAGGTGTCCGACCTAATTGTTTAGGTCCCGGGTTGGTATAAATATGATGTAAGATCTCTTTGTAGACCATTGAATTATGGTTATCAGAAGGTTATGCAATTACATGTGTGTGAATAATGTTATAATAATATGCATGAGTTTTGGTTGATCATAGGTGATTCAATTGGTTTTTTAAGAGAGGTTTAAGACCCTCGGTACTGATCTTAACCAGAACTGTACTCAGGCATAGGAAATACTATCTTTGTAGTTCACTCTTCTTTCTAGATTATACTCTAGATTTATTTTATAGTCAATGAGGCTCCTTTTGTGAGTTGTGCACTCTAGGTTGTTGGCCTTCCTCCATGTGTAGGACCCTCATTTTTTAATCACATACTTACTGCATAAGTATTATCTAACTGTGGGTAGGCTTCTCACTATGGTTTTTCCGTTTACTGAATTTTCCACAAACATATCTTGGTGTCATGTGTTATGGATGGATGGTAACTATTCTATGATTTATGTTTATGTTTAATTTCTATATCATTTATACTAGTATTGGATTTATGTGTTTCGGTAATAAGGATTTGAATGCTTAAAATTCTGTAATCTGTTGACAACTGACCCCCCCCCCCTCTCAGTTGTCATCTGGTTATCTAAGATGTCTAACAATTGGTATCAAAGCCTAGTCCTCTCTACATAAGCTTAACCACTTGAGGAAGATCTTATTCTGTCTAATAGTTCAAGCTCATCAAATACATCTGTAGCTGTTTTCTAGAGAGAAATTCCTAGGCTCGATGGAACAAATTACAGGGTATGGAAGATTCAGATGGAGACTCATCTGAGATGTCTTGGAAAGAAAATTTGGGAGATCGCTGAGAAAGTTGTTACACCTTTTAATCTGGCATGTGGCAATCCTCCTCCGGTAGGCATCGATAAGGAGCTTGAGAATGATTGTAGAGCTAGAGAAGCCCTTTTGTGTGCACTTTTTGATAACCAAATAATGTGACTAACTAAAATATCAGCTGCGAAGGCTATATGGGATAAATTGGAGACTCTGAATGAAGGTCACCCTACTATTAAAATTTCTAAACTTGATGGATACCGGGTGAGGTATGAGAACCTGAAGATGGAAGAAGATGATAGGATCGTTGCTTTTATGGTGAGAGTTAATTAGATTGTTATGGGAATTCAATGTTCTGTTAGATCTCTGAGTGAAGATGAAATAGTTTCTAAAGTAGTAAGAGCTTTGTCACTAGCTTATAAGATGAAGGCTACTACAATTAATGAGCTAAGAAATATGACAAACACCTCTGTAAATAGAGATACCTTGGTTGGGAAGTTATCCGCTTTTGAGCTTGAGGAATTCAAAGCTTCTAGAGCTGTTAAATCTTAACCTTCTTTTCATGCATCTACATCATCGACCGGAAAGAGTGGTTGGAAATCTCTATATGCAAAGGAACTTGAGGATATGAAGAAATAAGATGAAGAGTTTTAGCAACTTGAAGCCTTATTTTCTAGAAGAGTACTTAAAGGACCAACATGAAGTAAGTATGAAGGAAAATGCCTTTTAAATTCTTTGCATGTAATAAGATATGTCATTTTGCATCTAGATATCCTGAAAGGAATTCAAGATTTGAAGAAAGAACTAGAAGATCTTTTAGGCCTAACCATGATTATCAGAACAAGTATAAGTATAGGATGAACAAAGACAAATCATGCTACTTTGTTAATGAGGAAGGTGTGACTGATTCTGATGATGAACCGGTACAAGATTCAGCTAGTGGATCTAGCAATGGAAAGGAATGGGTATTTTTTTCTATCAAGGAAGATGATCGGGTACCTAAAGACAAGGCCCTTGCTACTAAAATTGAAGACAAGGATGAATGGGTGATTGATAGTGGATGTTCACATCATATGACTAGAGATAAAATGAAGTTCTTATCTTTGCAAGTATTTGATGGTGGTCTAGTTAGATTTGGAGATGACAAAGCATGCATAATTAAGGGAAGAGGAACAATATCATTGGATGGTAGGATTAACACTAATAATGTTTATTATGTTGAAGGTTTAAGGCATAATATTTTGAGTGTAGGATAGTTGGTAGATAAGGGATTTTAGTTATAGTTCAAGAATGGCAAATGCAAGATTATCAACAAATTTGGATTGGAGATTGCAACCGGCACACAAACTAAAGGGACCATCGTTCATTGAACTCTAGTGAGAAGACATGTTTGATTGCACAAATTTATGAGTTGGCTATGACATAAGAGGTTGTGTCATGTGAATTTTAATTGCATTATGAAAATCAGTTATACTAAGGCAGTTAGAGATATACCTAAGATTGTAAAGCCCTATAATCCGGTATGTAAGGAATGTCAAATGGGAAATCAAGTCAGAACTTCTTTTAAGAGTATACAAGACAAATCTAATGATGTTCTTGATCTTATTCATACTGATTTGTGTGGTCCTGGTAGAATCAAAAGTTTTTAAGGTGATATATATTTCATGATAATTATTGATGACTATTCAAGAATGATGTAGGTTACTTTTCTAAGGGAGAAATCTAAAGCATTTGAAAACTTTAAAATCTTTAAAGCTAAAGTTGATATAGATACATGATTGAAGATTAAATTCTTAAGGTTAGATCATGGTGGATAATTCACATCCGGTGAAATTAACAACTATTGTGAGAAGAATGGGATAAGTAGACAATTGTCTGCACTCTGGACACCTCATCAGAATGGAGTTTTGGAAAGGAAGAACATAACTATCTTGGATGCGACTAGAACTATGATGATGGAAGCTAATCTACCTCATGTATACTTGAGAGAAGTTGTAAGAACAAGGATATATACATTCAATAGAGTTCATATCAAAGGAGATATTGGTAAGACACTTTATGAGTTATGGTTTGGTCATACACTAATAGTTAAGTATTTTAGAATCTTTGGTAGTAAATGGTATATCAAAATAGATGATTCCATTGGAAATTTTGATCCTAGATGTGATGAAGGAATATTTCTTGGTTACTCTAATGAAAGAAATGCATATAGATGTTATAACAAAATATTGCAGATAATTATGGAGAGCACAAATGTCAAGGTGGATGAGCAGAATATAAGTCAAATCAGAACTTATGAGAGAGAATTGGCAGTGGAAATGATCATAACTAAACTAGTAGCACCTACACCAGAACAAAATGTTGAACCAGTTACTCCGACAATATCAGAAAATTCAACAGTAACTGAAGATTAGGGCAAAGGAACAAAAAATTAGAAGACTCCTAGGTATGTAGGGTTGAATCATTCAGGATCATTGGAGACAAATAAAAAAGGAGTGATGACAAGAATAAGGTTGGTAGTTGATGAGGTGTGTTGAGCAACCTGATGGATTTTCACTTTCAGATGACAAAAACATGGTTTGCATGTTAAAGAAAGCTTTATATGGATTGAAACAAACCCCTAGAGCTCGGTATGCAAGACTGGATAAATATATTTTGAAGCTTGATTTCACTAAAGGTAATGTTGACAGTAATTTATATTATAATATCACGGATGATGATATATTGATTATTGAAGTCTTTGTTGATGATATCATTTTTGGAGGTGAAGATAAGTTGTGTATGGAATTATCTAACAATATGAAGAATGAATTTTAGATGTCTATGATTGGGGAGATGAAATTTTTCTTAGGTTTACAAATTATTGAAATTGATAAAGGTATTTTCATTTGTCAAACTAAGTATGATAGAGAGTTGTTGAAGAAATTTGGGCTGGAAAATTATAAACCGGTTGGTACTCTGATGGTTACAAGTGAGAAATTGACAAAGAAAGATGCATCTACACCGGTAAATCCTACAAGATACAAATCTATGATTGGAGGTTTGTTATATCTAACTCAGATTAGACTAGATATAATGAATGCAGTTTGTATTGTATCATGAGAGTGTGGTGAAAAGGATTTTTTAGGTATTTACAAGGAACAACTGAATATGGTTTGTGGTATCCTAGAAATGAGGACTTTAGATTATGTGCATATACAGATGTAGATTGGGTTGGAGATGTTGATGACCGGAAGAGCACATCCAGTGGAGCTTTCTTTCTTGGAAAGAAACTTGTTTCATGGATCATAAAAAAGAAGTCATGTACCTCTTTATCTACTGCTGAAGTTGAGTATGTTATTACCGCTACTAATTGTACACAAGTTCTATGGATGAAGAAAATATTAAAGGATATAAAGATGGATTGTAATGAACCAGTAGTTATTCACTGTGATAACTCTGCTACTATTGATATATCAAAGAATCTGGTATTTCATTCTAAGACAAAGCACATATCTATCAAGTATAACTTTTTGAAGGAGAAGGTGGAAGCAAATGAAGTTAGACTAGTTTATGTGAACACTAAAGATCAGATTGTAGACATCTTCACTAAACTTGTTCCTAAAGAATCATCTGAGTACTTCAGAGACAAATTAGGGGTTTCTGCCCCTTTGGTAGAGACCTGAGTGATGCTAATTGGCATCACTCCAGTATGCATTATCAGAGTTATTAATCATTAATGATTGATATGGTGGTGCTACTACTCAGGGGGAGTAGTCAGTTGTAAGAATCAGAGGATTTGTGATTTTTCTTTGATATTTATGTCAGATCTTTAGCACTAATGTCAAAGGGGGAGAGTTATTCTTGTGAAAAACATAAGGGAGAGATATACTCATTAAGGGAGTTTGGTTTAGAGATTCATTGCTAAATCATTTTGTGGGAGATTGTTGGTTGTCTTCCTTAGGCAGAGACTTGTTTAGCATTTCTTGGCGCTTGGATATTTTTTACATCTAGTGTTGCCATCAATGCTAATGGGGGAGATTGTTGGAAATTTAGAGGAATTGATTATGTGTTGCATTGATGGAAACATCGGCTATTTTGGTTTTTTATCGGATTCTGATTGGTTTTGGTAGAGTGGTTGGATTATGATATTGATCAGGTATGCCCCGGTATGCTTTGGTTTGTGGAATTGATTTGGATCTGTTATTCATGATATTTAGATGCGTATCATGATTAGTTGGTTTGGGATTTGATGACTTAAATACTATCATTTGTTCTAGTAAGCCTTTTGGTCACTGGTAAGGGTTTTATAGGTATAGATTTGCTGAAGATCTTTTCATGCACTTGATAAGTGATGTTTGTGTGGCTTCTAGATGGCTTTTGGGATGTTGTTGGTTATCTTGTTCATGTTCCTTTGATCAGTGGTGTTGCATTTAGGACCAAACCTAATGAAGTCTTATTTTCCTAGGTTATGGATCAACTTATGTAACGTGTTGATGGGTGATCCCGATGTATTACTAGATGGATCCATTGATTGGATTATGTTGTTTTGTTCTTAGGATGACTTGGTTGATCATTGGATTGTGGGTTTATGTTATGAATTTATTGTATAATCTTTTAGGTGGTTGACCTAATTGTTTAGGTCCCGAGTTGGTATAAATATGATGTAAGCTCTCTTTGTAGATCATGGGATTATGGTTATGGGATGGTTATGTGATTACCTATTTGCGAATAATGATGTAATCATATGTAGGAGTTTTGTTTGATCATAGGTGATTTAATTGGGTTAGTAAGACAGGTTTAAGACCTCTGGTACTAAGCTTAACTATAAATGTACTCAGGCATAGGAGATGTTATCTTTGCAGTTCACTCTTCTTTCCGGATTATAGTCTGGATTTATTTTGTAGTTAGTTAGGCTCCTTTTCTGGTGAGAAGTGTGCTCTAGGATGTTGGTCTTCCTACATGTGCAGGCCCCTCATTTTGTAATCACATACCTACTACATAAATATTATTTGACTATGGGTAGGCTTCCCACTGTGGTTTTTCCCTTTACTTGATTTTCCACATACAAATCTTGGTGTCATGTGTTTTGGATGGATGGTAATTGTTATGTGATTTATGTTTATGTTTAATTTCTATATCAGTTATTTCGATATTTGGTTTATTTATTCTGATATTAGGTTTATGTGTTCTGATAATAAGGATTTGAATTCTTAAAGTTCTATAATATGTTGACAACTGATTCAACCCCCCCCTCTCATTTGTCCTCTAGTTATCTGAGTTGTCTAACATCAAGGCCCATAATAAAATCTTGAACAAACACAACATCATCATCATCAATACTCGTATACTACTTAAACTCAAAGAACTTATGAAAATAATGCTCAATAGTTATGGCCATTTGATGCAAGTCATGGAACTCATCTGCATGCCTCTATCTGTTGTGATTTGACAAAAAATGTTTTAGAACCTCTCTAAGAACATCTCCCAATAAATAGAGGTTATATCCAAATGGATCTTTTGCTCCTTCAAATGTCACCAAGTAGAAGAAAACCCTCTAAGTTGCATGATGGAGCACCCAATGTTCATATTGTTTCCATTTCACTACATAGAAAAGCACCTATCCAAGTGTATAAGCCAAGTCATTGCCTCTAACCCACTGTTAGAACCATCGAATGTGGGAGGTCGAGACTTAAGGAGATCTTTCATGTGACTAGCTCGAATGGCATCTATAGATGTCTATAATTAATTACATAAATATTTAATCAATTTAAGACTTTCCAATAAATAAATTAATTTAATTTTGTTGGCCCCTTTCTTCTTAAAATTAATTAAATCAAATTTAATTAATTTTATCACTATTGTCCATTAATTAATCTATTAATAAATTAATTATTTTCTTATTCTTATAAAGTCACCTTCATCATTTTATTTCTTCTAAACCTCTATAAGTTAAGTGATTTCAATTAATTAACCTAATAATGTGATTCCTACAAATAACTTTTTCTAAATCCTCATCTAACCTAATTAATCACTCTAATCATGTTTATTATTTTCCTAAATTTTATGTTCCTCCCCTCATTATCTCTCCTCATGTCACATCCTCCTAACCTTCCCACTTGCACTATAATCTCTCATTAACCCACATAATCAATCTCCTTAATAATTTGCACATCCCTAATCAACTTGATTAGGAATGGGTCCACTCTTTTCCATAAATGGCCTTCCCATCTCATCCTCCAATCTTAAATGCTACCCACTTTGGTCCTTTCAAGGAAATTCAAATTCTTTGAATCTCCCCATGCCCTCTCTTCCCAAGAAATTTTTAATTCCTTTTCTCATTTACTCTTCCCACACAATCTTTTATTTTGGAATTTTTAATTCCTCATCCCTTCCCCCAAGAAATTTAATATTCATTTTTGTCTTCTCAATGTACTTGAGGAAATCTTTCCCATGCACTTTGAAAGGTATGGAGACAAGAAGTGCCTATATGGAAAATCTCTTGAACCCACACCTTGTCCTCTTAATCCTCTCCCACTTTATTTCAATCCTAGCTCTCCATTTCCAATCAATCTTGGCCCTCCATTTTGGCCTCCTCCAGTCTATAAATTGTAGTATCCTCTCCTCACAAATCCTCCACTTCCATCATATTCTTATGTTGTCCATTTGAGATCAAAATTCCATTCATTGCATCCCTAATATGCCAAAATCTTGTCTCACATAAGTTGTATCCATCATCATCATCATCATTCAAATCCAATCCAAATCAATCTTGTTCTATAGTAGAGAGAAATCCACAATCCACCATCTCAAGGAACAAATCAAGTGGAGCAATAGGGCACCTCTACTTCATCAACCTCAATAGGAGTAATAAGTGAAGAACTAAGGTATATGATTTAAATATGTAATTGAATGCATTTTTTGTGTTTTATTGTGTTTATACACTAACCATCAAGCCCAAATTTTCCCTTCTTCATTCTGGTATGCTGAGTGGGACACCAAGTCCTTTTTTTTAACTTATTTTTGTTTTTAAAGAAATTGTCTTGTAGAATAGCGCATCAACATGTCGGACTGTATTTCAGCATCTCTACCTCTAAATCAGTGTGTCTTCTTCCACCAACAACATCTCCATTTGAATTTTACTTTATTACCTAATTATTTTTGTGTAGGTTTTGAACATCGATGTCTATGTTAACCCACTATGTTATGTAGGTTCTGTAGATTGATGTCTTCATCTGAAGAATGCCATCTCTGCCTTAGAAATGATGTTTTTTCTTCTGAATTTTTTGCTAACCCACTGTGTTATGCAAGTTCTATAGATTGACATTTGTGCTAACCCACCATGTTATGCAGGTTCTGTAAATCTACGTGTATGGCTACAAAATGTCATCTCCACCTCAAAAATGATTTTTCTACTTCTAAATTTTTGTTAACTTGCCATGTTATACTCTATGAAATGATGTCCACACAAACACTTCAATGTTTATGCCTAGACTTCAGCATCTCTACTTATTCTTGCTTACTCTCAATTTTTAAATTTTGAATTTGTAGGCTGACATTTTCTGTGTAGGGCCTCAATTGGTGTCTCTGCAGATGAATCAACATTTGTGCCTACACTTCAGCATCTCCATTGTAAGTGTTTAATTTTTATTTTTTGCTAACTTTTCTCTATTCTTGCAACTTTTCCATGTGTACAAGACATAAAATTAGACTACGAATCACTTTTTTGTAGGATGTTTGTCAAAGATCTTTGATTTTTCCACTAGTATAGACTTTTGTTCATGTATCAGATTAGAAAACACATATTTAATAGTTAAAAAGAATGATGTCTTCTATGTATTGTACCCTTGCATGTGTGTAGGATGTACCCATCATTACTCTTAGTATCCTCTCCCCTCACATTCAAGAATCTTGGGTGTAAGAGAAAAGTGATTAATAACACCTAATTTTTATTTTTGTAGAGAATTTCCTTTTAGGGCTCTCATCACCCCAAGGGAGTAGTTCAAACTTGGGACACATTGGGGTTATCATCTCTCCCAACATAATCTCAAGAGATTTTTCTAAGCTGCTATATAAATATACTGGTTAGGTGGCTGAATTATTGAGTGAATTTGATGTATGTGGAGGCGCTCTCTACATCGATAATCTCAATTAGGTTCTTAAGTGGTTTTCTTCAACAATCCATTGTTGGATTAGGATCCTTCAAAACATTACTAGACACCTTATTTTAGTAGCCAAAAATCCCTACATTTTATGGTTCAGGGAGTGCAGATTATACCTCGTAGATACCTCTCATGTACCCTTGAAGATGAGACATGATTCTCTCGATTATAAGATCTTTGGATCTTCAAGTTAAGAGAATTTGGTATGTATGAGAAGTGAGTGTCATGGTGGGGGAGTCAATGCTACTATAATCTCTATTTGTTTACTTGCTTGTGGTATTCTGGTATTGCATAGGCTCCATTGAATGGTTTCCACTTTCCATCCTAGGTTGTATGTCATTTGCATGTCTTCATTGTACGAACCAATGAAATTTGACCATTTTGGGATAATCTAGGCCCCCTCATTTTATGATTGATTCAAGAATTACCTTAGACAACATTTTTTCATTGCATAACATTTCTTGCCCAGACAAACAATCCCAATATTTCCAATTTTGACCAAACATTTGACTAAAAATCTATCCAATTTTACCTTGTCATATTCAAATCAAGTTTCGTCATCTCTTCCTTTGTTTTGTTGTCTCTACTTAAAATAAATCCCCAATCAATTTTCATCCATCCAAACGATCATCAATCCCTAGCTGATATCTCTAGCCAACCATCAATCCAATCTTGAGTAACCTTCCCCTTCTTTTGCCTATCATCTGTTGGCAAATGTACACCCCAATGATATATTGTAGGTGATTGAAGGTTTTGTCATTGATGGCAACCTTGCAATCATATACCAGCAAGACAATATACCGACATCGGTAACGACAGACTCTACACCGGCACACAGAACACCGATAGTGAAAGGAAGTATACCGGTACCTAGGCCGATAGAAATTTTGTTTATAATATATTTTGTAATTAATTGTAAAATCATTGTAAGCTGACTTGGAAAATTGTAAAATGACTCATATATGTATGAGATCATTATAGAAAATTTTGTAAGGAAGTAGATAGGCGAAATAAGGTAGACCTAATATGCGAATTATAGGTTAAGGGTTTATGTATGAAATAGAGCTAAAACCGGTACTGGATCTGGCATAGCAAATGCTAATTTGAAGTAGTACAAGACATTGGATTTGTATAATCCATTTTGTAAGTCAGTGAGACTTCCCATTTTGCAATTGAGCAGTGAGATCTAGGCACTTGGCCTTCCTGCATGTGTAGGCCCCTATTGTAAGAGTAATATTCACTTATTGGCCAATAAGCAAATATTGTGGGTCACAAATCCCACCGAGGTTTTTCCCACACCAAGTTTCCTCATTAAACTACTGTGTTATGGTGTGTTTTCTTGTGGTTGTTGTTATTCTTGTTTACTACACTATTTCTGTTTACTGGTATACTGTATTGATATGTTTTACATGTTTTAAATCAAGTAAATTCTATAACCAGTTAGATACTAATTCATCCCCCCCCCCCCCCTCTTAGCATCTTTGGGAATCCTAACAATTGGTATCAAAGCCTGGTCCTCTATTTTCAGAAGCCTAACAACTTGAGGAAGATCTTGACACCAGTAGAGATGGAAAACTTGATGAAGCAATTAGAAGCTCTCTCAAACTATGATACAGAAAAATTGAAAAATATCAAACTTGAAGATGATCTAAAGGCTGCACAGGATATTATTCAAGCACTTCAAGAAAATATTACCATTGCAAGAAACAAGAGAAGAAAACTTTATGAAAAAATGTAAAATGAGAATGATGAAAAGGAAACTCTTAGTGATCTGATGAATAAGCTAAAACAAGAGAACATGGCAACAAAGAATGAGATGCAGGATATGACTATGAGATTTTGCAAAGAAATTGAAGAGAGGAAGAAAAATGAAGAACATCTAACTAGAAGACTGAATGATGCTACAAATGAAAACACAAGACTTAGTTATGAAAATGATATGTTGAAGACAAATCTGATGCACACACAAAATGACTCAAATTAACTTACTGACATGCTAAAGAATCAGAAACCAAATGGTGACACTAATGGCCTTGGCTTTGAAGCTGGTGAAAGCTCTGATACTGCAAACACACGTGATCATAGCAAACCGGTAAGACAACCTACTGCTTATAAATTTAATGGCAAATGCTTTAACTATAACAAGTATGGTCATAGAGAATATGAATGTAGATCTAGAAATTATCAAAACACCAATACACCCACCGGTCAATGTTCTAAATGCAACAAAGTTGGTCATAATTCAGAGAATTACATAATGAATGTAAGATGTTATGTTTGTGGAAGATTTGGACACTTATCTAATCAATGTAGAACACACACTGACATAGGATATGGGAAAGCTATTCAAAAAAACAATGTGACTTGCTATGCTTGCAACAAGATTGGACATATTGCAAAATACTGCAGAAGTAAGGCATCACCAACAAGTAATAATGGTGCTAGTTTGAAAGGTAAAGAAAAGGTTGAAGAGGTAAAGCAAGAATTCTCAAAACAATAGATCAGAAAGTTAGATCTAAAGGTTGAAGGAATACTACTCCATCGGCAAAATAGAGTAACACTCCACCGGTAGGAGACTCTTCATCTAACTGAAGAAAATTCCTTTGAGGGTTTAGCAACTAAATGTGAAACATGCTATTATTCCCTTTGTTGATGGTGAGAAGTTGAAATTACTTCTATACCGGCAAATAAGTTAAGTCATTACTTAACCGACAAGCATTAAATGTGGTGGTTGGTGAAATTAACATTATAAAACAAGTGTTTTGGTTCCATTTTCATTTCACCGAGCATTCAAATCTTCGAGAGCGCAAAAATTCCCCAGCAAAGGTTCTCCAAACAAAGAAGTGAAGCAATTCATCAAGGAATCATTCCTTAAGGCAAATAAAGGTATTTATAACCATGGCTTCTTCATCTGCTCCTGAATTCATTACAAACCCTACTGTTGTCGAAGTTATTAAATGCCTTAGACCTGTATTCTAGTTAGTTCCTGAAATTGCCAAGAAAGATGATAACATTGGTGCATTTTCTAAAATTCCTAAGGGAGTAGCTTTTGTTGAAGACCCTAGAATGTATATACATTGTCATATAGAGGAATTAGGTGATGAGGAAATTAAGAATATGTATAAATCTGTAATTTGTGATGAATCCGGAAATATCAAACCTGAACACAAGATAGTTGAAACCCTAGGTTTCACTAAAATTCTCAGTATCCTGGATTTTCCCAAAGATGTTATAAGGATAGTGCTAAGCAGGGTACATGGTGCATTCTTCTACTTGAACTCAGTTAACAAAATCACAAAAGAAGCAGTAAAGGTTGTAACAGGGTTACCCTCCACCGGTAACAAACCTGACAAGAAAAAGAAGGTCTCAAATGACTTAGTGATAAACCTAACTGGTGCAACATTTGATAAGAGATATTTAAGGGTAAATGATGTAACTGATATCAATGTCAAATTCATCAGTATGATCTTAGGCTACAAAACTACACATGCAAATAGGTTAAACTCAGTCTCTAGCCTGTGCATTAAAAGTGCCTATGATATGATTAATGATAATGCAAGAATAGAGGTGTGCGAATGACTTAAAGATGAACTGATTGACAATTTAGGAAAGATAAAGAAAGACAAAAAGGGAACATTCAGATTTGGAAACCTACTTGTTTGTCTAATGTTACACATAACCAAACAAGTACCCGATATTGGTATTAGAAATTTTGGTTTTGATATACCAGTAGGAAAACAATTGTTAGATTTACTAAACAAGATGGGAGAGAACAGAGAAAAGAACATAAATGAGTATTTTCAGGCATTGAAGGCCTGAATGAAGACTAGAGTTAGATTGTCACAAGCAACTGTGGACAAGTATAAGGATGAAATATGTTTTGTAATAAAGAAGGATGAAATTTGGATGGAGGCAGTTATCCCAAGAACCATCTAGGTTACTAAAATGGGGTATGAAACTGATGACCACATAATAGAAACATATGCAAATGCCCTCCTAGAAGCACCTAAGGAACCTAAAGAAGATGTATTTGGCAGTGCTGAGACTATTGAAAAACAAATTCAATCCAAGAAAATTGTTAAAAGGGTTGAGGCAACAGTTAGAAAAGGATCAGGCAAGCAAAAGCTATTAAGGAAGATGTACTTAAATGAACTGGTATTACTGAAGATGAGTTAGAAGCACTTCAACCAGAAACTCACCTTTCACCAGTTGGAACTTCTTCAGAAAGTGACATACCAGCTGCATTCAAAAGAGTTGTAAGAAAAAGGAAATCTTCACTGGTATCTTCACCTTCCCCAAGAAGAACAAGATAGAAACAACAGGCAGTAAGGCCCCCAGCTAAGAAATTAACTCCAAAGAAGAAGATGACCCCTAAGAAAAAGACTCAACAAACCATTGCTCCCATTGAGAAACTTCTCAATGAAATAACAGAGGATGGAAAGTTGAAAAACATTAACAAATTATATGACACATTATCAGTTGATGACAAGGAGAAAGTAGAAAATAGTGTAATCCTACACAGATATCTACAAGAAATTTTTGATGCAAGTTGTTGATGAAATACCAACAAAAATTTTCAAAAGACTAGAAGCTAGAAGGAAAGCTATTGTTGAGCTTGATAAGAAAATAAAAATTGAAAAACTACTTGTTGTACATCCTGTCAACTCACCTGAAGAGATAGATCAATTGATCTCTAAGGCTAACCAGTCAATATTTTCAACTGCTCACTGGCATGTAGCACTGATGGTAGGTAGAGTGAATGAGGTAACAGAAGAAACAACTAATGCATGGGACATATTCCTTGTAGAGAAGGAAAAGTAGGAAGAGTATCGAAGCCCTAAACCCATCAAGGTATATCAAAAGGATAAGGGAAAAGGAAAGGTTGGTGGACCACCCAACATAAAAATAATAGACAACTTATCCCCACCACCTCTAGATACTCCACCGGTAGTTACTACTGACAATCAACCGACTAGTGAGAGTATGGACATACCACATGAGGACACAAATCTTGATACTGAGGTGTTTTATATAATGAACATTGACACTCAGAAAGTCAATATTGTGGTAGATAAGGAATCAACAGGGAAAACAGATGTGGCAACTGGGCCACCGACAACAAGTAGCATAGAAGAAAAACCAGCAGTGGACAACACTGAGAAATAGGTACAACAACAGGCTCCCTCATAGGAATAGGTTCATGCAGAGACAGTGCCACCAGCAACAACTGAGCAACCCAAACCTTTTCTTAGAGAAATGCAAACACAAACTGACCTACCAGAGGTCACTACAAGCAAAGAAATTACTCACACCGGTGGAATATAGATTGTTAGTTCTTCCATTGCAGAAATCAGACCAATAAATGTGACAGAAGTTCTTTTGGATTCTATCAAGAAAATAACATAGTGTAGCTCACAAGCATACAAAGCTATCGATGATACAATCCCAATTTTGAAAATGATAGCACCCAAATGCAATGTGGATAATAAAGATTCTTTGAATCAACTTGACACATTGTCTAAGTATATTACTGACAACATTGTGACAGTTGAACAAATAAATGAGAAAGCATTCAAAGAGAAACTAGAGAAAGAGAAAACCAAATTCTTTGAAGAGGAACTAAAGAAGTGCATGAGACAATTTGACACTCTTTTACCGGCACTATGTAATACACTAAAAGAGTTTAAAACTTTGTATAGAGATACATGCAAAACAAACCTTTTGACAGTAGATATAGACAAGAAGATCAGCAAGGTACAGGAAGAAATAAATAAATTAGCTGACAACTTCATTAATTCATCTGAACCATTATCAATTTTTTGAGCAGAAAACAATAGGTATTGAGGAGGAACTTCTAAAAATGGAAAGAGACAAGGAAAGAATAAAAGGAAAGGCAAAAGATCTAAAATGCAGACTTAGTCCAAGATTGGACTACCTCGCCTCCTTGAGAAAAGAGATATTTGAGGCTCTAGTTCAAGGACAGAAAACACCGAAACAACAAATACAACACCTCACTGGTACAATTCAGAGGATAGAGGCCACATTAAGGGATAGTGAACGATTCACTAAGAGCCTGAATCTGGTATTGGCAGACCTTTTTCAGAAGCTAGAAACCACACTCAATTGACACTTTTCAACCTTTGTCATTGATGCCAAAGGGGGAGTAGTGGTAATGAGAAAAATAATCAGAAAATGGCTCATCAGCTCAAGGGGAGCACATATTTTTTGATACACAATTGTTTTTTGGTAAGACAATTAAGGCAGATTCTTTTTGGATGACACATTTTGGATTTTTCTCATGAGTGTTGCCATCAATGCCAAAGGGGGAGATTGTTGGCAAATGAACACTCCAATGAGATATTGTAGGTGATTGAAGGTTTTGTCATTGATGGCAACCTTGCAATCATATACCGGCAAGAAAATATACCGACTGTTAGGCCCAATATGGAAAGCTAATGTACTGAGAGGGGAGGCGTGAATCAATACTTCAAATCTTTTTATCAACAATAACTTTACTGTTATGCATAAACCAAAAAATGTTGCAACATAACATAAAGCTAAAACAAATAGATAACAACCATACATGATTCACTCCATTACACATATATTTTGGTTACGCAAAAACTCTTGGTTAGAGAGAAAAATTATGGTGGGGATGGCACCCACAACTTCACTACTACAATAATAAAGAGTGCTTGGTTAGAGCTACATGTTCAACTATTTATGATAGCTTACCCTATTAGGAGTATCAAGATATGTTAGATCTACCTTGCTAAAGGATTTTACAACACTTAAAATAAATGCTGCACCTGGTTAGAGGCTTTACAATTTATAGACTTAGTTAGAGTCTTTTATGCTGTTAAAGGTTTATCTTACAACTTCAAAATATTTCAATAAAATCTTTACAAATATCTGCAACTTTACATCTGGAATGTTATAGCAGATTCTATGTGCTCAAAATAAGATTACCTTTCTTATAGCATACCTCGGTAACCCATAGAATAACTCGATAAACCCTTTTGTTTACTCAGTTCTTTAACTATTCTCTGAAATCCTTCTTAGTGACCTTTGTGTCTCTGTAACAGTCATAACACTTAGTGCTTTCTTATGTATCACACATGTGTTGCTTCATACACCTTTTTATGTCTTTGTCTATCAAACATGTCTTGCTTCATACACCTCTGTATAAATAGATCTCTTATGTCAGTGATCTGATTCATTGCTTCGATCTTACAAACATGATTTATCGAATGAATAACCATACAAAATATTTCATTGGTTAGATGACCTCAAAATCATACACAATATTTAAGTGTAATTCCCAATGCGATAACAGTTCTATGTTCCTTGATCTTGTAACATGTTTTCCTATGTGTGTCTAGATTCAATGAATCTGGTAACATGTTTCACTCGGTGTATATCAACTCAGTGTATCATTATTTCTGCTCGGTAGACATGGAATGATACTCGGTAGATAGCTCGGTGTATACTGGGCTTTGTGACTACTTTCTTCTATAACTGACTGTTCTGTGCAGAATGTTTCGATAGTAGTAACTTACTAGAGTATATAGAATGACTTTGGATATAAAACTAATGGCAACTTGATAAGTAGTAAAGTTCTCCCCTTTTGACATTAGTTGAGATGTTTGGCAAAACTACTTTCAAATTCATAACTCAATAATCTATATACTTACAAAATTTGAGTAAACAGATAGTCTATTCATTAGTCAATGAAATAGTATATTTAGATATACTCCCCTTATCAATATACTGTACAAAACTCTGATTTTGCATGCTCGGTGATCAATGTCCTGTGATAACTGTTCGGTTCACTGCTCTATTCTCTATTCTTGAATACTCTGTTTTGCTCAGTATATACTCCCCCTGTATACTACATTCCCCTGTATACTTTGATATGCTACTCCCTCCCCCTTTTTGACAAACATCAAAACTTAGTTACCATTCGATGGTGGCAACTGGTCAAAAATGGATTTGTACTTTGTCTTGGCATCGGTAAGGGCGGTAGAGAGGGCATCCTTAACACTATCCATCTAAGGTGCTTCCCTCTTGCTGAGTGGATAGGGAGGTAGCTTTGTTGATCTGTTCTTGGACGGATGAAAAATGAGGAAGGAATAATGTTTGAAGTGTCATTATGTCCATCCTTATCTTGTGTTCTTCATTCCTTAGTTCCAATTGTTGAGCCATGAGTTGTTGTAGCTTGGTATAAAAATTCTGAATGTAATGTGGCTCAGTGGTCAACTTATTTGAGAGATCAGTGATCTCTTTCTCAATTGTTTCTATTTTATTCTTGATATCTTTAATAAATAAAGAGAATGTACAGAGTTTCTGAAATAAATAAAGAATGTGCTTGAGTTGAGGGGTCAACTCAACAATAAATTTGACAAGTTTAACTTTGCCAATGGCAATAGCTTTCTGTACCTCTTCAATGATTTTTGTAGTGAGCTCTTTTTCCTTTAACTTTCTCAAATATTCATATGCATCTACTCCAGATGTCTCTATCTGATTGAGGAGTTCATCTAGTTGAATATGGATGGCTCCATCTGTTGACACTGTAGCTTCAGGTAGCATATCGGTTAAGAGTACTTTCACCTTTTGAAGTACTTTATTTTTCTTTTGAATAGCCATTTGCTTCTCCTGTTTAGCTTTGGCTTTGCATAGTTCACCGAATTCAATGAGTTCTTGCTCCTTTAATTTGGATATATCAACATTGGGCAACACTATTGGTTTTGACAAATCTGATTTGAAACTATGCTTTTTCCTTTTCTTTTCTTTACCTTTCACCATTTGAACTAAAACAATGGCTTGAGAGGCTTGTTGACCCTCAGTAGGTTGCTCGGTAGAGGCAACACTTTGGTTGGTTTCTTTAGCCTCTGTAGTGTCCTTTGGTTTCTCTGAGCTTGGTGTCTCAGTTGCAACATTTTCAGTGTTGGAAGGAGCTTGAGAGGTCTGTTCTTGAGAAGTAGCTTCTCTTACTGTTGACTTGTGGCCTTCTGTGCCTTTCTTCGTATCCTTAGGGGCCTCAGTTGAAATAGGTTGATTGACCAGAGGATAGGGCTGAACTTGTTCCAAAACTAATTCACTAGATACAAGTTGGGCATAAGAATTCCCTTCTATCATTTCCTGTTTCGATGCCTCTATATCCATGATATCTTCATCTACTTGTATAGTGTTAGCAGGGTCCTGCTCGATGATATCAGGAACTTGCTCAGTGACATCAACTATTTCAACTTCAGCTTGCTCACCAGCATTCTTGATTCAAAATATTTCCTACCATTTTTCCTTGGTCTCATTCTCTACATCCAAGTAAAGGCCATTCATCAATTTTAAAGCTCTTTGCTTGACTAGGAATTTTGTGTGGCAATTTTTTAGATGTTCGGTGATCTCATCTACCGAGATGTCTGGGAAAAGATGTACCAGACTTCTTTCTCTAATATGCTTTTCCGATTCCATTGCATATTTCCACTTGTTGTCAATATGCAAATATAATTCATTTGGAAGAGATTTACATACTTCCAATGGGACCAATCATAATTTCAATAGTGTGTAGACGACAGCTTCTTCTATTTGTCTCTTTTCATCATCAGATCTGGATTCATACTTAACATATCTGAATGCTCCAAATCCACCATATTGCTTCAGATTAGCACAAAATTTTCAACACTATGTATATTTACCTTTTTGCTCTTGACAATCTGAAATTTGCTTGCATCTTCAGATTCAGTGTCACTAGACTCTTTGGTCAAAATGAGTCTCTAAGTAGATTTCTTGTAAGTTTTTTTTACCTTGGCTGCAGTAACACTCTTTGTTTTCTTACTTGGTGAAGCTGCAGATGCTCTTGTGTTAGGTCGCTTTGCAGGAGGAGTCGATGATACTTTTGATGTATCATATTTCTTTCTTTTCAACACTTTTCCCTTAAGCAATTTGGTGCTCAGTGTTACAACTGCTTCTTGGGCTTCAGATTCCTCTTCGGTGATTACTATATTTCCTTTGACAGGTGTGGAGGAAGAACCTTCTCCAAATTTCTCCGTTAATGTCTTAATCATCTTTGTTGCCTTCATTGTAGCTTTGGGTACTACAATGCTCATTTTTACTTTTTCCTTCACTTCTTCATATGTTCCATACCTCAGCTTAGTAGAATGCCTTGTTAATGTCATAAATGCATCTATCTGTTGTTGTGTGATGTCAAAATAAATCTCGTAACCCATAGGTGGCAAAGATTGAGTTCTTGGTTCCACAACATTCACATAACAGTAATCAGTGTCCACTTCAAAACATATGTCATCCTTGTATTTCTCCACTAGCTTGGGTGGAATCCGGTACCTGTTATGTATCCTTTGCTGAAACTTGCTAAAGTAATCATCCATAATATCATTAAATTTATCACCTAGCTTCTTGATGAAGTCATTGATTTGATGGGTGATTGGTTGGTGTAGTTCCCAAACAACTTTACTGACTAATGGAAAGAATTTTTCAAAATAGAAAAACATGCATATTAATAGTGATCCAAACTTTAGTGTATTGGCCGAATTGTTCTTCTTTGGCTTCCTTATGGTGTTCAGATTCTCAAACAGGTTTTTCAGGAATACCTCACATAAATCAATTTTCATGCCTTTCTTTACAATCTTATAAGCTAAGTCTACTGCTGCACAGGGTACACTATTTTCCCTTGCTGATTGGAAGAAACAATAACCTATTACTCTAATGGCAAACTTTAGCTCTGCATCAGGGACATTGTTCAATTTCAGTCCTCTGCAATCTGATTCTACTATGGTTAAACTGATCAATTCCTTATGTGATATCATTTTCTGAGCTCGAGCATGATCATAAATAAGGTAACCAGTGATCAAATGAATGATTTCCTTGGTGATCTTAAACGGTTGCTCTTCTAGCCACATGAAGTCATCATGAACTCTGCTCAGAATAAAATTAACCCACTGGGGTTTGAAGACACGGGGATAGGTTAGGGCTTTAGTCAATCCCTTGATCTTAATGTGCTCATACTTGCTATCCATTTTACCATCGATGCACAATTCATCATATGTGTCTTTGATTTCAACATGACATAGTTCTTCAACTTGACATTTAGTGAAGAATCTCACATCCTCGACTAATAAAACTCTATCTGGAATGAGTGAAAATGTGGTTTTGTCATCCGGTTCAGATGCAATTTTGGGAGTTAAAGAGTATTTCAGTGAGGGCTTTTTGATGTTCTCAACAACAATGGGATTTTGGATCTTAGGTGCCATTGCAGATTTTAGATAAGAATTAACACAAGATCCTTAGGGTTTCAAGATTTTCAAATGGCAGACGCTTCACACTTAGCAGATAATAACAACTTGATATGATCGGTAAACCAGCTTAACAATGCGTTGAGATTGATGTAAATACCTTTGAAATTCGCTCGGGAGGTGGTTTGATTGCCTTTGATTCACTTTGCTTTGCACTCTTGAAAACTTGGTGAGTGAAAAATGACCACATAAATGCTTTAAGTATATAATATACCTTATCGGGCTCTGTGCAAGTTAGGTCAAAAAACATCAAATGCACTCGGTTCCACTAAACTTTCTTTCCTTTTTGCACTTTAACCGAGTAACCAAATTTTCTTCATTTACCGACTTGATAGGCATTCTATATTTTCTCCAAAAGACTGATAGAATTTCAAACTTTCTAATGCATCTTTAACTATGCAGATTTTGAATTAAGTGCATGATAAAATAGGAACTGTTAAGATTTAATCTTTGAGAGAATGCAGTCCCTTCATACCTTTACCAATTAATTTGGAATAGGTGCACCTAACTCAGTAGGTAAGGTGTTTTCTTCATTTAACAAAATTTCCTTCTTTTTCCAAATCATCTGTAATTTGCCTTTTATTTCTTCAGTGTCTCCTCTAGGTTGATCTCTGCAATCTCTAGCCATGTGTCCAATTTTGTGACAATGAAAACATGCCATACCAGGATTTCTCCATGATCTTCGGTTGTTCATTCCAAACCTTATAAAGTAGTTGGCACTTATATGTCCATATCTTCCACAACATTCACACCATATCCTTGTATTGTAATCCCATGGTACTGTAGAATACTGTCGGTAAGGATCTATGTGAGTTTGGTAACCTCTAGTATTTGCTTGGTGTGCAGACCACATATAGTTCTTTTGCTTAAGCCAACACTTCTCGGTACTATGTCCATATCTATTGCAATTTTTACAAAACCCTTTGAATTCTGCCTTCTAATAATTGTTGACAGACTTTGTCCTACATTAGTTAAATGTTTGACCATATTTATTGCAATTGTAACAATAACCATTAGACTTAGTGACATTCGGTTGCTTACCTTTTCTGATTTGGCACATGTTAGCAGTATGACCTTGATTTCCACAGTAGTTGTAAATAGGCTTCTTTCCTTTGATGTGCTTCTTGTTTCCAGCTTGCTTTGATGATTCTCCTCTCTCAGTTGTATGAATTTCCTTCTCAGTAGAGTCTTTTCATTTGTAACCGAGTCCTGCTTCTTTGTTTGGTCTTCTTGTATTCAGTTGCTCATCCAACATCTTTGATGCTTCATAGCTCTTCTTCAGTGTTTCCTTGGATTTCTTTTCTGTTTCAAGTTCATGGGTCAACCTTGATACTTCAAGTTTCAATGCTTGATTCTCATCATCCTTTAGATTTGCTTCATGATGTGCATAACCTAGTTGATCTGATAGATTTTGTTGAATCCCAGTCAACCTTATGTTTTCATCATTATTTTCAGATACTAATGCTTCAAGTTGTTATTTCTCTCTTTCTAGATCTCTTACTTTATCCTCAACTATCTTCAATGCATCAAGATTTTCAGTCATCTATGTGCTAAAATGTTCATGTTCTCTTTTCATTTCTTTTAGTTGATCAGTCAGTGCTTTGTTCTTTTCTTTCAATACTCCAATCATTTCTTCAGTTTCTTTATATATATTGTTCTCAAATGATGTTTCAATTTGTTCCACTAACTCTTGAGAATCCTGCAAATCATCAGATAATCTTCTTCTCACATTTAATGATTTTTGCATTTGTCTTTGCATGACTGCAATCACTTGATTAGCATGGTCCAACTCTTCTTGTAGATACACAATTCTCTGAGATTGTTTATAGCCTTCCATTGATAAGATCTTTCTCTTTAGGCTATTAAACCCTTTCCCAAGACTCAAGCTCTGATACCAATTGTTAGGCCCAATATGGAAAGCTAATGTACTGAGAGGGGAGGGGTGAATCAGTACTTCAAATATTTTTATCAACAATAACTTTACTATTATGCATAAACCACTAAACTGATGTAACATAACATAAAGCTAAAACAAATAGATAACAACCATACATGATTCACTCCATAACACATATATTTTGGTTACGCAGAAACTCTTGGTTAGAGAGAAAAATTATGGTGGGGATGGCACCCACAACTTCACTACTACAATAATAAAGAGTGCTTGGTTAGAGCTACATGTTCAACTATTTATGATAGCTTACCCTATTAGGAGTATCAAGATATGTTAGATCTACCTTGCTAAAGGATTTTACAACACTTAAAATAAATGTTGCACCTGGTTAGAGGCTTTACAATTTATAGACTTAGTTAGAGTCTTTTACCCTGTTAAAGGTTTCTCTTACAACTTCAAAATATTTCAATAAAATCTTTACAAATATCTGCAACTTTACATCTAGAATGTTATAGCAGATTCTATGTGCTCAAAATAAGATTACCTTGCTTATAGCATACCTCGGTAACCCATAGAATAACTCGATAAACCCTTTTTTTTACTCTGTTCTTTGACTGTTCTCTGAAATTCTTCTCAGTGACCTCTGTGTCTCTGTAATAGTCGTAACACTTAGTTCTTTCTTATGTATCACACATGTCTTGCTTCATACACCTCTGTATATCTCTGTCTATCACACATGTCTTGCTTCATACACCTCTGTATAAATAGATCTCTTATGTCGGTGATCTGATTCATTGCTTCAATCTTACAAACATGATTTATCAAATGAATAAGCATACAAAATATTTCATTGGTGAGATGACCTCAAAATCATACACAATCTTTAAGTGCAGTTTCCAATGCGATAACGGTTCTATGTTCCTTGATCTTGTAACACGTTTTCCCATACATGTGTCTAGATTCAATGAATCTAGTAACATGTTTCACTCGGTGTATATCAACTCAGTGTATCACTATTATTGCTCGGTAGACATGGAATGATATTCAGTAGACAACTTGGTGCATACTGGGCTCTGTGACTACTTTCTTCTATAATCGACTGTCCTATGCATATCGACTGAATGTTTCGGTAGTAGTAACCAACTAGAGTATATAGAATGACTTTGGATATAAAACTAATGGAAACTTGAGAAGTAGTAACACCAACACCGACAACGACAGACTCTACACCAGCACACAGAACACCAACAATTGAAGGAAGTATACCGGCACCTAGGCCGACAAGAATTTTGTTTATAATATATTTTGTATTTAATTATAAAATCATTGTAAGCCGACTTGGAAAATTGTAAAATGACTCATATATGTATGAGATCATTATTGAAAATTTTGTAAGGAAGTAGATAGGTAAAATAAGGCAGACCTAATATGTGAATTATAGGTTAAGGGTTTTTGTATGAAGCAGAGCTAAAACTGATACTGGATCTGGCATAGTAGATGCTAATTTGAAGCAACACAAGACATTGGATTTGTATAATCCATTTTGTAAGTCAGTGAGACTTCCCATTTTGTAATTGAGTAGTGAGCTCTAGGCACTTGGCCTTCCTGCATGTGCAGGCCCCTATTGTAAGATTAATATTCATTTATTGGCCAGTAAGCGAATATTATGGGTCACAAATCCCATCGAGGTTTTTCCCACACCGAATTTCCTTGTTAAACTACTGTGTTATGGTGTGTTTTCTTGTGGTTGTTGTTATTCTTGTTTACTACACTATTTTTGTTTACCGATATACTGTATTGATATGTTTTACATGTTTTAAATCAAGTAAATTCTATAACCGGTTAGATACTGATTCACCCCCCCCCCCCCCCCTCTCAGTATCTTTTGAAATTCTAACATCATCGATTCATTCTTCCATAATATTTTTCCTCCCATCTATGAGGACTTAGCACATTAATCCAATCAATCAATCTCCCAATCCAAGGTCAACACTTTGTAAAGTTTGACTTGAGCTTTTGTCATTTGTCAAATCTTCAATTAGCATTATGCTTGACAAAAAATCTATCTCAACTATATTGTTCAATTGATCTTTAATCATTTGGGTTGATCAAAACCCTAATCTCTTGTCTTGTTTTTTCTTAGGAACAAAGTATATCCTAAGTGGAAGAAGGCTTGATCAAATCCTAATCCAAGGTCTGAGTTTAGCCTAGCTTGGTTGTTACCTCACTTTTGTGGCCGTGTCATTGACCCCTACACGTCACCTATGTCCAAATCCAAGGACTTAGATATTATCCAAATCAATCTCTTCCTAATCCAAGGACCATCCAAAAATATCAAATCAATCTTAAATCAAATCCTAAGTTACTAATTCTTAATCATCACTTTTCATCTCACATCTCATCATTGTCTCTTGATCACTTTGATACATATCATCTCAATTTTCTTTCCATCTTTGTCATCTTGAGGTTACCCTTTCATGGTATCCACACATTCACAAAATAAAAATATGGCTTCCCAAAGAGCTGAACTTCTTGATCTCAATCTTCATCAAAGACCTTCTCCAACCTAAATCCAAAATCCAAACACCAGAGTTTGGTATGAGCAAATGCTCATGGAGGTTCAAGGATCACCCTATCAATCATATGCATCCAAATCATGCATGCCTCAATGTTTCCCAAATTCCACATATTCATATCTCCCACCCCAACCCACTAACCAAATCAATCCCAATTCTTCTCACATCTCTTATCCTTCCCCTACCTTTGACAAGGGAAATCCATCTTATTCCCCGTCTGTTCCTTCATATTATCCCTCATCCACATACCCCTTTGATATAATATGTATACATCCATCTTCCCCCCATCCACATCCTAGTCCCCATATTTTTACAACATCTCCATCATATCCACTCACCATCCAAATCATGTACACCATACTTCTCCTAGCCTTAATCCTAGTTCCCCACTACATAATCCCAATCTTCCATCTAAACCCAAACATTCACATAATCCTAATCCCTCAAAATCCACATGATCCCCATTCTCCAAGTCCTTTCTCCATATTTTTATCCAAGAAATACTAGAAATGGAGAATAAATTCCCACCTCAAACCAAAGTGGCCCTATCTCCCAAAGTCTTACATCCACCTCCATCCTCTCCCCACCAACAAGAACCTCAATCTTTTAAGCTTCATGATACTTCCATCCCTCTGTCTACTCAAGTTGAAGCTTCCATATCCTCCTCCATCACACCATCCCCATAACCCCCAACATGTCAAGAGCTTGTGTCCAAAGCATGCTAGTATAGATTCCTCTCCATCTCAATATCAAATCATCCCTCCATCTCATGATGCCACTCCATCTCAAAATCCAAGTCTACCCTCTACTCCATTCAATGCTTCCCTCCCAAGTCAAGATCCAATTATCCCCTCTACTCCATCTCATGATCTCCTTCCATCTCAAAATCTATGTATCCCCTCTACTTCATTGCATGATCCCCTTCCATCACAAGATTAAATCATCCTTCCACTCCACCAAATGATATGATCCCAAGTGAAGATCAAAATATTCCTTTATTTTTATGTCATGATACCAACCCATCTCATCATCCTAATATTCCTCCTAATCTGACACATTATCCTAATCCTCTGCATGATCCAAATCCTCCACAAGCTATCATCATCCCTATCCATGATATCCATGAATCTCATACGCATCAACTTGGGTCTTCCACCTTCATCCACTCTGGTTTCCTGCAAGAGCTTATAATTCCTTTCACCTCCTATCCCCCTCAAAATGGACTCATAGATCTTGTTTCCAAAATTATAAGTATCCTATTGGAAAAATAATTTATGAAAGAATGATTTATCAAGGCAAAAGGTTAGGCCTCCATAAACAAGGAATATTGAAACCCATTCAAGTCAATGAAAATACAAGTTCATATGGCCTTGTCTACAAAGCTCATGCTGAAGATGTTGGTATTGATAATATGATGAAACCATAAGGATCCAAACAACTACTGAGAGGGGGGGGGGGGTGAATTAGTAGACAGAAAATAAACTAAACTTTCACCAAACTTAATTCCAACTCAGAAACAACTTGCTAAACTAACTGGTTTAGACACTGTATCAAAAACTACAACTGCACTGTCAAACTTTACTGGTCAATCAAAACATCAATTATACAATGTAAAAGATCTGAAACATAAATAACATTTTACCAAAACATTAAAATAATTCACTAATATTAGTAATAGCTCATTTCAGATCATTTATGGTCATCTAAACATATCAATCATTTATATCAACCAAATCAAAACACATCCACAAAATCATTCACCACTTGACACAATAATTTTTTACGTGGAAACCCAAATGGGAAAAACCATGGTAGGGATGAATACCTAGAAGTATTTTGAACTCTTCTCAAGTCTGCCCTATTAGGAGCCAAGCATTGTTAGAATCTTATACAACTATGTCATGTTAAGAATGGATCCAGTTAAGGACCACCCAGTTAAGGGATTGACTACAATACCTTGTTAAAGGCAATACCCTGTTAGAGGTAACCTTGGTGGAGGATTTCAAATCCAAGCTAATGGATCACCTTGTTAGAGGATTTCAACAACACCAAGCTTGTTAAAGCTTACCCGATTAGGGGATTCAACTATTGTAATGGTTGGAGAACAACAGGTTCTTTGTTGATCTGGAAATATCACTTCCTTGCTTAATCGAATCTTTTTCTGCTCCTATTTACCTTCGCAACATTCTGTAGACACTCCTTCTGGTTCGGCAACAATCACTTTTCCACACTTAACCAAATTTGCCAACACAATATTGAAACAAATCATCGACCTTATAAGAAAATACAATAGGTCGGTAATGCAACACAAAACCTACAAATCTCATAGAGATTACAAACATATCAGTTCAATCATAACCATTGGATTACATAGCAATCAACTACACATTGTTCTAGACAACTTCAACTGCTCCTGGATCACCGCATATTGGATCTTGTAGCTCATCACACATTTTTTACTTCATGCTATGTATTTTCTCATTCCCAAGATAAATAGTTATTTTCACGTGCCAAATCCATTTTGAAACTCATCTTGTGCATCATACTTACATGGAATCTTCATCTCCGATCATCATTCAGTCATAGATCATCACAATTTATTCTCCAAGCTCCATCGATTAGGGTTCTGCTTATCAACTGGTTAGGGTTACCGGTTGATCTCCCTTCTTCAATAATAATACTAATACCAGTTGTCTTCATTTCTTTACTACCAGTTGCAATACAACTTTGTTACCAGTTACTATTGACATCAATGACAACACTATATTTCAACAATGTAATCTTTATGCAATGCCAACAATCTCCCCCTTTGGCATTGATGGCAATACAAATATCAATACCCTTTGATTGTGATAATTGAGAGTAAAGCATATACATAGGTATAGGAATCCTAGTTTATATTTTTCCCTTATACTCTCCTTCAACTGTATTTGCATGTCTTCAGCTGGTAACTAGCTATCAATCATATACTAGAGTTCTTCTCCTCCTTTGACAATATTGCCAAAGTGAAGGTTAACCATTCCATGCTTCACCAATCTGCAACTAGCTACTCCCCCTATGGAGTAGCTCCACTCTACACCAAGCCTACTTCAATATTTTCAATAGGCTATGGGATTGATGGCTTCCCCTCTACTTAATTGACTTCATGTAGGGGTACAACCCCTAACGTACCTCTAAGATACTCAAATGTAGCCTTAGGTATAGGTTTAGTAAATATATCTGCAAGCTATTCTTTAGTAATCACATGCTCCAATGACACATCTTTACTTTAGACTTTCTCTCTCAGGAAATGGTACTTCATCTCAATTTATTTTTCCCTAGAATGTAATATAAGGTTCTTAGAAATGTTTATAGCAGTTGTGTTATCATAGAAAATCCTTACTGGTTTTGATATATTCAACTTGAAACCTTCCAAAATGTGTTTCATCCAAATTGCCTAGGTACAATTCATATATGTTGCAACATATTCAGTTTCTACTGTAGATTGAGATATACAACTTTGTTTCTTGCTGCTCCAAAACACTAGTCTACCTCCAAGAAAAAATGATCCTCTGATTGTACTCTTCATATCATCAAAATTGCATGCCCAGTCTGCATCCATATACTTTTAAATCAAATTCTCTTACATATGGATACCATAATCCATAATCAATTGTGCCTTTTAGATATCTGAAAATTATTTTGGTTGCAACTATGTGTATCTCCTTGAGGCTTTTCTGAAATCTAGCAACCAATCCTACTGCATGAGCAATGTCTGGTCTATTGTGGATAACATAATGTAGTTTACCTATCATGGAGCTATACTCCTTTTCATCAACTGATGCAAAATCATATTCCTTAGATAATTTATAGCCTATAACCATTGGTGTTCCAACTGGTTTACAATCTCCCATTCAAAAAGTCTTCAACACTTCTTTCACATGTTTGGACTATGTGATGAAAATACCTTCCTTCATTTGTTAGATTTGCAAGCCTATGAAATTTTTTATCTCACCTACTAGTGACATCTTAAACTCATTCTTCATTTCATTAGCAAAGTCATGACACATATCATCATTTCCTCCAAAAATGATATCATCAAAAAATACATCACTTAGCAATATCTTGTCTCCTTTTGTCTTGAGATATATATTATTGTCTTCACTAGTTCTTTGAAAACCTATCTTCACCAAGTGAGAGTGCAACCTTTTATATGGGCTTTCTTCAGTCCATATAATGCCTTATGTAATTTGCACACAATGTCCTTTTCTACAGTTAAAGTATAACCATCTGGTTGTTCAATGTAGACTTCCTCTTCCAATATTCCATTTAGAAATGCTGACTTCACATCCATCTGATATACTTTGAATCCTTAGTATGCTACAAATGCAAGTAGAGTTCTTACTCCTTCCAATCTTGCAACTGGTGCAAATGTCTCACCATAGTCTTCACCTTCTTCTTGTGTATATCCTTTGCATACTAGCCTGGCTTTATTTCTAACCACTACTCCATCTTCATTCAGTTTACTTCTGAATACCCATTTTGTACCTATTTTGGTCTAGGTACTAGTGACCAAGTATTGTTCTTCTCTATCTAGTCAATTTCTTCTTCCATTTCCTTGATCTAGTTTTCATCTCCAAAGGCTTCTTTTGTAGTTCTAGGCTCAATGGTGGAAATCATACAAGAGTTCTTTCTAAGCCTTGTTCTTGTTAGCACACCTACATTCCTATCTCCAAAAATCTGATCGGGGCTATGATTGAGTCTAACATTCCTTGGAATAACATGATCTTGATTTCCGGGTTCTTCTTCTTCTTCTTTTTCTTCATCTTCTACTGGACCTTCCTATTTTGGTTGAACCGAGGCTTCTCTATTCTGTTCTCCAACTTCTTGCTTCACCGGTTCTAGTTCCAAAAATAGTGTGTAAGGTTCTTCTTCTTCTTTCTCTTTACTGGTTTCTCCTGATTTCTTAGGAAACTCATCAACTCAAACATGTACACTTTCAATGATTTTCTTAGTCTGGTTGTTGTAACACTTGTAAGCTTTTATCTTGGTGGAGTAACCAAGAAATATGCCTTCATCACTCTTGGCATCAAACTTACCAATATAATCACATATTTTGATAAAACATCTGCTACCAAAGATCTTAAAGTAACTAACATTAGGTGATCTACCATACAAGTACTCATAGGGAGTTTTGTCCTTACCTCTTTTAACTAGTATCTGGTTCATTGTATAAATAGTTGTACTGATAGCTTCTCTCCAAAATGTCTTAGCTACACCTCCTTGAATTAGCATACTCCTAGCAGATTCAACTACTAACTGATTGTTCCTTTCTGCAATACCATTCTGCTATGGTGTCCTAGGTGCAGAAAGTTGCCTCTTAATTATATTGTCTTCATAGTATCTAGTGAATTCCTCTGAAGTAAATTCACTACCTTGATTAGTTCTTAAGCACTTAATATTCTTTCCACTTTCATTTTTTAGCTAAGGCTCATAATTCCTTAAACTTGCCAAATGCCTCTACCTTGTCTTTCAAGAATGTGACCCACATCATCCTTAAGTAGTCATCGGTAAATATCATGAAATATCTATCACCTTGAATACTCCTAGTCCTTGTTAGTCCACAAAGGTTGGTATGAACCAAATCTATCAAATATTCTGCTAAGAAATATTTTCTCTTGAAGGTTGAGGATGTCATTTTCTCTAATTGACATTCCTTGCACAAAGCATTCACCGGTTTGTCCAACTGTGGAAAACCTCTTACTGATTTGGACTTATGAACTCTTACAATGTTATCAAAATTTACATGACAGAATCTCCAATACCAAAGTCAACTATCTTCTACTTTTGCAATTAAACAACTATTGACTTTAGAGTTTAAATGAAACAAGTTACCTCTAGTCTGTTTTCCAATTCCAATCAATTCACCTTTGCTTCCATAAATCTTGTAGGCTCCATTCTTGAATTCCAGTGGGTAACCTGTGTCATTGAGTTGAGTAACACTCAAAAGATTGTGTTTCAATCCTTCAACCTAGTAGACATCGTCTACACTTCTTTTACCATTTAGAGAGATGGATCCCTTTCCTTTCACCATGCAGGGTGATTCATTTCCAAATCTCACAACACCTCCATCAAATTCCCTCAAGGTAAGAAACTTACTCTGGTCCCCGGTCATGTGGTATGAGCAACCATTGTCTATAATCCAGTCCTTTGAACTATCCATGCGAGAGACCAATGCCTTCTGATATGATATCTCTTCTTTAATAGCAACAAAGATAATTTCCTCATTTTTATTTTCCTCGTATTCTTCATCTGTAATTCCTCCATCCATTCCAATGAGACAATCTCTTTTACCTTTGCATTTATACTTCCTATACTTCTCATGTTTTTGCTCATTATCTCCATTTGGATAGTTAGCAGCAATATGTCCAATCTGGTTACATGCAAAACACTTCAAAGGTAATTTACCTTTGTACTTATTGATACCTCTGGGTAACCACTTGGCCAACAATACTTCAAGCTCAATCAAATGGTCTTTATCATCAACCTCTTTGTTGGATCTAGATTCATGACTGCAGCTCAGTTCTATACTTTTCCTTACTGGTGGGTTTGAAACTGAGGCTCTGAATGCAAATTCTAGTCTCTGAACACTTCCATCAAAACCATTTAATTCAAATCTAGTCAATTTACCAATGATAAAGTCAAGAGTTACCTTTGTCTTATCAATAGATCTGAGTTCCTGAATGGCTGTAACTCAGATAGTGTAGACTGATAGAAGGGTTCTAAACACCTTGCTAACTATTGTGGCATCCTCCACTATACCTCGAGCACTTTTGATTTCTCTGACTATCTCCTTGATCCTCTGGCCATATTGTTGAATGTTTTCTCCTTCATCCATCCACATATCATCAAATTTTCTTCTCAGAACATGCTTATCACCGCTATAGATATCTTCTAGTTTCTTCTATACTTTATATGTAGTCTCCAATCCATGAACATCAATATGCTCTGAATTAGACAAGGAACTGATGATGGCCTCCAATGCTTGATTGTTCTCCTATTTCTCCTTCTTTTGATCATTTGTCAGAATCCCACTAGGGAAGTTATATTTAATAATATGTTCCCAATATTGACTTCCTAAGCTCTTGATATAGATCTTCATCCTATCACTCCAGATTCTATAGTTTTCCCTATTGAAATTTAGACCTTCTTTCTTCATCACGTTCTCCTAGATCTTTTCCTCAAGATATTAGGATTAAACACAAGAGGACCTGAAATGCTCTGATACCAATTGATAATATGATGAAACTATAAGGATCTAGTCAACTACTGAGGGGGGGTGAATCGGTAGATAGAAAATAAACTAAACTTTCACTAAACTTAATTTCAACTCAGAAACAACTTGCTAAACTAACCAGTTTAAACACTATATCAAAAACTGCAACTACAATGCCAAACTTTACCGGTTGATCAAAACATCAATGATACAATATAACAGATCTAAAACTCAAATACCATTTAACCAAGACATTAAACCACTTCACTAATATCACTAATGGCTCATTTCAGATCATTTCTGGTCATCTAAACATATCAATCATCCATATCAACCAAATCAAAACACATCCACAAAATCATTCACCACTTGATACAATTATTTTTCATGTGGAAACCCAAATGGGAAAAACCACGATGGGGATGAATAACCACAAGTATTTTGAGCTCTTCTAAAGTTCACCTTGTTAGTAGCCAAGCCTTGTTAGATGCATATACAATAATGTCTAGTTAAGAACATATCCGGTTAAGGACCATCCGGTTAAGGGATTGACTACAATACCCTATTAAAGGCAATACCCTATTAGAGGTAACCTCGATAGAGGATTTCAAATCCAAGCTAATGGATCACCTTGTTAGAGGATTTCAATAACACCAAATCTATTAAAACTTACTCGGTTAGGGGATTTAACTATTGTAATGGTTAGAGAACAATAGGTTCTACTCCTATCTGCCTTCACAACATTCAACAGACACTCCTTTTGGTATGACAACAATCACTCTTCCACACTTAACCAAATTTGCTAACACAATATTGAAACAAATCATTGACCTTATAAGAAAATATAATAGGTCACTAACACAACACAAAACCTACAAATCTCATATAGATTACAAACATATCGGTTCAATCATAACCACTGGTTTACATAGAAATCAACTACACACTATTCTAGACAACTTCAACTGCTCCTGGATCACTGCACATTGGATCATGTAGCTCATCATGCATGTTTTGCTTCATGCTATGCATTTTCTCATTTCCAAGATAAATGATTATCTTCAAGCACCAAATCCACTTTGAAACTCATCTCACACATCATTCTTATGTGGAATCTTCATCTTTGATCATCATTTGGTCATAGATCATCACAACCGATTCTCCAAGCTCCATCAGTTAGGGTTATGCTTATCAACTAGTTAGGGTTATTGGTTGATCTCTCTACTTCAATAATAATACCAATACCAGTTGCCTTCACTGCTTTACTATGAGTTGCAATACAACTTCATTACCAATTACTATTGACATCAATGATAACACTATACTTCATCAATGCAATCATCATGCAATGCCAATAGGTATATCTCTCATCCCTCCTACATCCAAAAATCCCTTTTTTTATTAATTAAAATCACACCATCCTTCATATTCCAAACCCATTTTGGGTCCTTATGTTGCAAAGCTAAACCCTTCATCCCTTCCATCCACAACTCCATCACATCAAATTATCCCTAAGAAAGACCAGCAAAAGTACACATCCTTGAATTCCTTCCAACATTCTCCCTTTGTCATCCCATCCATAAAACCTCCAAGTCATCCATCCTCATGAACCCATACCGTTTCTATTGGAAGAAATTTGGATGCCAAATCTAAAATTAATAAAGATATAAATCCACAAAAATCCAAGGAGCAACATGTCCCATCAAAATGACATGCTCAAGAAAAGAAAAATATGATCTAAAACAAAGAAAAATCCAAAAGGCCACAAAGGCCCAAAAAGAAAAAATCAAAAACTATGTTGATTCCCAAACTACTCATAGAAGAAATGCATCTCAAAGATAAATCTAAATTGGTATCTAAACTTTCTAATCCAAAAGATCCATCCACTCATAAGTCCTCCAATCCTCCATCTAACAATAGTCCATTTTTAAAATCCATTTTGGGCCCTTACATCTCAAAATCCACTATCTTAAGTTCATCATCCCCTTCATTTATTTTGTATCCTCATGTCCTGAAATCTATATTTTATCCTCCATATAATTTAAAATTCTTTCCTTCCCAACTCTACCGCCCTTCAAGGTGTGTGCCAATGTTGATCTTCCCAACATCCCCATCCATTATCCAATATCCATTTTCCAAAATCCCATCTCTTTAATTCAAGCTTTTGCATAAATCCTTATTCCCTTCCATCTTCTATCCATTCCATTTCCCCATCTATTTTGTTTTGTAATTGATGTCAACACTATCTATTATGATTGGTTATCGAAAGATAGATTTTGGTTACCGGTAGAAGAACTAGTGTTACCAGTAGAAGGGACTATTAGTTGGATACTACTGACATGTTTGGATCAATGGAATATGTTTGTTTTGATGTTTCTGGAGTATGTTTTGGTTAGTTGGTATTTACTTGATGGTCAGATGCTATCATACACTCTAGTAATCCTATACCGGTAAGGGTTTAAGGATTTACCGATAGAGCTTTTCCTAAGAATCTTTGACAGGATGCATAAGTGGTGTTGGTGAGACTTCTAGATGGAATTTAGGATGTAGAAGGTGATCTTTATTCATGCCTTGACTGATTGGAGACATCACTTTGGCGTGGTAAATCTATTTGGGTCCAAGTTATGGATCAGTATCATGTTACATCTTCTCTACATGTTACTAGGATGATTTATGGATTGGTTAATGTTGTTTTGGTCTAAAGCCTACACGGTATATCATTGTAATGTGGATGTATGTAATGATCTTATTGTAATCTATTTTAGGTGGCCAACCTAATTGGTTTAGGCCTTATGTTTTGTATAAATTGATTTAAGATCTCATTGTAGATCGTGACTATGGTGGTAATGGTCATGGAATGAAATATCATATGTGAAGGAGATTTGGTTGATCATAGGTGATCGAATTGGGTTTATGTAAGAGGTCAAAGGCCTCTGGTATTGAGCTTAACCAGGATTGTAATCAGGCATGGTAGATGCTATTATTTCCAGTTCATTCTTCTAGATTGTTGTCCAATTATATTGAGGTGGTTATAACCTCTCTGTAGTCAGTGAGACTCCTTTGTAATGAGTAGTATGCTCTAGGTAGTGTGCCTCCCTACATGTGTAGGCCCCTTATTATATCACATACTTTCTGCAGAAGTATCATCTGACTGTGGGCGGGCTTCCCACCACGGTTTTTCCCTTTACTAGTTTTTCCACATACAAATCATGGTGTTATGTGGTATGGTTACATTGTGTTGATTCTCTATTTCATTCTTAAGTTTTATTGCTTACCAATATTTGTTTCAACTATTCTGATATTTAATGTTTATGTGCTCCGATTAAAGGTTATAAAGTGGTTTGATTAATATAATCTATTGACAACTAATTCACCCACCCCACCTCTTAGTTTTCCACCGATTATTTTAACAAAGACATGTTAGATGAGTTTCCATCTGAATCTTCCATACTATGTAATTTGTTCCATCAAGCCTCAAAAAACCCATTTGAAAGATAGCTCCAGAAGAACTGGATGAACTTGAACTATTAGTCACCATAGGATCTTCCTAAAATGATTAAGCTTTCTACAAAGAGGACCAAAGATCTGATACCAATTGTTAGATAGTTCAAATAACTAGAAGACAACTGAGAGGGGGGGTGAATTAGTTGTCACAGATTACTAGAACCATTATCAATTTGAAATTTAATACCAGGACCCAAAACATTAATACCAGAATAGTAGATAAACCAATTAAGAATAAACAATAATTATAGAATAAAAGCCATCCACATAACACCAAGATTTGTACGTGGAAAACCCGATAAAGGGAAAAACCACGGTGGGAAGCCTGCCCATAGTTAGATAATACTTTTGCAGTAAGTATATGAATTAAAATTGAGGGGCCTGCACTTGTAGGAAGGCCAACAACCTAGAGCGCACTTCTCATCACAAAAGGAGTCTCACTGACTACATAGAAATCCAAACTAAAATTCGGGGAAGTGTTGAACTGCAAAGGATAGCATCTCCTATGCCTGAGTACAACTCTAGTTAAGTTCAATATCGGAGGACTTAATCCTCTTACATAAACCCAATTCAATCTCCAATGGTTGACCAACTCTTCTGCTTGAATGATATTACATTATTCGCACATTATATTCCTTGACCATGACCTCTAATAAAGACCATGATGATCTACAATGAGATCTTACATCTATTTATACAAACCCTCAACCATAAACAATCAGGTCGACCACCAAACAATAAACTAATTCATAATTACAAACCATGTCAGCCAAAGGTCAAACAAATAATATCAACACATAAGACATCCTAGAAATATATCAATAGGTCCTATCCATACATTACTTTAAAGTCAGTCCATAACCTAGATCAATCGGGACCCATTATAGGTCCATACACTTTAGCAATGATCTCCATCCGCTAAGTCTTGAACATGATCACCAACAACATCCTAAAACTCCATCAGAAGCTACGCCAACACCACTTATGCAATGTTGGCCATTTGGTGGAATTGATTATGTGTTGCATTGATGTTTTGTCATTTATGTCAGCACTAGCTGTTTGGATGCTTTACTGACACCCTTCTGGTCCCGATAGGATGAGTGTTGTTTGGTTAACTTGGATCCAGTATGATCCGACTAGCTCTGGTATAATTTGATGATGGAATTGGCTTGTTCATGATACTTATACTCATATTTGGTCAGTTGGTTTTGGTCTGGACATTGGATACTATCGTGCTTGCTTAGATGATTGGTTTATGGTTCTCGTGAGGGTTTTAGCAGAATATATTTTAAAGGAGATCTTTGATGAATTGCATAAGTGGTGTTGGTGCAACTTTTGATGGAGTTTCAGGATGTTGTTGGTGATCATGTTTGAGACTTGGCATTTGGAGATCATTGCTAAAGTGTGTGGACCTATACTTGGTCCCAGTTGATCTAGGTTATGGACAAAATTTAATGTAACCTATGGATAGGACCTATTCATGTATTTTCGGGATGTCTTATGTGTTGATATTATTTGTTTGTTTGGTCTAAAGCCAACATGGTTTGTAATTATGTAATCGGTTTATTGTCTGGTGGCCGACCTGATTGTTTATGGTCGAGGGTTTGTATAAATAGATGTAAGATTTCATTGTAGATCATAATAGTTAATGTAAGAGGTCACGCTCAAGGAATTTAATGTGTGAATAATGTAATATCATTCAAGAAGAGGAGTTGTTCGATCATTGGAGATCGAATTGGGTTTATGTAAGAGGATTTAGTTCTCTTCTATTGATCTTAATTGGAGCTGTACTCGGGCATAAGAGATGCTATCTTTTGTAGTTCAACACTTCTCTGGATTGTAGTTTGGATTTATATGTAGTCACTGAGGCTCCATTTGTGATGAGTAGTGTGCTCTAGGTTGTTGGCCTTCTTACAAATGTAGGCCTCTTCATTATAATTCACATACTTACTGCAGAAGTATTATCTAATTGTGGGTAGGCTTCCCACCATGGTTTTTCCCTTTACCGAGTTTTCCACGTACAAATCTTAGTGTTGTGTGGATAGCTTTTATTCTATGATTATTGTTTATACTTAATTGGATTAATTTCTATTCGATTATTATTGTTTTGGGTTCCGGTATTAAATTTTTGATTGCTAAATGTTCCTATAATCTATGATAACTGATTCACCCCCCTTCTCTCAGTTGTCATCCAGTTATCGGAACTGTCTAACAACTAGTATCAGAGCTTTGGTCCTCTCTGGAAAAAGCTTAACCACTTGAGGAAGATCCTATGGCGACTAATAGTTCAAGTTCATCCACTTCTTCTGGAGATATCTTTCGAAGGGATATTCTGAGGTTTGATGGAAGAAATTACAAAGTATGGAAGATTCAGATGGAAACTCATCTGAGATATCTTGTCAACGAGATTTGGAAGGTCACACAAAATGGTTTCACACCCTTTAATACGAGATCTACCAATCCTCCTCTGGCAAACATGGACAAAGAGCTTGAGAATGATTGAAGAGAAAGAGAAGCCCTCTTGTGTGCACTTTCTGGTCAGCAAATAATGAGATTAATAAACAAATCATCTGGAAAGGCTATATGAGATAAATTGGAGACTCTTAATGAAGGTGACCCTGTAGTGAAGATTGCTAAACTTGATGGTTACCAAGTGAGATATGAAAACCTAAATATGAAAGGATTACTACATTCATAGAAAGAGTAAATGAGATTGTTATGGGAATTCAATGTTGTGGTGGAACTCCGAGCGAAGATGAAATTATTTCTAAAGTCCTGAGAGCACTACCAATGGCTTAAAAAATGAAGGCTACTACTATTAATTAGTTGAGAACAATGGCTAATACATCTGTCAACAGAGATACTTTGGTCGAGAAACTATTAGCTTTTGAGCTTGAGGAATTTGGACCTTTTGGAGTTGTAAAGACTAAACCTTCTTTTCATGCATCTACATCTGCAACCGGTAAGAAAGAATAGAAAGCTTTATATGCAAAGGAGTTAGAAGATATGAAGAGAGAATATGATAAGTTTGAGAAACTTGAAGCACTATTTGCTAGAAGAGTACTGAAAAGACCGGTAGGAAGTAAGTATGAAGGAAAATCACCTTTTAAATGTTTTGCATGTAATAAGATTGGTCATTTTGCATCTAGATGTCCTAAAACAAATTCAATATTTAAAGAAAGAGTTAAAAGATAATTTAAGCCTAACCCTAGATATCAGAACAAGTATAAATACAAGAAAAAAAAAGACAAATCATGCTACATAGCAGATGAGGAAGGCATTACTAATTCAGATGATGAACCGGCAGAAGACTCTACTAGTGGATCTAGCAATGGGAAGGAATGGGTGTTCTTGGATATCAAGGAAGATGATCCGGAACTGGAAGAAAATTTACTTGACGAAAAGGCATTTGCTGCTAAAATTGATGACAAGGATGAATGGGTAATTGACAATGGTTGTTCACATCATGTGACTAGAGATAAAGGGAAGTTTTTGTCTTTGCAAGAATTTGATGATGGACTAGTTAGATTTGGAGATGACAAGGCATGTATGATCAAAGGAAAATGAACTATATCATTGGATGGTAAGAAAAATACTGACAAGGTTTATTATGTTGAAGGTTTGAAGAATAATCTTTTGAGTGTAGGAAAATTGGTAGATAAGGGATTTCAACTACAATTCAAGAATGCAAAATGCAAAATCATTAATAGATCTGGCTTGGAGATTGCAACTGGTACACAGACAAAAGGTAACATATTTCATTTGAACTCTGGTGAGAAGAAATGTTTCATTAAACAGATTGATGAAAGTTGGCTATGGCATAAAAGGTCATGTCATGTGAATTTTGATTTCATTGTGAAGATGAATTCAACTAAGGCAGTTAGGGATATACCTAATATTATTAAGCCCTATAATTTGGTATGTAAAGAATGTCAAATGGCTAAAGTGGAAACTGAGATAGGATTGAAGATTAAATGTTTGAGATCAAATCATGGTGGAGAATTCACATCCGGTGAGTTTAATAACTTTTGTGACAAGCTTGGTATAAGACAATTTTCTGCTCCCCAGACACCTCAGTAGAATGGAGTTGTGGAAAGGAAAAACATAACTATCTTAATGCTGCTAGAACAATGATGATGGAAGATAATCTACCTCATATCTACTAGAGAGAAGCACTGAGTACATCAGTTTATATATTCAATAGAGTACATATCAAAGGGGAAACCGGTAAGACACCTTATGAATTATGGTTTGGCAATACACCTATAGTTAAGTATTTCATAATTTTTGTTAGTAAATATTATATCAGGAGAGATGATACTATTGGGAAATTTGATCCTATATGTGATGAAGGAATATTTATTGGTTTTTCTAATGAAATCAAAGTATATAAATGTTATAACAAGAGATTGCAGAGAATTGTGGAGACTGCTACTATCAAATTAAATGAGCTAAACAAAAGTCAAATCAGAGTTTATGAGAAGGAACCGGAAGTGGAAATGATTATATCTGAACTGGTAGAACTTTTACCAGAACAGAGAGTTGAACGAGTTACTCTGGCAACATCAGAGAATTCTATAGTAACTGAAGCATAGGGAAGAGGAACAGAAAGTCATAAGACTCCTAGGTATGTGAGACTAAATCATTTTGAAGATCGAATCACTGGGGACAAGAGAAATGGCGTGATGACAAGAAGAAGATTGGAAACTAATAAGGTATGTTTAATTTCACAAGTTGAACCAGTATCAGTAATTGAGGTATATAAAGATGAACATTGGTTAAAAGCTATGAAAGAAGAATTAGACCAGATTGAGAAAATTAACACATGGAATTTGGTTCCCCGACCTAAAAATAAAAATGTTATTGGAGCTAAATAGCTTTTTAGGAATAAATTGAATGAGGATGGTCAAGTTATAAGGAATAAGGCTAGATTGGTTTGTAAAGGATATTATCAGAAGGAAGGAATTGATTATGGAGAGAATTTTGTACTTGTAGCTAGGATTGAAGCTCTAAGATTATTTCTTGCCTAGGTTGCTTATAAAAACTACAAGGTTGGTCAGATGGATGTTAAATGTGCATTTTTTAATGGGGATCCTGATGAGGAAGTTTATATTTAGAAACCTGATGGTTTTTCACTATCAAATGATACAGATATGGTTTTTAGGTTAAGGAAAGCTTTATATGGATTGAAACAAGCACCTAGAGCTTGGTATGCAAGGTTGGATAAATATCTTTTGAATCTTGGTTTTACTAAGGGAAGTGTTGATAGTAATTTATATTATAATCACTGATGATGATATACTGATTGTTGAATTATTTGTCGATGATATTTTTTTTGGAGATGAAGATAAGTTATGCATAGAATTTTTAGAGAATATGGAGAAAGAATTTGAGATGTCTATGATTGGTGAGATGAAATTTTTCTTAGGTTCGCAGATTATGCAGACTGAGAAAGGTATTTTAATCTATCAAACTAAATATACAAAGGAATTGTTGAAGAAATTTGGTCTGGGAGATTCTAAACCGGTAAGTACACCTATGGTTACAAGTGAGAAATTGACAAGAAATGATATTTCTGCACTCGTAAATCCTACAAGATACAAATCTATGATTGAAGGTCTTCTTTAATTGACTCAGACTAGGCCGGACATTACGAATGTTGTTTACAATGTTTCAAGATTTTAGAGTGATCCTAGAGAAAATCATGAGATGGCGGTGAAAAGGATTTTTAGATACTTGCAAGGTACATCAGAATATGGCTTATGGTACCCTAAGGATGATAACTTTACTTTATGTGCATATACAGATGTTGATTGGGCTAGAGATGTTGATGACCAGAAAAGTAATTCTGGTGGAGCTTTCTTTCTTGGAAAGAAGTTGGTTTCATGGATCAACAAGAAACAGTCATGTACTTCTTTATCTACTACTAAAGCTGAGTATATTACTGCTACTCCTAATTGTACATGAGTTTTATGGATGAAGCAAATGTTGAAGGATATAAAGATGGATTGTGATGCATTGGTAGTTATTCACTATGATAACTCTATTTCTATTGATATATCAAAGAATTTGGTATTTCATTCTAAGACAAAGCACATATATATCAAGTATAACTTTTTGAAGGAGAAGGTGGAAGCAAATGAAGTTAGACTGGTTTATGTGAACACTAAAGAACAGATTGTTGATATTTTCACTTAAACTTTATCCAAGGAAGCATTTGAGTACCTAAGAGACAAATTGGGAGTTTTCCCCCTCTGGTAGAGACTTGATTGATGTGGTTTGGCATTAGTCTGGCATGTATTATCTGAGATACTATTCATTCCGGTATTGATGTGGGATGCCACTGCTTAGGCGGAGTAGTCAGCTTTGAGATTCAGTGGCTTATGTTTTTGCTTTGATATTTCTGTCAGAATTTTGACATTGATGTCAAAGGGGGATTGATATTAATGTGAAAAAAGTAAAAGTCAAAGGAGGAGAGATATTGATATTTAGAGCTATATGTAGGTGATTGTTGGTTGTCTTCCACAGGGGGAGACTTGTTTGGCATTTCTTGGTACTTAGATGGTTTTCACATCTAGTGTTACCATCAATACCAAAGGGGAAATTTGTTGGCCATTTGCTGGAATTCATTATGTGTTGCATTGATGTTTTTTCATTGATGTCAACACTAGCTATTTGGATGCTTTACTGACACCCTTCTAGTCCCAGTAGGATGAGTGGTTTCTGGTTAACTTGGATCTGGTATGATCTGATAGGATCCAGTATAATCCAGTGATGGAATTGGCTTCTTCATGATACTTATACTCATATTTGGTTAGTTGGTTTTGGTCTAGAGATTGGATGCTATCTTGATTGCTTAGATGATTGGTTTCTGGTTTCGGTGAGGGTTTCACTGAAGATCTTTTAGTGGAGATATTTGATGAACTGTATAAGTTGTGTTGGTGTAGTTTCTAATGGAGTTTCAAGATGTTGTTGGTGATCATGTTCGAGACTTGATGTTTGGAGATCATTACTAAAGCGTGTGGACCTATACTTGGTCTCGGTTGATATAGGTTATGGAACAACTTTAATGTAATATGTGGATAGGACCTATTGAGGTATTTTCATGACATCTTATGTGTTGATATTATTTGTTTGTTTGGTCTAAAGACAACATGGTTTATAATTATGTAATCGGTTTATTGTCTGGTGGCCGACCTGATTGTTTGTGGTCGAGGTTTTGTATAAATAGATGTAAGATCTCATTGTAGATCATCATGGTTAATGTAAGACATTATGGTCAAGCAATGTAATGTGTGAATAATGTAATATCATTCAGGAAGAGGAGTTGGTCGATCATTGGAGATCGAATTGGGTTTATGTAAGAGGATTTAGTCCTCTGGTATTGAGCTTAATCAGAACTGTACTTAGGCATAGGAGATGTTATCTTTTGCAGTTCAACACTTCTCTGGATTGTAGTCTAGATATATATGTAGTCAGTGAGGCTCCTTTTATGATGAGAAGTGTTCTATAGGATGTTGGCCTTCCTACAATTGCAGGCCCCTTCATTGTAATTCACATACTTACTATAGAAGTATTATCTGAATGTGGGTAGGCTTCCCACTATGGTTTTTCCCTTTATTGGGTTTTCCACTTACAAATCTTAGTGTTATGTGGATGGCTTTTATTTTGTGATTATTGTTTATACTTAATTGGATTAATTGCTATTGCGGTTTATTGTTTTGGGTTTCAATATTAAATTTTTAATTGCTTAATGTTCCTATAATCTGTGACAACTGATTCACACCCCCCCCATCTCAATTGTCTTCTGTTTATATGAACTGTCTTGAAGAGGTGAAAACATATTAGAAAGGAAAATAATCAAAACATAATTAAATAAACATAAAAAATGCTAAAATATCATGAAGAGACCATTTCACCTTGCTATTTTACCTTCTCCTTCAGATTGAGCTTGATGAAGTGAAGGCACCCCTTGGTGATGCTCCACTTGATGTGCTCCCTTTGCATGCTTGATGTGGATGGCTCTCCAATGTTGTGCACAAATGAGATGGATCTTGGAAGATGATGGAGATGAGATGATTAAGTGTGGATGTAGGATGATTTTGACATGATAAGGATGCTAAAATGGTTTTTCTAGGCTCAAAAGGACAGCATAAGATTACTAAACTTGGAGATGAAAAATGAAGGGATGGCATACTCAATTTATAGGAAGAGGAGAGGAAAAATGGATGGCTAGGATTTCTTGTGAGCTCACACAAGGCCCAAGAGAGGGTGTGGAGACCAAGAGATATGCCTTAAAGACATTTCTTGTCTCCACACTCCTCAAGGTACATTGGGGAGACTTCCCAAGGTGCCTTGAGAAGAGCAAAGTGCATTGGGAAGACTTCCCAATGTGCCTTAAGAGGAGCAAGGGATGTGACATTCCTTGAAGAATGGGGAGGAGGAATTTAAAATTATCCAAAAAGGGATAATCATGGGGATTGGAGGAATAAGAAGGAATTAAAAATTCCTTGGGAGAGGAGATGCTTAGAGGATTGTGAGATTTTGAAGATCTCACATTCACCTAGGAAAAGAGCATTAAAAGCTAGTGGTTGGATGGAAGGGACAAGGAGTTGACTTTGTGGCTAATGATCATGATTAGCCATTAGAAACTCATTAGGAGGGGGATTAGAGGAAATGTTAGGTGGGATTAGGATTTGTAGGAGGATTTGACTAGGAGAGAGAATGAGTGGAGGGAATTAAAAATTGGAAGAATAAGGTTAAGCGAGTTTAGGGAGTTTCTAGAAGACTTTATTAGATTAATGATAAATTAAGAAGATGGTTTGCAGGAAGCATGTGGGTTAACCAATTAATTGAAATTAATTAGCTAAGAGGGAGATTTGTGAGAATTCAATTTTTAGAAGAATAAAGAAAGGGATTGATTTATTAAATAAATCAGTCACATACTATAGTGACAATATCAATTATATTTAATTAATATTGAGGAGAATTTGAATTAATATAATTAATTAATTAATTATGTGAGGAATTAAAAATAATTAAAAATAATTATTTTTAAGTGTCTACATTTTGCCCCTCTTTGAAGCGAGGTGTGATGACGCGTTGATTCAAAGAATAATCTTGTTGTTTGATGATGATATTGATTTGATTGATAAGATCTAGATTCAATCTGGTTTCAGGAAGGATTCATCCTGTATAAGACAAAGATGATCAAAGCATCTGGTTTCAAGAAGGATTCATCTTGTATAAGACATGATTGATCATAACGTCTGGTTTTAGGAAGGATTCATCTTGTATAAGACATGATTGATCACAAAGTCTAGTTTCAGGAAGGATTCATCTTGTATAAGACATGATTGATAACAACATCTGGTTTCAGGAAGGATTCATTCTGTATAAGACATGATTGATCACAACGTTTGGTTTCAGGAAGGATTCATCCTGTATAAGACATGATTGATCACAATGTCTGGTTTCAGGAAGGGTTCATCCTGTATAAGACATGATCAGAGTGCAATGTCTGGTTTCAGGAAGGATTCACCCTGTATAAGACATAATCAGAATCATAATTAAAGATAATAATTATTTCAAAGCATCTATATTTTGGCAATGTGTAGAAGATAGAGGAAGAAAAGGATGCCCTAGTGTAAAGCATGGGAGGTGTATGCCCCCTCGAGAATTTTTTCAAAAAAAAAGATGAAAAATTCTCAAAAAAAGAGGAAGAAGAATTAGGGTGGAAGGGATAAATGAGGAAGAAATATGAAGCAGTTGTGAAGAATTTGGAAAGAAGAATAGGAGAGGTGAGACCACGGGGGAAGATGGGGGAAATTGAGAACTCCATGGGATTATTGAGTTTAGGATTTGATGGAATGATGATTAGATTTTGTGCACAACAAATGTGGAGAGCCAACGTAGTTTGATGTTGCCCTGAGTGGCTTGCACCACTGATTATAGAAATCAGGATGCCATGAGAAACCCAGGGTGTGGACTGACTCTATAGACAAATGGGAATTTCTTGCACACAACAATGCAAGTGTTAAGAAACACTAATACAAAGTTTAGGGTTCGTGCAAGTAAACCCTTAAACACATTGATACCTCTTGTACATGAGAGGGTAAGTGTTGATAAACACTAGTACCAAGTCGTCGGTTTATACAAGAGGGATCCAAAACATTCCATACTATGAAATATGCCCCAATATGCACCTATCATAACGTACCTAGATATGGAAGAACCCAAGTAGTCATAAATAGTGGCAGTCGTAGGGCAAAAGATGCAAGTCTATATGAAAAAATCTAACAAAATCTAACAAGTCATTTCCTTGTGACCAAATGATACCTCTTTCCAAGAGTAGAACTAAGATGATGGATTAGGTTGCCAAGCAAGGGAAGGAGTCATCCCTAGGGCAAAGTGGGCTTTTGGATTAGGCAAGTGATTCTATGGTTTTGGAGAGTGACTAGTGGATTTTGGGATTGTTTCTCAAGACTTCTTGAAGTTTACAGACAAGCATAGAAGCTCACTTTAATGGGACATTTCTTGTTCATGACTCAGGTGAAGACTCATCATCATACGTGCATTTTATTAGGAGATGGAAGAGAAGGAATGTTGTGAATGGGTGGACTGGATGGCGGGTGAATTTGAATTAACATAATTAATTAATTAATTATGTGAGGAATTAAAAATAATTATTTTTAAGTGTCTACATGTCTAACAATGCAATTCATCAAAGATCTCCACAAAAACCTTTGTCGGTGAAACCCTCCCTGGAACTAGAAACCAAGCTTCTAAGCAAGCAGGATAGCATCTGATCTCCAGACCAAAACCAACTGACCAAATATGAGTATGAGTATCATGAAGAAGCCAATTTCATCACCAAACTATATCGGAGCCTACCGGATCATGTCGGATCCAAGTTAACCAGAAACCACTTAACCCACTAGGGCCGAAAGGGTGTTGGTAAAGCATCCAAAAAACTAGTGTTGGCATCAATGACAAAACATCAATGCAACACAATCACTTCCACCAAATGTCCAACAAGAACATCATCTATTAATTAAATAAATACCATTGTTTATTTAATTAAGATCTTCATCACCCCTTTCCTCCAAATTTGAATTAAAATTTATTCAAAAATCATTTTTAACCTCATCCACTTGCATTCTCCTAACTTTCCTACTTGCCTCATAATCATAATCTTAATCTCCACCTAACCCACTCCACTAATCATGTGCATACACTTAATCCTTGATTAAGTTAAAGTCAACTCCTCCTATCACATCAAGCACATGGGTTTATCTTCTCATGGGCCCTAAAAGGAATTTTTAATTCCTTTTTAATCCACTCCTTCATCCTCAACAATTGATCTTGATCAATTAGTCTCAATCATTCATCATTTTCATCCCGAATCATAATTATCAAACCCTTATCCACTTTTATCTTCTTCCTCTTTCTCATCATCACACAATATTTATCTCTCACCTATTTTTCATTGGAGTGCCATTATGCTACCGAAATATTGAGTGAGAAAACATCCAATATATTATCACTAGACACATCATGGCATCAAGAGGGGGTATTCACAACATTGGGTTTTCTTATTTTAATCTCATTAGTTCTGTTAAAATCTCATTTCTTTTCAAATCACGATGTTGTGTTAATTTGTGTGTTTTGGGTATTTTTCGTTCTTTTTTATGTCCTTTGAACTCTCTTTTTAGCATATACAATAATATCTCCTTTATTTCTCCTAAGTGAATCAAATATAGTTTTGGTGCCAAGAAGTTGATTAAGAGTGAAATTGCCAAAAAAGTATATTAAAGATAGTCTACAAGAATGCTCTCCATTCCTTCACATTTGAAAATATGATCCTTAAATCTTGGATATAATTTCTATGCTTAGTGAACATTTCTCTCTTATCTAATTAAGCCCTAAGTCTTGTATCTCATGTTTTTGGTGATGGCAATATGTTGATAGTGTGTTGACTTGTTAGACATGTTCTGGATAATGCTCTACATTGCTCTACATTGATTTTCCTATTGTTGTGTGTTGGAGAACATGCTTATCATTTTTTTGTAGTGTTCCAATTCAAATTTTAGGTGATGAAATATACTATAAGTATGTTTGTCAATATTTATCTCATCACTATGTCCCCTAGCACTCTACTAATGAACAATTTTGTGGTAATTTTGTTTTTTCCTCCTCATTGTGGCTTGACAATATGGGAGACATGTCTGAGGACTTTGTTGAAGATTTTGTATGTCTTTTTGGTGTTGCATTTTGTCCAATGTTAGTTTTTAGGGTATTTACTAGCTATTTGGTTGACAAGGCTTGTTCTATTATTTGTGGTGTATCTTTGGGGGCCTTCACCACTAGTGGAGAATATGTTGAGTTGTGTTTGGGTCCTAATATTACTAGCGGGGATCCACTTTATGAGAATCAATTTGGAGGAAGTATTTTTGGGCCAACTTGTTATGTTTTAAATGTTTTTCTTACATGATACCCTATTGTTAACCTTGGAGGACATGTGCTAGCATGTGCGATATTTATAACTACAATTAATGATGTGCTAAGTTGCTTTAGGTCCTCTCTATCTCTTGGATAAGATTGATTTCATCACAATTATGTTTTGTGGCTAACTTTTTGGGATCACTTCCTATCCTTTGTTTTGGCCAACCTAATTGATGTTTAAGATGATATACAAAGAATATCAAGTCAATATCAAAGTGATTGGATCAAACCAAAATATGGAAGATGTGAATGTGAAGCAATAATTGTGTGGCAAAAGATAAATTTATTAATAGTTGCTTGAGGTAGTGAGTCAAGAGTAGCTACATTTAGAGGAGATTGTTGGATGCAATGTTGAAATCTTATTCACTATAACTCAAATATTCATGTATCTTGCTCAGAGATAATGAATCTCCCTATAAATTATTTTGTATCTTTCCATGAGTAAGTGATCCTCAATTTAGAATTCCTTCTAAAGTAGTGAGCTTCTTTGGGTAGTGAGCCCTAAAAAAAATTGTAATACTATTTTTATAGATTGAGTTAACTCTCACTATGGTTTTTCCATTCTTAGATTTTCCACATAAATTTGGTGTTCTCTTGTGCATGTACATTCATTTATTATCTTTCTCTAGTAATCAAATGAAGGTTTAAAGTTGAATTTGAATTAAAGTATAAAGTGGTAAGATTTGTTCAAGACTAATTCATCCCCTACTCTTAGTCTTGGGGTGTGTATAACAATTTCTATCAAAGACAAGGTCCTCTATGGAAGATTAACTTCTTAAGGAATGATCTATGATGGCAGAAGATGGAGCTCACAAGGCATCTAAGTTTGATGGCACAAACTTAACCTTTCAAAAATGTAGAATTGAAGGTTACTTGACCTACATAGGGTGTGGAGTATAGAAATCAGTCAAAGATGGTTATACATTTCATCATACTCCTCCAATTGATGTAGATAATATTAGGTTACATGAAAAAAATGGAAAAGCATGTAATTTGATATTGAGTAGCTTAGTGGATTTAGAACTTGTGAAGGTGATGAACTATTACACTACTAAATAAATGTGGGAGAAAGTAAACAAAATTTAGAAAGGATGTGATAAGGTAAGGCAAATACAATTACATAATTTCAAGTGTAAATTGAAGAATTTGAAGATCTATGGGGATGAAAAAATTTCTAGCTTTATGCTCTATGTTGATGATGTGGTAACTAGTATTAGACATCTTGGTTCTTAATTTATAGAAGATTAAGTTGTGAAAAATGTACTCATATATCTTCCTAAATTTTATTTCCCTAAGGCATCTGCTATTGAAGAATGAATTTGGATAAATATGCAATGGATCAACTATATGGTTCTATAACTACCTTTAAGATGATAAATTTTGGTGAAGTTGCTTGTAAAAGATAAGGTGCATTCAATGTCAGTAAGAAGATTGAAGATGATGTTGATCAATGTGAGGGACTTCATGAAATTGAAAAAAAATTATAAGAAGATTAAGAGAGGGACTAAAAAATACAAAGGTAAGTTACATTTCAAATGTTTTAATTGTGGGAGAATCAGTCATTTTTTTTCTAAATGTACTTTAAAATATGATATCAATATAGAAGATAGAAATCCCAAAGAGAAGCCCAAGAGAATATTTCATTCTAAAGAGACTATTTATTCATCTAAGAATGAGGGTTGTGATGATTCAAATGATGAGAAACTATTTATGGCTATGAAAGTTGATGACAAAATGAGTAATGTTGAAAAATATAAGGGATTTGGTACTCTGCATACTAAGAATAGTGAAAAATCAATGACTCCGTGGATTGTCTTCCATGAAAAATATGAAACAAATACTTGGTTAATTGTTAGTGGATGTTCTAATGACATGACTAATGATAAGAGAAAATTAAACAGTCTTGAAAATTTATCAAGTTTGGTGATGAAGAGTCAACAAAAATGTGTGGGAGAGGAACCATAACTATTGATGGAAAACATAAGACAAAGGATGTCCTTTATGTTAAGGGACTAAAATATAATCTTCTTAGTGTTAGTCAAATGTGTAACAAAGGATATAATCTCACATTTGATGATAGAGGTTATGAAATCATAAAAGGTAGCTCAATATATATAATTGTAGAAGGAACAATAACTAATTGAAATGTTTGTCATATGAAGGAAGCTAAAGAATGAAACTATTTTTTGGCACAATCTAGCGAATATTGGCTATGGCACAAGAGTTGGGTCACATTAAATTTGACAACATGGTAAGAATAATCTCTACACATGTGGTAAGAGATATGCCAAAGATCATTAAGCCTAAAAATCCCGTATGTAAGGAATGTCAAATGGGAAAGAAGACAAGGACCAGACTCAAGAACAAGGAGTACTCTACTACAAAACCTCTAGAACTAACACATACTAGCCTATGCAAACCAAATAGGACTCAAGGATTTAATATTGAAAGGTGCACTTTATTTTTCTTATCAATGATTACTCTAGAATGACAAGGGTTACATTTTTAGAGAAAAATAAAAAACCATAGATAAGTTTATATCTTTTAAATTTATGGTAGAGAATGTTATAGATGCTAATGTCAAATGTCTAAGTTCTGATAGAGGAGGTAATTTTACTTCAAATAAATTTTAAAAATATTGTGAAGATCATGGAACTAGGAGACATTTTTATGCTCCTAGGACCCCTCAACATAATAGGATAGCTAAAAGGAAAACTATGACATATCAAGAAATGGCTAGAAAAATGTTCAAAGATGCTAATTTGTCTAATGGATAATGGAAAGAGGAAGTACATATTTTTGTCTACATTCTTAATAGGGTATAGAAAAGGGTCAATGACTCTAAGACCACTTGTGAGCTATGGCATGAAAGACCTTGAACAATCAAGTATCTCAAAAAATTTGGTAGTGAATGTTATATTAGAAGAGATGAAGAAGATCCCGAAAAGTCTAACTCAAGAAGTGATGAATGGATCTCTCTTGGTTACTCTATAAGGACCAAAGAAGATAGAAGCTACAATAAGAAATTGTATAGGATAGTTGTAAGCACAAATATCAAGGTGGATGAAGATTGGAGTCAAAATAAACAAGAACTTGAGGACTTCAAATCAGAAGAACTTGCCTACATTGAAGAAGAGGAAGATGAAGAGAAATAAGGAAAGGAAAAGGAATCAAAGAAGCTCCCTAAAACTCCAACAATGTATGTCTAGAAAAACTATTCAAAAGGTTAAATTATTGATGATAAGAATGAAGGTGTACAAACTAGAAGAAGATTTGCAGAAGAAAGTGAGCAAGTGAACCTTTGTCTTGTTTAAAAGGTGAACCCCAATAATTTTATTGATGATAGAAAGGATGAAGGATGGATGAAAGTAGTAGATAAATAACTCAACTAAATTGAGGAGAATTGGACATGGTAACTAGTCCCTAGACTTGTAGATAAAAAATTCGTCGGAACAAAGTGGGTGCTCTAGAACAAGTTGAATGGGACAAGAAAATTAAAAAAGAACAAGGCAAGGCTAGTTTTCAAAGGATATTCACAAGTGTAAGGTATATATTTTAAAGAAAAATTGGTTTTGATGGCAATATTGGAGGCTATAAAGATGTTTCTTGCCTTTACATCTCATAAGAAATTTAAGGTATATCACATGGATATCAAGTTTGTATTCTTGAATGTTGATATTGAGGAAGAAATTTACAGCACTCTAATGGTTTTTAGTTATCAATAATCCAAACATGGTGTGAGGGCTAAATTTTTTTTGTATCATCCCAAGAAAGCCCCTAGGGCTTGGTATGCAATGTTAGATAAGTAATTTCTTTAGAAAGGTTTCAAGAAAGGTACTATAGATAGAAATCTTTACTTTAAGGCTGAGGAAGACAAGCTTTTGATAGTTGTTGTATATGTTGCTGACATTATCTTTGGTGGAGATAATGGTGTATACAAGAAATTTTCAGAAGAAATGCAAAAATAGTTTGTGATTTCTATGATTGATGAGTTGTCCATTTTGGTTGGACTTAAATTTTGTCAACTAAATAATGGTATCTTTATTTCTTAATCTAAGTATGTCAAGGAGATGTTGAACAAGTTTGTTATGGAGGATTCTAAACTATTTTTCATTTGAGAAAAGATAACAAGTCTCTGAGAGTTGATCAAACTCTTTATATGTATATGATTGGAGAATTGTTGTATTTAACTACTTATAGACCTAATATTATACATGCAATATGTTTGATATCTAGATATTGAGCTAGCCATAAACAATCTCATGAGAAGGATGTCAAAAAGATATTCATATATTTGAAGGGGACTCCAAATTATGGATTGTGGTAAAAGAAGGATGATGATTTCTCATTGAAGGGATAGATTGATGTCGATTGGGTGGGTTGTGTGGATGATAGAAGAAGTACCAATGGTGGTGCATTTTTCTTCGGAGATAAATTGATCTCCTAATTTAGTAAGAAGCAAGATTAAGTATCCTTATCAACTACCAAAGCTAAGTATATTAATGCAACATCTTATTGCACTCAGGTGATGTGGATGAAGAAAAGATTGAAGGATATCAATTTGGTGTTTGATGAGCTTATTCATATCATGTGTAATAATACTAGTGCTATAACCATTTCAAAAATTCTAGTGATGCTTTCAAGGACTAAACACATTTGTATCTAATTTCACTTATTAAGAGAAGGTTGCAGAGAAAAAAGTGAGACTGGAATGTTCCCACCAAGAATCAAACTGTAGACATTTTCACAAAGGAAATTTAAAAGGACATATTTGCATATCACATGCATAATATAGGGGCTATTGCCCTCCTTCAAAATAGATGTTGTCACATGGATTTGTAATCGATGCAAGCTTGAAATTCCTGCAATCCAGTGACACATTGGACTACTCTCAGGCTGTGGGTATCCTATTATGAGAGCAGACCTTTGGATTATAGGTCGGCTTCCTAATTGATCACCAAAAGAACTTAAATGGATTTCTGAGAAAAGGAAAGAAGGATACGCATAAAACTGAAAATTAACTACTCCTAGGTGATCCACCATTGATAAAAGACCTGCAAACTACTTACAAATCCACAAGATAACCAACTAATGAAACTATTTAAATTCACAAATCAAACATACATGTTTGCATAAATGATTCTCTTGAAAGGCTAGCTTACTGATTTTCACAGAAAGGAGAATAATAATGTTCTTACAATTTTTATGCAACAGAATCACATACACAATCAGAGACCTAGACTATAACATGTACCTCAGCCCTAAGCATCTGAAGAAACTAAGATAAAATGAAGGATTCTACAAAAGAATCACAAAATTTTAATCAAAATGCTTACAATCATAACACTTAGACCAAAGAATTTAAGGAGGAACTCAACTTCTTTATTGAAAACATGAAACTTTTTTCATTACAAATCTGGAAAGACTCCTAAAAATGAGTTACAGGAGCCTGAGTATCTTGTACTACACAATCTCAAAAAAAACTAAAAAATCCCCAACTCTAGAACATCAACCTTTTAAAAAGAGTGAAAAACAATCACTTATATGATTCTAAGCTTTTCCTCAAAATCAGGGGGCTTAACTAAGAGAGAAACTCTTCCAAAACTGTAACTTACTACCTGATGACTTCTCCTTTCTTCATTACTAATTCCACCTGGACTCTACTGGACTTGGCCCACTTTTGAGTCATTTGTCTACATAGAGTTTACATTTGGCACACCTTCTTATTGGGTTATCAGGCATAGCTTCTAAGCATGTTGTACTGACAGGTGATGGTGCGCTCCAAAACAACATGCTTTCCTATCGGGTCATCTGAGTAGTATCAAAATACTTACTCTGATGCCCAATGATATTTTTCAAACTACGCACTCCCTCAATGGTTTTCTCCATCGGTTCATCGAAATAGCACTAAAACACTTATTCTGATGCCTGATGATGCGCTTCCTAACTAAATGCTTTGTTAGTGGGGCCCACTTCTTGGTCGCCTTGTCATGGTAAATAGACATCGTGCATCTTCATCATGCGGTATAGCGATAGCCCTTAGATCTTCAGGAACCTACTTGCTTTTAAACCTCTGCTTGTTTTCTTTTATCTCTCCATCCTGGGCCCATGAGAAATGAGCGATGATAATGAAATTTGGACCATTGAACCACTTTGAACCATTGAACCATTTTAAATCAGTTCAAATTTCAAGTTCAAAGGTGACTTAAAAAAATAATGCATCCGCTCGTCTATAGCTTTTTGCCACATGTCAGGCTCTGATTTGCTTGCGGGTCCACCTTGTCAAACCACTTGGACCTGCCACTGGACTTGGTCTACCTTGATTCCTCATCTACTCTCTATCCCATGGTCCATCCTCATCTTCTCTTACCCCACCTGGATGGCTATCTCAAATGCCATGTCATCAGTCGCCAAGTCACAGGGAATAACTATCGAGCACCTTCATCATGCAGTATAGCGATGATCGTTGATCTTCCCTCAAACTGCTCGATCTTTAATCTCTTAGCCGCTCACCTTTTCTGCACATTCTTTGTCTCCAAGTCACAGAGATAACTGGTGAACTTCTTCTTATAGCAGTATAGTGACCGTCGTCAGATCTCTTGCATCACCGTTGATCTTTCTTCAACTTTCTTGACCTTTAACCTCGACTAATATTCTCTCTTGTGTCGTGTGTCAACATGTCTCACCCTCTGATTGGATCATGAGATCTACCTGGGAACCACCTGTCTATTGGGCCACCACACATCCTGCTCTGTCGGATCTCATTCTTTCAGCCAAAATATTCCTTCGGCGAGTCCCTTACCAATTTCATTGAACCTACGGTTTCATCGATATTGTTATGTCAATGAAACTGAGCCTTTGGTGAAACCTTTTCGGGACTCATCGTGGCCAAGGTTTGCTCGATGTCGTCCATCCGTGCCATGTCACTAGCCACTAGACTGCCACCTATCCTTGGTCTTATACTCTTTGTTCTTCCATGTCATCATTTGCCAAGTTGCGGCGATAACCGGATGTGCATCTTTTCATCGTGACATAGCAACATCCATTGGATCTCTGCGATCACCATTTATCTCTCTGAATCTGCTCAAGCTTTAACTTTCTAAGTGGCTCTCTCTTATGCCATAGTGTCACCATGTGGCATACCTCTATTTTGCTACATGATCCACCCGGGCACCACTTCAGCATTCCATCTGGATGCCACCTCACGTGTCACTAAGTCACGATGATTAACAGTCTAGCACTTTTGCATAGCGGTATAGTGATGGGCATCAGATCCTTTGCAACCTTCTCACCTGTTAATTTTCTATTTCACTGTAAAATTTGGCCACTTTGAGATGCGTGCATATGTGGGAGTCCCACCAACACTGAACTTCTCTTTGTCAAAAGACTATAAGATTTGACACTAATGATATATGCGTCCATGCATATAAATATGATAAATTTCCTCCACGCGGCCAATATGGGTTAAATGGTCCTTCTTGGGACTTTCCTCTATCATGCAACCCCTTTAGTTTGCTTTTACCTGAAGGTTTCTGAGCTTCTCCAAATTCAAAAATGAATTTTGAAATGGAGCATGAACATTTATGTGATCTATCTATCTTTGTAACATTCATCTCCCTCAGCATGTAGGGCTCAACCCTCATGGGAGCCAAATTTTAACCCACATGCTATAGTTTACTTTTCCTATATCTGCACATGAAGAAAACAAGTTAGACCAAAACATGTATTCTTTTCATACTTAGCACTTGTTTCTCCTTCCGAGGCATATTGAGATTGTAGAAAAAATAGGTAACATTTTTTGTGACATCTGCCATATGTTTGCTTGCTAAACGTTTTGACCAGTTGCCTTATGCATTCCATTGGGCACAGAGTCACCAAGACTGATAGAAAACTGAAACAACACATCACACATGACTGCAAAAACTCTCTTTTCTCTCAAAAACCTACCCTAATCTATGGAGTATAGGTGTGTGGTTTATAGTAGTGATATTAACACCTTACTGTCATGAATTAGGCATGTGTATTGACAGATTAGGATAGGACAAAACAACAAAACACTTCTGAAACACTGCAACAATTTATTGCAGCTATATGAGGGAGATGCCTTTTGTGTGTGAGAGGGGATAAAAATATTCCTTGTTTCATATGATGGAAACCTCTCTTTTCTATCTTCGATGTATTGCAATAGTATGATTATTATTACTCCTCCTGAACTATACACTAGGCACTTAGAAAAAACAAGACTACAAACTGACCTATTGTGCAAAGCACTTATTACCACTAGGAAAACTGAAATATGTACAAATTTTAGGCATACCTCAAAAGAAATGCTTGAGGTGAATCCCATTGACTTGGATTGGTTCAACTTCACCATCCAACTTAGACAGCTAAAAGGCACTATGCTGCTTGCACTCAGAAATCATATAAGGCCCACTCCAAAAAGCATCAAACTTTATGGTGTAGGAGCACCTAGGACTTAGGCTTATAGGTTTTTAATAAATTTTGGCTTGTACTAACCCTAGCCAAGTTAAGTATTGAATAAGGACTCCAGGAGGGTCCAAGAGTGAGTGTTTTGAGTCAAATGTAGGCCTAGTAGAGTTAGTTTCTTCTTAGGTTTGCATTTTGTGCATAAGTAGTGGTTTGAGTAGGTAATTGACCTTCTTGATGGTCAAAAGTGTCAAAACTTGGTATAAGAATTAGGGAGGGTTAAAATAGTCTTAGAAATTCTTTTAAAGTCATGATCAATGACTTAGAATAGGTTTCATAGATTAGTAGAGCAAAAAGTGCAAAAAGTGCAAAGTTGCAAAAAGTTGTCATGACAACTTTTGAAAGTTGTCATGACAATTTTTATCCTAAAGTTCTTAGTGATGGAGTTAGGGATGGCCCAATGCCCTAGAATTACTCCACACATGGGGAAGACTATAAGAACCTTCTCTTGCATGGTTACCAAGGTTGGATTTTTGTTTTTATGAGGTCAACAATCTGAAACTACTCATTTTCAGACTGTTTGTCATCATTTTGGCTTATTTTGCTCATATTGTGAATACTAATGGATTGAATCCATTGATCCAATAATGGATTGAGTTTCTTTGGTGTATTTTAGAGTCTTCTAATTCATTTCAATATTTCTAGGTAGTGTGTGTTGGTGTTTTCTTGGTTTGGTTTGCAAACAGCTAGTTTTGGCTTGTAAATAGCATTTTTGTGAAAAATGGTTGCCCCATGAGTTCCCTTTGTGCTACCATCACGGCATGTTGGGAAATTGAAGAAAAACAATTGTATAATGTACATATGCAGGGACAAGTGTTGGAGATGAAGTTTGATATGATTGTCAGCTTGTTCTAGGCGATTCCAAAAGCAACCCGGCTAGAGGAAACAAGGTGAATTTGGAGTGTAAAGTGTAGGGGTGGATGAAAGACCACAAAATAACCTTTTGGAGGGGTCCATGAAGTTCATACAGAGTTTCTTATGTAAGGAGAATCCTTGAAAAGACCATTTGATGCCTAAACACAAACTTGACTAGTCACTGCCAGTTAGAAGGCCTAGAAACCCTTCAAAACCCTCATTTTTGGGTAGGGCATTGTATGGTGGGTTGAGAAACCAAAACCACCAAAATCACTTGGGGATAGGTGTATCATTGAATAATATCAAACCTTTCTGTAGGGTCTTTTGGACTATTTTCTCCTAAGCCCTAGAAAACTGGATTTTGGAGGCCTAATAAGGCTAATTCCTTGTAGCCCTTTTCTAGGCAAAATGGTGAAAGGTAAGAAAGGAAATGAAAGAAAACCTCAATTGGACCAAAAAGGTAATAAAAACATGTTAGAAGACACCTCCATACCTCTGCATCAGCTCACAATAGTAGGAGGTCAAATTGACAAGTTGAAGACAAGACAACCATAATGAGCACATGGGAAACATTGTAAATTGGTAGGGTTCCTAGTTGAACACTTGAAGAAAACACCTTGAAATTGACAAGAAGCAAGCCCTAGAAGAGATTGAGAAGGAATTGGAGGTCTTGGAGCATAGCTAATCCTAGAGAGTTGGTGGAATTGAGCAACACCAACTAGGTGAAGTGTGAGCAAGCTAGGTGAACCCCATCAAATTGGTATCATATCCTATAAGATTTGGGCTAGGTGAGTAGATTCCATCAGTGGAATCTATAGGAGACAACAACATGGTGACCAATACAAAGCTGGGAAAGAAAGTGGATGATCAAGAGGAGGAAAATAGACTCCTGAAGGAGAAGTTGCTAGAATTGGAAAGTAAGCTTGGTGAGGTTGAAACCAAGGCAGATGAAGTGTTGGTAAAGGTTGAAGGAGAAGAATGGAAGGGTAAAGAAGTGTCAGAGATTGAAAAAGTACCTATACCTAACCCTGTCCTAGAAAAAGAACCTTTCCTAAAGGCATTGAAGGCCTTAAGTGGTAAATCACTAGAAGGGTACTTGAATGGTCTACAGTGGAACATCCAAGAAGAAATCAATCTAATGAGCCCAAAGACAGTTCATCAAACCTATCAACTTGCCCTTAAAGTGGAAGAAAAATTGAAAAGAAGACATGACTCAAGTAATAATAGGGGCAGAGGTAGAGGAAAAGACAATAGAGGCCATAGGGGAGGCTTTGGAGGAAGAAGTTTTGAACAAAGGACACAAGGTGAGTCTAAACTCACTGAACAGCAAGAGAGTGGCACTAGTAAAGGAGGATTCAATAGAGGAAGGGGATAAAACAATGGTTTTAGAGGAATATCTAGTGGACAAGGTAGAGGTTCCTCATATTTTGCAACAATGAAGTGTTACCATTGTAACCAACTTGGTCATCTAGCATATAGGTGTCCAGAGAAGGGATCATCATCACAACGTGGTGAAAGAAGAGTGAAGTATCTTCAAGAAGAGTCTTCTAGCAGAAAGACTTCAGAGGTTGCCTTAGAATCAGAGGTAGGTGACAACTTTATATAAGGAGAACTTTGATCAAAGAATCGGTTAGAGAAGAGCCAAGCCATAAAAGTTCCTTATTTAGGATCAAATGCAAGATTATGGACAAAGTTTGAAAAGTAATCATTGATTCAGGGTCAATAGACAATATTGTGTCAGAAGAGGCAGTGAGTAAGCTCAAATTGAAAAGGATACCTCACAACAACCCATATAGAGTCACTTGGTTGAACAAAGGCCAACATGTCCTAGTCAATGAGTAAGCATGGGTGGATTTTACCATTGGGAGGTATAAGGACAAAGTGTTATGTGATGTCCTACCCATGGATACATGCCATCTTCTATTGGGAAGACTATGGCAATTCGATAGACAAGCTATTCATGATGGAGCCAAGAATGCATACTCATTCAAGAAAGATGGAGTCACATTCAAGATCCAATCTATCCTTGAAGAAGCTAAAAAAAGGACAGTAGGTCCTATTGTTCTTTTGGTGAGTGAAAAAAATTCTTGAAGACATTGAGGAAGGTGGACGTATAGGGTTTGCATTAGTAATGGGGCCTAAAGAGAAAGACAAGAAGTAGTAGCCAGATTTTCTAATAGAGGTTCAAGACTTGTTGAAGAAATTCAAAGGCATAGTGAGTGATGGACACCCAACCACCTTACCTCCTAAAAGAACCATAAGCCATCAAATAGACTTCATTCCTAGAGCATCCTTACCTAACAAGGTAGCTTATAAAATGACTCCCCAACAAAATGTTGAGATTTCCAAGCAAATCCAAGAGCTCTTACACCAAGGCCTAATTAGGAAAAGCATTAGCCCTTGTGCTGTCCCTACCGTGTTAGCCCCAAAGAAAGGTGGTACTTGGAGATTGTGTATTGATTCTAGAGATGTAAATAGGATCACCATCAGATATAGGTTCCCAATTCCTATATTAGAATACCTAATGGATTGTTTAGGGGAAGCCAAGCACTTTAGCAAGATTGACCTTAAAAGTGGATACCACCAAATTAGGTTTAGGGAGGGTGATGAGTGGAAAACTGCATTTAAGACTACAAAGGGTCTTTATGAATGGCTTGTAATGCCATTTGCCTTATCCAATGCTCCAAGAACTTTCATGAGACTCATGAATGAGGTGATGAAGAACTTCATAGGTAAATTTGTTGTGGTATATCTAGATGATATTCTCATTTTCAGTAAGGATAGGGCAGATCATATTAATCATTTACAATACAAAGATTGTATGATGAAAAGGTAACCATGAACTTGGACAAGTGTGAATTTGTTAAGAAGGAGTTGGTTTACCTTGGGTTTGTGTTGTCTAAAGGAAACCTCAAGATGGATCCCAACAAGGTTGAAGCCATAGTAAATTGGCCTACTCCTAAGTCAGCAACAGAGGTGAGAAGCTTCCATGGACTAGCTCAGTACTATAGGAAGTTCATTAGGCACCTCAGTGCTATATGTGCACCAATGTTAGACACCACTAGAGGTGGAATGAAGGAAAAGTTTTAGTGGAGTGAACAAGAAAATAGAGGTTTTAAAAACTTGAAGGAGAAGATAGCTACTCAACCAGTATTGGTATTGCCTAGCTTTGAGAAACTTTTCATAGTGGAATGTGATGCAAGCAATTTTGCAGTAGGTGTTGTCCTAAGCCAAGAATAAAGACCAGAATCTTTCCATAGTGAGAAGTTAACTGATGCAAAGAGGAAGTACTCCTCTTATGACTTGGAACTATATGCTTTAGTGTAGGCTTTGAGGAAGTGGAGACACTATCTCCTTCCTAAGGAATTTGTAGTCTATGCGGACAACCAAGCATTGAGTTTTCTAAACTCACAAGACAAACTCAGTCATAAACACATGAAATGGGTGGAGTACATGCAACCCTACACATTCACAATCAAGTGTAAGAAAGGAAAGTTAAACTCGGTTGCTGATGCATTAAGCAGGAGACTTTTGACAGTCTAAGAAATCCAATTGAGGAGCGTAGGAGTTGACAGTTTTAGAGACTTATACCGAAAGGATGAAGAATTCTCAAATGCCTACAAGGTGTGTAAGGAGTATCAAAATCATTTCCATAGTGAGTATTCAAAATTTACTTTGCTAGATGGACTATTGTTTAGAGGAGGACAACTTTGTGTGCCTAGAGGCTCAATGAGAGAAAATCTCATAAAAGAAAAGCATAATGGCAGCCTTAGTGGTCATTTTGGAGTCAATAAGACTCAAGAGTTGGTATAGAGGTATTATTATTGGCCAAGGATAAATCAAGATGTGAAAAAGTATGTGGAAACTTGCATAGCTTGCCAAAAGGCCAAGGGTACTTCTTCAAATGTCGGTTTATACCAACCTCTTCCCATACCAAATAGACCTTGGGAATGCATTAGTATAGAATTTTTAGTAGGTTTACCAAGGACAATAAGTGATTTCACAATATTTATGTCATTGTGGATAGATTTAGTAAGATGGCCCACTTTGTGCCTTGCAAGACTACTCATGATGCATGCCGAACAACTCAATCGTTCTTCATAGAATTAGTAAGGATACATAGTTTACCCATGAGAATTGTTTTAGATAGAGACTCAAAGTTCATGAGTCATTTTTGGAAGACACTTTGGCAAAATATTGGCACCAACCTATCTTCTGGATCAGCCTACCATCCTCAAACAGATGGGTAGACCAAAGTGGTGAATAGGAGCTTAGGGAACTTATTGAGGTGCCTTACCAAAGAGTATGGTCAGACATGGGATCAAGTTCTTTCACAAGCTGAATATGCATAAAATGACACAATAAATAGGACCACCGGCAAGAGCCCTTTTGAAGTGGTCTATGGTGTTCACCCAAGAGGTATATTGGAGTTGAGAGACTTAGGTAGTGTAGCAACAAGAAGTGGATATGCAGAAGACTTTTCTCAGTCAATGAGGAAAGTCCATGAATCAGTCAAGCAAACCTTCATGGAAAACACAAGCAAACTCAAGAAAAAAGTTGATGAAAGAAGGAAGAACATACAATTTCAAGTGGGAGATCTTGTCATGGTGCAACTAAATAGAGCAAGGCTACAACAAGGAGTGCCTAAAAATTTGCAAATGAGAAGGTTGGGTCCATGTGCCATTCTAGCCAAGTATGGAGAAAATGCCTACAAGGTGGACCTACCTAGTGACATAGGATTGTCATCAATTTTCAATATAGAAGACTTAGTTGCCTACAAAGGACCAATGCAAGGTTCAGATTGTAGTCACTCAGAGGTATCAGATGATGCCAACAACCTTCAATTACCAGCAAAACCAAATCCAAAGGCCGAGAAGGTGTTGAGTTCAAGGATCACCAAGAAGACAAGGCATCAAATCTATTGGGAGAACCTATTCAAATGACAAGGTATGGATGATGCTAAATCTACATGGGTACTTGAGACAGACGTTAAGAAGCTAGGAATTGATCAGAACCTGATTCCCAAAGAGCTAACATAATTTTCTTTTGTTTGGGAGAATGGTGCAGGAGCACCTAGGACTTAGGCTTATAGGTTTTTTTTCAATTTTGGCTTGTGCTAACCCTAACCAGGTCAGGTATTGAATAAGGACTCTAGGAGGGTCCAAGCATGAGTGTTTTGAGTCAAATGTAGGACTAGTAGAGTTAGTTTCTTCCTGGGTTTGCATTTTGTGCATAAGTAGTGGTTTGAGTAGGTAATTGACCTTCTTGATGGTCAAAAGTGTCAAAACTTGGTATAAGAATTAGGGAGGGTTAAAATAGTCTTATAAATTATTTTTAAGTCATGAGAAATGACTTAGAATAGGTTTCATAGATTAGCAGAGCAAAAAGTGCAAAAAGTGCAAAGTTACAAAAAGTTGTCATGACAACTTTTGAAAGTTGTCATGACAATTTTTATCCTAAATTGCTTAGCGATGGAGTTAGGGATGGACCAATGCCCTATAATTCCTCCACATGTAGGGAAGACTATAAGAACCTTCTTGCATGGTTACCAAGGTTGGAGTTTTGTTTTTATGAGATCAACAATCTAAAACTACTCATTTTCAGACTGTTTGTCATCATTTTGGCTTATTTTTCTCATATTGTGAATACTAATGGATTGAATCCATTGATCCAGTAATGGATTTAGTTTCTTCAGTGTATTTTAGAGTCTCTTAATTCATTTCAATCTTTCTAGGTAGTGTGTGTTGGTGTTTTCTTTGTTTGGTTTGCAAATAGCCAGTTTTGGCTTGTAAATAGCATTTTTGTGAAAAATGGTTGCCCCATGAATTCCCTCTATGCTACCATAATGGCCTATTGGCACATGGAAGGAAACCAATTGTACAATGTACATATGTAGGGATAAGTGCTATATATTAAGTTTGATATGTCTGTCACCTTGTTCTAGGCAAGTCCAGAAGCGACCCGGCTAGAGGAGATAGGGTGAATTTGGAGTGTAAAGTGCAGGGGTGGATGAAAGACCCTAAACTAACCTTTTGGAGGGCTCCACGAAGTTCATACATAGTTTTTTATACAAGGAGAAGCCTTGAAAAGATAATTTGATTCCCAAACACAAACTTGACCAGTCACTGACGGTTAGAAGGCCTAGAAATCCTTCAAAACCCTCATTTTTGGGTTAGGGCATTGTACGGTGGGTTGAGAAACCAAAACCACCTAAATAACTTAGGGATAAGTGTATAATTGAATAATATCAAACTTTTTTGCAGGGTCTTTTGGACCATTTTCTCCTAAGCCTTAGAAAACTGGATTTTCAAGGCCTAATAGGGCTAATTCCCTTTAGCCCTTTTCTAGGCAAAATGAGGAAATCGGTAAGAAAGGAAATGAAAGAAACCTTGAATTGGACTCAAAATGTAATAAAAACATGTTATAAGCCACCTCCATACCTCTACATAAACTCACAATAGTAGGAGGTCAAATTGACAAGTTGAAGACAAGACATCCATAACAAGGACATGGGAACCATTGTAAATTGGTAGGGTTCCTAGTTGAACACTTGAAGAAAACACCTTGAAATTGACAAGAAGAAATGAATAGAAGAGATTGAGAAGGACTTGGAGGTATTGGAGCATAGCTAGGCTTGGAGAGTTGGTGGAATTGAGCAACACCAACTAGGTGAAGTGTGAGCAAGCTAGGTGAACCCCATCACTTTGTATGCTTGTCTGGCTTGCTCCTGAATTCATCTCATTTTAGGATAATGTCACCTTCCTTGAAAACTCTAGGAGAAGCCCTCTTATCAAAAAATCTTTTCATTTGAGCTTGGTAATGCTCAATTTGCCACATTGCCTTATTTCTAACTTCCTCTAGCTCAATTAGTTGAGCCAATCTTGTTGACATAGGATCTTCTTCAATCATATCCAGCTAGTTAGATAGATCAAGGGCTGGAAACTCAAGTGAAATAGGCAACCTTGCCTCTTTCCCATACACAAGAATGTATAGAGACATTCCAGTGGACCTCTTTGGTGTGATTCTATCATCCCATAAGGCTGATTTAAGCTTGGTATGCCAAGCTTGCTGATTTCCTTCCATGGTCCTTTTAATGATTTTGAGTAGATTCTTATTTGTGGACTTAGCTTGTCCATTGCATTGAGGGTAATAGTTAGATGAGATGTTGAGATAAACACCATTCTTTACTACCCAATCAGATATTCATCTCCCTACAAAAGCAAGAGCATTATCCAAAACTATAGATTCAGGGACACCAAATCTAGTTATCAACTCATCATAAAATTTCAAAACAGTTGTCTTGTTTGCTTCCTTCAATGATACAGCCTCAGTCCACTTATTAAAATAATCAGTGGTTGTGAGCACCCACTTGTGACTAGCACTTGAAGGTGGATTTATGACTCTAATTAAATCCAAACCCCACTTCATAAAGGGTTGTTCTACCTAAATAGGCTGCAATGGCAGTGCTAGCAACCTCTCTTTTCCTACAATCATGGCACATTCTATACACTTTCTAATCCAAGAATGTACATCTCTAAACAAATTAGGCCAATAATAACCTCCTTTCATAACTTTCAGAGCTGTAGCTCTTGCTAAAAAGTGCCCTCTTGTTGATCCTTCATGAAACTCATGCAATACCTTATCAACCTAATTAGTATCTATGCACCTCAATAATACACCATGAAAATAATTTCTAAATAGAAAACCATTCAAGAGTACATAAGGAATGGACTGAAGTCTATAATACCTTCTTCTTGGCTTACTCAATCCATGAGGACACTCACTAGTCAGCAAGAAATGTGTCATTTCTTGTACCTAGCTAGTAAGAGGAACATGAACAACTACTTGTGATTCATCTTGGAGGGCCAATGATAACTCAATGATGAATGGATAGTACCAAACCGGTACTGAGAGGGGGGGTGAATCAATACAGGAAAAAACAAAATCCTAAAACCGGTTTGTCAGCAGACATTGTGGTTTGGCAGACAAATAGTAACACCGGTCTTAAACAAAGTACAACCGGCAAAACCCAAAATAACTTAGACAAGCATAAACCAGTTGACACTTATCTTATCATACAATCTAATACTTCATTTCCATTCACCCTAGTGCATGAACATGTAATCTATCATCAAAGATATATAAACAACTAGATCAACATGATTTACCTTCAAACACAAATCACTCAAACCATCACATGAATAACACCACACATGACACACAGATTTTTCACATGGAAACCCAACTAGGAAAAACCATAGTGGGGATGAATACCCACAAGCTATTTTTGAACTCTTTAGAAGTCTGCTCTATTAGGAGCCTTGTCCAGTTAAAGACCAATACAATAGGTTCTGTTAGGAACCAATCCTGTTAGGGATCACCTGGTTAAGGGATGGCTAGAATGCCCGGTTAAGGGTTAAACCCTGTTAAAGGTTACCTTGTTAGAGGATTTCCAGAACTCAATGGTTTTGAGTCACCCTGTTAAAGGATTTACAGTAAGCTGGTTAAAGCTACCCTGTTAAGGGATTTCCCAATTGTTGAAGTGGTTAGAGATCAACAAGTATTACAATAATATGGTAACAACACTCAATGCCAATGTAGATTCGCTTTACCTCCTCTTCACCTTCTGCACTTACACTCTGCAGGTATCACTTCTCTCTTCTGGTCTGGCAAGAATCACTTATCCCTTCACTTGGATACACACACAACTTTTGCCAACAACCTCAAAAAGAAACACAACATCTACCTTATAAGAAATAGATAGGTCGGTAGCATAAACCCTAAACCCTAAACCTGTTAGGTTAAGCAATTCAAATGGTTCAATCCTAACTATTGAGCACATTGCATTAAATGCAACAGTCTTGAACCAATCTCAAGACGTTCTCCATCATTCTTTTTCCACCGCTTTCATGGCGACTGATAACCCATCACACGTTTTCACTGTTTACAGACTTCACACATTCTCGAAGTAGATAGGAACACTCCCCTTCATGCAAGATCCTTAACACACACAAGGCTGACATTGGAACATGATCTGTTCTTCGATATAATGCTAACTCATCACACAAAGTCACCGATTGAGTCACACAGGCTTGAGGCACTTCAACCGGAAACCTTGAAGTTGAGACTACCAACCGATAGTCATACAAAACTTCCATGTACTAGTTCCCATTACCACATGCTGGTTCACCTTAAACAAACACACTGCTTCACTTTGGCACATATATCGGTTCACAATGTTATACTAGTTCTCACATATACCATTTCTTGGTATCATATCAGTTCTCTCTTCTTTAGCATATTGACATCAATGACAACATACAATGTCATCATGTCCTCATACTGGTTCACATAATGTGAACAGCCAAAACAAACTTCTCCTCATCCTCTTTACTATTGTTTGTGTGATCAGCAAGCTACTCACATGGTCCCTTACCTCTGACTAGCTTGGTGACCTTAATATCAACATCAAATTCCATCACCTTAGTCACCCAACCAGCCCTCTTATCATTTAAGTCTTTGCTGAGAAAAAACTCTTTAACTAAGGGGTGAGAAATCATCAACTTAATCCTATTGTTAAACAACATATACTTAAACTTTTTCAAACTCCTAACAACAACAAAAACATATTTTTCAACAAAAGAATATTTCTCCTCATAATCATTAAGGCCTTGATTGAAAAAGGCCAAAGGCTGCTCCAAACCATGCTCATTTTCTTGAACCAACATAGCTGAGATGTTGTCAATACTGCCATAAGCATACAAAATAAAATCTCTTGAGAAATATGGGTTTAGCAAAGTAGGAGCAGTTGCAAGTGCCTCTTTTATAAGCTCAAAACTCCTCCTCCCATCCTTAGACCAGCTGAAAGGAATATCCTTTTTCAACATAGAAGTTAGAGGTTTTAATAATTCTGCAATATCTAGAATAAAACTCCTAACAAAAGTAATCCTACCTAAGAATCTTTGCAATCCCTTCTTGTGTGCTGGTAGAGTAAGGAAAGAATAACACTTAACCCTTTTCGGATCAATAGTAATACCCTCTTTTGACACCACATAGCCCAGGAGCTTACCCTCATGAACAAAAAACACACATTTCTTTGGGTTAAGAGATATAAAATACTCTCTACACCTCTCAAAATTTTTCTTTAGGTGAGCTAGGTGTTCAATTGAATTTCTGGAATAGACAATGATATCATCCAAATAAACAAGTACAAAATTTATACGTCAAATAATGAAATGCCATATCCATAGCATGCTGAAAGGTGGCACCAACATTTGACAAACCAAATGGCATCTTTTTATATGTCATAGTGCACCATTTAGTCATAAATGTTGTTTTAAATTGATCTTCCTCCTTCACTAAAACTTGGTTATAACCTGAAAAACCATCTAGCAAGGAGAATCTCTTAGA